>NW_022111373.1:71243410-71256425 GCF_000313985.2 Echinops telfairi | reverse complement strand
CTCAAGAGATACTTAGAGGGAAAAAAAGAAATGGGAACTTCTCTCACCACAATTATGAAGCTGAAGTTTATTAATAAAGAGCAGTCATCCCAGAGGCATCTGGTCAATCTTCACCGACCCATGGAGGTGCAACCTCAAGCTAACCACGCATCTTCAGGTTCCGCCAGGAACACTCAGAGCCCTGTGATGAACAGGCAGATAGAGACATTTTCAGTTGTTGTTGTTTTTTAACCAGGTTTACTGAGATAAATTATTTTGGTACATTATGGAACTTAGGAGTGATGGCATGAAATTAGACAGCTTTTTAATAAAGTGCACTATTTAAATTCTTGATTGTCATCACAATCAATCAACAGCTATTTACTTAGTTAAGATGTGAGGTTTCATATGACTGAGCAATAATTATAGTTTCTTTCAAGCTTGTGAAGACAAGCTTCACAAAATAATAATCAAAGGATGAATTTATGTCAGGTGGGAAGTGTATGGGTGGGATGTAGGCGTTTCAGTAGAAATGAGAACATAGTAAATGTTCAAGGAATAGCATCGTTGTTAATGTTCTAACTGATAAGAGGTAAACTCTGGTCTAGAAAAGAGGGAGGAATAGGGAAATAGACAGTAGCTGAATTTTATTGTGCATTTACAATACGTTCTCAAAACTCCCTTTCATCAATTGGATGCCGACTCATAGCAATCTAATTGGACAGGGTAGAACTGGCCCTGTGACTTTGTGAGACAAACATTTTATGGGAGTAGAAAGTCCTGTCTTGTTCCTGAGGCTGGTGATTTTGAACTGTTGACCTTGTGGATCTCAGCCCAATGAGTAAACACTAGACCATCAGGACTCCTATAATGTGCTAGTTACAGCTTAAGTACTTTATCTACAATGGCTTCATTTAATCCTCATGAGAACCCTGAGAGAAAACGGACACTCTAAGCAACTATCCACTTAGTCAAAAGCAATCAGGGTGAAACACAATTTTATCATATTTAACCCCCATACTTCAAACCAACCAATAATCCAGTTCCCTTCGAGTTGAATTCACCCTCTGATGCCCTGAGGCATGCCAAAGTGAAACTGTGCTCAATGCTCTTTTCCTTGGCTGTGACCTTTCACTACCAACAAGCTTTTGGTTAGTAGCCATCTAGAGCAGCAGTTCTCAACCTGTGGGTCATGACTCTTTTGGGGGTCAAATGACCCATTCACAGGGCTCGCCCAATTCATAACAGTAGCAAAAGTACAGTTATGAAGAAGCAACAAAACTAATTTTATGGTTGGGGTCACCACAAATGAGGAACTGTATTAATGGGTCATGGCATTAGAAAGATTCAGAACCACTGCTCTAGGGACTCCCAAACTGCTATCCCCTGATTCATGTCACTCAGGGGAGTCTGACCCTTCTCTGTGAAGGATCCTGGATACTTTGAGAACACTCTCCATCAGGCCTGCCCGAGCCTCAGGACAATCTTTCCCACTACCCTCCACCACCGAGGAAAATTCGGCTGGCACTGAAATTGTTAAGGAGCGCTCTTAAACGATTCATCCTCCTAATGTCATCAGTCTCCAGCTGGCGTTTGCATAAGTAATATTGTCACAGTTGGATACTTAACTCAGCAGAGTTCTGAAAATGCCAGGCCTGGTACCACCGCCTCGCTGGAGGGACTGTGAGGCCATCTCATCAATGTGGCGACTGGGAGGTGAAAGGGGGGCGGAAGGGGAGACGGCATCCATTGAGGGCCTTCAACATGCCAACTGCAGTGCTTCATCTCATTTAGTGCTCTCCATAGCCCTAGGAATTATTAAATGAGAACAAGATTAAATAACTAGATTTAGAGCACAGATGTATGAAGTGATAGAGAGTTGGGGGCTAGGACTCCAAGTCTGTTGTATTCTTTCCAGCAGGTTTAAAACTCAAGTCAGTATGTAAGACTGAATTAGCATGCCCCAATGGTCGACACATGAAGGTGGTCATATATCCTTAATTTCCTTTTGTCAAATAAAAAACTCAGACATGAGGAACAAATGCAGTACATTCAACACCCTCTAGATTAATAGTCTTTTTTTCCCTGATAATCCTGGGGTCCTCAAATGAATAAATAAAATTCCATTTGAGATGAATGCATTCCAGGCAAATGTTTTTATCACAGCCAAAGAAACCCATGAAAGTGCCATGCACAGGGGAATACTGGTCATCTTTAATGTTGAGCTTGTTAAAACAAGGCTTAGTTTTGAGACTTTGTCAATGGGTTAAAGGTTTTTATTTTAGGAGTGCATAGAAGAATAAACAGAAGCTTATAGTGGCTAAAGAACAATATAAAGTTCCTTTGTTATTGAATGGATAAAATCCAGCCAATTTAGAAGCAAAGGGAAATCCCTATGCTGAGCTCTGTTGATAGCTGTCTTGGCGATGAAGCAGTTTTCAATCAGGTGCTAAAGGACCTTCGGGGCCAGCAGGTGCAATGGGGTTGTCCAGTCTACCACCCAGGGCTGACTCTTCAGCCTCTTGCTCCCGGTTGAGTGTAGCAATAGATAATTTTTGAAGCAAGAAAAATGTTATTGGCCACAAATTACCCCCACATGTACTTGCTAAGCCTATTGCTGACACATACCTCAGACCCATTTCTCACCAATGTAATGCAAAAAATCTCACTGTCTTAAATACGAGGCCGGCAACGTTAGACTGATATCCTAGAAGTGATTAGTATCACCATCTTCAGTTTGGTTTTATGCATGGCAGAGGGTAACTAAAGATACTTTCCTCTCTGAAAGAACAGCACATCATCCTGGCCCACCCTAGGCTCCCTGAAGGGGTTGCTTAAGTGCCTGGAACAATGCCTGGCATGTTGTAGCTTCTCAATAAACACACGTTACCTGAATGGCTAAACATCAAACATGAACACACGACACTGACATGAACAAGAACAGCGAGGCCAGCTTTGAAGATCATTTCTAATTCCAAATGGGAAAAAGAAACTCTGTGTTATCCAAGCAAAAAAAGGGGTCGTTTAAGTGTTTGCCTTCAAGTCTATATGACGCATGGAGATCTCAGAGATGCATAACAGAACTGTTCCATAGGAGTTTCTGTAAAGACCAAGGTGCGCCTGACCCAAGGCTTATGGCATTTTCAATTGCCTTATGTGAACGTGCAAGTTAGACCTTGAAAAATGAAGACCATCGAAGCGTTGATGCATTGGAATTGCGGTGTTGGGGAAGAATATTGAAAATACCCTGGACTGCTGAAAGGACAAACCAATCTGTCTTGGAAGAAGTACAGCCAGAGTACTCCTCAGAGGCAAGGATGGCAAGACTTTGTCTTACAAGCTTGGGGCAGATTGTCAGGAGAGACCAGTCCCTGGAGAAGGATATCATGTCTGGTAAAGTCGAGGATCAGGAAGGGAGAGGAAGGCCCTCGAGGAGATAGTTTGGCACCAGGGTACACCAGTGGGCTCAAGCACAGGAACCACTGTGCGCCTGGTGCAGGACGACTGGGTGGGATTCTGTTCCGTTGGGCATAAGGTCGTCATGGCTCAGAACTAACTTTATGGCATCTAACAGCAACAGAGGGATTTCAAGCTGTGATCTTGAAGCAGATCATTGGATCTGTCTTCCAAGATGTCTCTGGATGGAGTCAAACTATTAACATTTTGGCTAATAGCTAGCACTTAACCATTTGCACTTCCCAGGGACTCAACCAATGATCAAACCCGAACCATTGCTTTCAAGTCAATTGTGACTCCGATTGACCCCGTGGAACTGAGGAGAATTGCTCCTATCAGGGTTCCCAAGGCTGTAAATCTTCACAGGAGCAGCTGGCCGGAGCTTTGTCCTGTGAAGTTGTGGGTTTAAGTTATCCACTTTGCAGTAGCAGCCAAGCCCTTCACCATGGTCCCACCAAGGTTCCTTTTAACCTGGGAATTGCTTTTGTTGTTAAGTGCTGCCAATTCCGTTCTGATTCATAGCAACCCTCTATACAACCGAATGCGACATCGCCTAGTCCTACACTCTCTTCCCAACCATGACTATATTTGAGCTCTTTGTTGTAGCCACTGTGTCAGTCATTTCCTTGTCTTCTCTCTTTCATTACTGAGCATCTTGTCCTTCTGCGGGGCCTGGTCTCTCTTGATCACATGTCCATCTTCTCTTCTCAGTAGCATTATGGCTGACTTCTTGCAGGTTAGATTTGTTTGTTGTTCTGCCAGTCCATGGAACATTCAGTCTGGTGCACAACATCATAATGCAAAGGTATCCATTCTTCTCCAGCCTCCCTTATTCATTGTCCAGCTTTCACATACACATGACTCTCCTAAAGGTGTACTTTAGTTCTCAGAGGAGATCTTGAGCGGCAGCTTTGCTCCATGCAATACATATTATCTTCTCGACTGCTGCTCCATGAGTATTGCTTATGAGTCTTAGGGAAAATGAAATCCTTGCCATCTTCAATATTCTCTCCTTTTATCGTGATGTTGCGTATGGGTCCGGTTGTAGGGATAGGAATAGTTTAATCTGTGGACTAGAAATCTTTTCATGGGTCATAGGGAAAGGTGCTTAGAGTCTTGTTTATCCACTGATTTTTAGAACTTTGACATAGGTTCATGGGTCTATGTAAAAACCCTACACTAAATCTGATCAAGTAATTGATTTGGAGCTCATTAAAGAGGAATAAGGTAATCAAAGATTACTTCTTTTTCACAAGTCCTGGTGGTGCAATAGTTAAGCGCTCAGCTGCTTACTGAAAGGTTGACTGTTTCAACCCACCTGTAGTAGCTCTGCAGGAGAAACGACTTCATGATCTGTTGTCCTAAGTCTACAGAAGCCTACGGGACCATTCCATTATGTCCTACAGGATTACTCTGAGCTGGAATCTACTCAATGGTGTACAACAACAACAACAGACTATAAATTGTGTAAGAGCAGGGATCTTATCTCTGTTGACATTCAATAAAATTCTACTTACTGACTCAGGAATGAATGAATAAATGGGAATGAATGAATAAATGAATTGGGTCAGCCACTCTTCTTGTGCCCTTGTCCCCTCTGAATCACCTGACTAGAATTCCCATAGAGACGAGATGGAACAAGAATGAAATCACACATCTTCCCTACCCTACTTCCCGAAATAACAGGCAATCTTAACATCTCTGGACTCTGGTATAGGAAGAGACCATGAAAAGAAGGGAGGAAGAGGGGCATCAATTTAAAACAACACAAAACGGAGGGAGGGCATTGATTTGCATGCCGCTCCGACCCCCCTTGGGGAGTTGAATTTCGATTGGCAGAACAGAAATGTCTTCGTCTTCAGGCCTACACTATTTGCCTAGTATGACGGCCTCCAGATATTCCAATTTAAGACCAGAGATGCTGCTTGAACTCCCTGATGGGTGTTTGAATAGGATGAGCCGATTGTGCCCCCAGTTTCCATGACGCAGTGTCTGAAATAGACAAGCAATTGCCTCCATTCCACAATCCTCATGGAGAATATATTTGCATATTTTTGTGTGTGGGCACCACTCTCCCTCTCAGTAGTCGACCTCTATTGGGATTGGAGGTGGGTGGGAGTGACAATCCCTGGTTTGTGCGGAGGGGTGGAGGGAGCTCCTCCTCACCCTTTCCTGTGTTTCTTTGAATGCGCTCCTCAGGTTGGGTGGGCTCAAAACGCTTTCAACAATTTCCCACCGCTCTGGCTGTTTCCTCAGCTGTTCAGTCTCTCCTGTGTGGAGAGAAGTCAACAGAACTGTGGGTGGAGGAGGGAAAACTGAGAGAAATATAGTCCAGGGATTAGCTGTGTGGGCTGTGCAGAGAGAAGCTGTGTATTGAATGACAAATCTGTGAGACTCAATATGTTGCAAAAGCAGTGAACTTCCCGCTCCTTAGTCCTGGCCAAGTCTGTCTTTTTTTCTGAACGTCCTTAGTAAGCATCAGCCGCATAGGAGATGACTGACCAAAGGTTGGCAATCAGTGATTTATTCTTCCCTGGCACGAATGGATAAGGGAGGAAGTCATTCTGCCCATGGCTTCTTCACAGGAGGAAAGATGAAGGGTCCCTGGTGTGATTTGGGCACAACTCATGGAGTAAATAAGAACCAAGGGCCAATTTTATAATGGGTTTCTTCCCCACACCCAGGGTGTACTGTCCCTGTGCAGGGAGCCCCTGGAAGAGTGAGTTACATGAAGTGATTTGACTTTCCAGTATTGTTGGCATTTACCTTTTCCCAAACGAAATCTTCCCAAATGAATCTAATTTGACTTTCATCATTTAAAATTCCATACACCTCCTGGTTACATAGTAAAACCTCAGCCAATGGAAGCCCAACCTGTTTTCTCATTTGTAGCTTCTGTTCCATCAGTTTCCAAAGTGTATTCAAGTTGTTCACTGTAAAAGACCCAGACATAATGGAATCATGAAAACATGTCTATTTTAGCCAGCTGTTGCTGGGATGAGGAGACCGTATTGGAGTGCAATTTGAGAACAGCACCTCAATGGAGCATAACATTTAGATCCGAACTTCCTGCAAGCTAAGGCAAAAACAGGCAAGACGGGGAGAGAGCAAGATGGAGGAAGAAAAAGATTACATAACTCATCTCTTTTTTAAAAAGGAAGCATAACATTTCACTGAGAGACAATTATATTTCTTGACATTCAGCTCTAAGAAGAATTTTTAATGTAGGTCTTTATATAAGGGCTATTGAACAAGATAATAGTGATTGTGTTTAGGAACAGTTTTTTTAAAAAATGCCAAAACAGACGCTGGCAACTGTTTCTTAACTGCATCTGAGAACATAATGTTAAACTATGGCTCGGTGCACATAGTTCTGTGGGGATCTCAAGCAATTGTCCACTTCTGTGGCCTGGCAGTGATGAAAGAAAGCTTAGAGAATCCAGAGGAATGAACATTACCAAACTTCTGGGATTCTTCTTCACCCGAAATATAAATAGTATCATTCAAGCTTTAGAAGGTAATTATACTGAGTGCTGTTGAGTCCGCTCTAGCGCATAACATCCCTGCAGGACAGCGTTACACTGCTCCCTGGGATTTCCAAGACTGTAAATCTTTACGGGGACAGACAGCCTCATCTTTCTCCCAAGGAGCAGCTGGTGTGTTTAAACTGCTGACTTTGAGGTTAGCACTCCGACACTTAACCCACAGCACACCAGGGCCCTGATAGAAAAAACAGAAGCCCAGAATTCTTCTATTAGAATGTTTGGCTTGATTAGACTGTGAGAGAATCTAACTCCAGGAAAACCTAAGTCCTATGGTCAGCAATACTCAGCCATCATTCTGTACGATGTTATGAAATAATAGACTCTGTTATGAACAGAGTCTTCATAACATCCTCATTTATCCAAAGAAAAGCAATCTCTTCAAAATTATATTTACTATGTTTTCTTTTAAAGGAAAAGCATAAGCATCTAAAAATTTTTTTCTTCCTAATCCTGACTTAACTAAAAATTACCATCTTAAACAAGAAGACCCATATCTCCCATTATGTGCCATTTTATATAAATAGCTCTTCCTACAGTCATAAGTGGTTACTTGCCTTTCGAGTCCTCCTGGTTATAGTCATCCTTTATGGTACTTTTCTTCCTGTTCCCTCCCACCCACTGCGGTTTTTCCATCTTATTTTGTGGGTGGGGAGAGGGGTCTTTTTCTTTTAACTTCTAATTGTTATAAGTGAGTTGGGTGAAATGTTATTGAGCAAATTGATTTTCTATTCAACAGTGTATGCACATGTTGATTTGGGACGTAATTGCAATTTCCGTAGTGTAACATACTTCCTCCTTGTGTTTCCTGTTTCCATTTCTCCTTTTTTCCTATCCCTTCCTTCCTTCTTGGTCTTTTTCTTTATTTTAAGTTGTTCCATTGTTCCTCAAGGACCTCCTATAGTGATCCCTTTCATGGTGGTTCGCAGTGGTGACTGCACACCATGTAGTTCTTCTGAGTTTCAGGTCACGGCGGCTGAGGGTCTACAAGTCCTTTGGACTCAGCACTTCCTTACATCTTTGATTTCTCCTTTCTTCTTTCCTTTGGGTGGGGAGAGACACAATGGTTGCACTTCAGTCTCCACTATTTTACGATTGTTTCCTAAACATAATTGATCAGAAAATTCAACTGGACTGCTTGTCAAACATGAAGATTCACAGATTCCTTCTGAAGGGATTCTGATTCTGAGATTTGGGAGACACTTTCTCGTGAGCTTGATTCCACTGGGTCCAGCAGTGCGCTTTCTCACAGTTCACGTTCAGTGCTTGGATGTGGAATAGGAATGCCAGCGAGAGCCGACTGTGTTTTTAAAAACCATTCATACTTAGCCCTCTGCGTGACAGTACCACTGTTAAGCTTCCTCTAGGAGCCTTGTGCCACCTTCCTCCGTATTGTTAGTACACATGCCACTCCCCTCCGCTGAGAGAAGATATCCTTAGAGTCAGGTCTTAGACATGGCAATACAGAGAAGACCCACTACTCATGATGACCAGCTCTCCAGCTCTCCACCCGCACTTGTGCACTTCTTCTTCCCATCCTGCACAAAACGTTGAATTATCAGATTCCCAGAGGACCTAATTTACAAAGTGCAAACAAACGTACCCCTTGAGATCAGCAAACAAATTCCAGCCACTCCTGAACTCCTGGTTTTATTGTTTACTTAATTTTGGAAAAATACTATGTACATATAATTCAAATCGAAATGATATCAAGGGAATACAGTGAGATTTAAGCCTCCCTTCTGCATATACCTCACCTACTTAGTTCTCCTTCCCAGAGGCAAGCACAGAAGGATTGTTCCTTGATTCCCATTTGTCATTACAGCTAGTCTGTGAATATATAAGCATCTAGATTTTTCAACAAATGGTAGTCTGTGACAGATACAAGAGGGCTTCAAAAGTTCATGGAAAATGGAATTACAAAATAATGAAATTGCCCCACAGATTTTTTAAGCATCGATTCCTTTCTCTGGCTCGCTCACTCTTTCTCTCTGTCTGTCTGTCTCTCTTTCTCACACACCCATATAAATTTGGAATATTGATACATATGGAGCTAGCTGAGGCGGTCTGGTGGCAATAGTGGGTTACTCATTGGCCTGCTGATCACAAGGTCAGTAGTTCAAAACCACCATCTGCTGCATGGGGAAAAACAAACAAACAAACAAATGAGGCTTTCTCCTCCTATACGGCTTTACTGCCTCAGAAACCGCCGGGGCAATTCACTCTGTCCTACAGGGTCACTTTAAGTTGGAGTGGACGTGATGGCAGGGAGTTGATTGGTTGGTTGAAGCTGCCTCAAAAATTTTAAACAACTCTGTAGTATGCTGTTTTAAGAATATAATTTAACTTACTCCATCAATTTTGTTTCCATTCTCCTGCTGTCTGTTGCTTAGTGCTATAGTAAACAGTCTTGTGTAGAGATCACTTTATATAAATTTATACATGTAAATATCCCGGCATGATCAATTCCTAGACATAGAATGGCTAGTTTAAAAGTATATATTTAAATTTGAATTTTTTGATAAGTACCACCAAATTGCCTGCTTAGAGATTTGGGGTTTTGTTTTGTTTATACTCTCGTTGACAATTTACACACGTGCTTGGTTCTCTACACCCTTACGTAAGCATGAGCTAACAAACTTTCTGATCTTGACACTGATCAATAGAAAATGGACTCTTATAATAGCTTTACTTTGCCTTTCTCTTATTAGAGCCAACATTTAAAAAACATGTTCAAGGGTCATGTATTTCCTTCTCTAGGAACTATGTGCTTATTTCCTTTCTCTACTTTTTTTCCCCCTGCTGGATCGTTATATTTTTCTCATTGACTCATAAAAGCTCTTTGTTTCATTAAGGACATTTGTCCTCATCTCTGTATAAGCTGCAAATATTTTTTGGTATTTCTCCTCGCTCATAATTTTTTAATACTAATTTAGTTGAATTTATCAATCTCTCCTTTTTAAAGCTTTTAGTTCTTGTGTTATATTTTAAAGTGCATTCTTTCTCCACATATATATATGAAACCCCAAAACCTACTGCCACTGAATTGATTCCGACTCATAACGAGCCTATATAGAGTTTCCCAGGCTGTAAATCTTTATGGGAACAGATAGCTTCAACTTTCTTTTGCACTGCCCTTGTGGTTAGAATCCCATGTTTATCTGACAGTTCCACCAGGACTTTTTAATACTAGTTTTATACTTAACCATTGTGTTAGGCAGGGTTGACTAGAGAAACAAATTCATAGGCACTCATGTATATAAGAATGAGCTTTAAATAAAGAGTAATTATATATTAAGAAAACATTCCAGCCAAGCCCAGATCAAGTCCATAAGTCCGATATGCCTGATACCAATCTATAAAGTCCTCTTTAGACTCATGCAACACATGAATGACGCCAAATGCAAGGAGAGCACAGGCCAGTGGGTGGAGAGTCTTATGTATCCCATGGTGGAGGAAGCATCTCAGTGCTGGCAGGGGTCTCCACGTGGCTCTTCCAGCTCCCACGGCTCTGGCTGCATCAGCGTAGCTCCATCAGGTTCCTCTTCAATAATGTCTCACAGGGAGGGAGTGTGTGTTCCACTTCCAGCGAGCTATCTATCTCCTTAGCACCTCCAAAAGAGGTCATCAAACTGTGACCTGATTGACCCAAACTTGATCCCTTCACTTTTAAGCCTCAAATTGACCACAGCTTATATAATTACCACAACCATTTTTATTGAATTTCATGATTATATAAGAGGTGTTTTTTTTAAAGTTGATTTTCGTGGATTCTCTAGATGAAAAGCAAGATCATCTATGAATGATGGAAAGAAGATAACAAAATAATTTTACTTTCTACCATTTTTTTTTGAACCTCATGCCCCTTTCTCTCTCTGACTTTTATGAGAACTCTTTTAATATTTTCCCATTAAGCATGTTGTTCTGGATGTTTTTTTTTTACTTCAAAAATATCCTTTGTAATTCCTACTTAAAATAATCCTGGCCCTATTGTCCACGACACCTTTTCTGTCATCCCCTGGAAAATCTAAAGAATGCAAGGGCTCAAAGGAGGCTTTCGGAACTAGACCTCCTGATGGCTTCCGCTCCTTTGCCCTCTGACGCAAAGATGGGTCTTGCCTGCAGCTCTCTGAAGTCAGTGGCTCTCCTTAAGTCATTTCTCTCTCTTTATACTGTGCTGTGTCCTCCCAATAGGGACATTCCCAATAGGAAATAGGGTCCAGAGTCCTTTGGAGACCTTCTGAACACAGAGCATTATGAAAAGATCATATGACTTACGTTTGTACCACCAGCAACCAGCTCATTTGTTGATGTGTCAGGGTTTCTAGCCCTTGTTCTACATCTACTCAATTCTTCACACCTTGACCCGTCCCTTTCTATGGCACCGTGGAAACTTACCGGGAGAATCCCGTACTCTTGACCCAATGTGAGAGCATTTGAGTCACCTTGCAGATTGTCTTGTGAATTTCATCTTTGCCTCTGGACTCCCGCCCCTCTCCACCTCTTTTTTCAAGCTTGTTGAACCTTCACATTCACTCTGAGGGGCACTGTGCAGCCCCTCAAAGGCGACAAGGTCCACTTGCTGTGCGCACCGCTCTTTAAACTGCTGCTACGAGAAGCCACTGTCCTTGGGTTTGGGTGCAAGGCCTCTGGGTTTCTTATCATAATCACACTTAGAATACTATTTCCTGGGCTAAAATCCTTTTGTGCCCTTGGTTCCCATCCCTTCAAATAAACAAAGTAAAACAAAGTTCCCTCTTCTCACAGCACTAGCAAGCGATGTGTTTCCACATGGGTCTTCTTGATAACATTGGCCTTTCTATGAACTTAACCTCTACTGACAAACTCTGTAAAGTCACGTGCATTCAGTGGCAGTGGTGGCAAGATTTTGTTGTTTTTTCTTTAATCTGTGAAAGGGTGTCACTCTTCAGATTTCTGATTCCAGAATTTCTGAAAATTTCCTTTGGCTATAGAGTAAGGATAACTGACTTGAAAACTCGATATGATGTTTAAGGCGCTCAGGCCTGATCAATAGTCCTGGGAAGAGTCCATTTGTATCTGAAGGTATTCACTTTGCTCTTGGGCCTTGAGCGGAAGATAATAAAAACTCTTGCAATAAAACATCATGACATTTAAGACTTGTTTTATTTTATGCATGATGTTTTCAGTTCACTTACCCAGCAAAGGTGTTCTGTTTGCTTGTCAGCTCTGTGTCACCTCTGTCTTCCTCCCTGAAAGCATCTTGAATTTTGACGTCGGTGCCACCTAAACCTTGATTCTTTGATGGAGTCATGAGTCCTGGCATGCAGCTGAGCACAGATATGGAGTTTTCCCCTGAAAGACCTCCCAAAACTTAAGAGCAAACCCATACCCAAACTGGAGTGCTTCTAGAGAAATAAAATCATAAATATGGGCTTCTGAAATTGGCTCTCCAGCCTGATTAGTCTTAACACTAGTGATGCTACTTCAACATCCCAGAGCATGAATAAGATGACACGTGCTGTGGAGACTGGTCCTCCTCTTTCCTCTGCCACTCCTGTTATCGCCCAATGGGCACATGAACAAAGTGGACAGGGTGGCAGGGATGGAGGTTATGCATGGGCACAACAACATGGACTTCTACTCACCAAGGCTGACTTGGCCACTGCCGCTGCTGAGTGCCCCATTTGCCAGCATCAGAAACCAACATTAAGTCCAAGATATGGGACCATTCCTCGGGGAGATCAACCAGCAACTTGGTGGCAAGTTGATTACATAGGACCACTTCCATCATGGAGGGGACAGCGTTTTGTTCTTACTAGAATAGACACTTACTCTGGATATGGATTTACCTTCCCTGCACGCGATGCTTCTACCAAAACTACTATTGGTGGACTTACAGGATGCCTCATCCACTGGAATGGCATCCCACATAGCATTGCTTCAGATCAAGGAACTCACTTCACAGCAAATGCAGTGCGGCAATGGGCCCATTCCCATGGAACCCACTGGTTGTATCATGTTCCTCATCATCCTGAAGCTGCTGGCTTGATAGAACG
>NW_022111373.1:71237258-71242211 GCF_000313985.2 Echinops telfairi | reverse complement strand
AAAGAGGGAGAGACAAGAAAGGCGAGGCTCACCGAGCCATTTATCTCACCACCCTTCAGTTAATCCCACTTGTGTTTATTGGCCAGGCTGGCACAATAAACTATCTCACCCAGCACCCATCATGTTTCACAATTGAACTGTTACAACGGGAAGCTAGTGTGTTTTAATCTCATTTCTAGATCTGAAAATTCCTCATCTGTCCTTGCCCCACTGGAGCCCTGGGGGTGTATACTGGTTATGCATTGGGCTGCTAACTGCAAGGTCAGCAGTTTGAAACCCCTGTTCTTTCTGTGGGAGAAAGGAGGAGTTTTCTATTCCTCTAAAGAGTTACTCCCAGAGGCAGTTCTACCCTTTCCTATAGGGACACTATGAGTTTGCATCCACTGGTGGCACTGAGTTTGGGCCTTGTCCTGGTGAGGCTGTTGGGTTAAGTGTTGTACTAATCATAAGGTTGGTGGTTCAAACCCACCAGCCACTCTGCTATCTGCTTCACAAAGACTTATAAACTTGAAAACCCTAAAATTGGTTGCTATGGTTTATTTTGTTTTTTTTTGCTCCTTTCCACTTGTCTCTTAGGCCTCAGGGTTCAGGATTAATATAAAAACACCAGGCCTAGAAGCCTGGTAAGTGCTCAGTGAATATTTATTTGATGGTGAATGAAATCTGAAAATGGATTCAGGCCTGAGTGTGTTTTCTGAGACAATAATTTTATTCCTAATTATCATTAATGCACATTCAGAACATCTTTTTACTTATAAATTTAAACTACATACACAATGCATCTACACCAGACTGATATTCTAGACACTTTAGTTAAGAATTACAGCACCACTCATAGGACATGATGGTTCATTAATTAATGAAGCATAATTAGTTGGCAGTAGACATGTGGCTCAATTTCATCGATCCTGGCTCAGTGCATCTAAAGATAGTACTCTCCCAAGGGCCTAGTCAGGCAGTAGGTTCTGAAATAACAACTCATAAAATTTGAGGCATTTTCTCTGACCGTTTCCTAACACTGGGGACTAAATAGCAGATTCACAAATAGACCCAGGCTGCTCCCTGCCTCCCCTTCCTTCTCGGGAACATTCCTTGGTCTTTTAGTATTTTACACATGGGGGATGAGTTGCATGTTGTTACTCTATACGAATTTCGGCTTTGAAGAATTTCTAAATTGGTTGTCTTCTGAGTCAGAGATATTTTTTTTATTTTATCTTGTTCTCCATCTTGTTATTCTCCAAGGCGGGTGTTGACAATAAAGTGAAAAGAGACAACAGAAGTAGAAATGATCTAAAAAATAACCCAGGCATAAACAGTGGCGAGTCTTTGATGCTATTGCTGCTGCAGTACATTCATTCAAAACCAAACCAAAGGAAGAAAAACATCAACAAAAAGGTCCCCACCAGACTGTACCCTTCTCAGAATGAACATCAAATCTGTTGTGCTCTTGTTTTCATTGACCAGTTTTTTTCAATCCAGGGCCAGGACCTCTTTTGGACTCTAATTCAAAATTCTTAAAAGGCCTCTCTAGATGAGGCTAAAATAGAGAGTACATGTGTACTTTGTTGTTGTAAATACTCTAGACTATGAATACTAGCAAGTCAATAGAATGGAAAATATCCCAGCTCATTGTCAAGTTCAGAGAACTCTGTCTTCATTTCCAGAAAGTCTATATGCATTTGAATGGTTAGGCTGCTAACAGTGTCCTTATCAGCCCCACTGTCAACTGGATGCCACGACCAGCATGTTTCCTTTATTGTAAGAGGACCATTTAAGAATAGCAACTACAGAGACAGTGTGGATGTGTTTAGAATTCTTTTCCTTGCCAGAATAAGCAGGCCTTAATGATAGTCCCTCCTCTTAGAAATCTTTAATTTTCACTAACTTTGTTGGCTTTTGGCATGATGAACCCAAACCAAACACTCTGCCCTTGAGCCGATGCCAACTTTTAGCGGCCCGATAGGAAGGGCAGAAGTACTCCTGGGTGTTTCCTAGACAGCAACTCTTTGTGGGAGTAGAAAGCCTAGTCTTTCTCCCTGAGAGTTGGACTGTTAGCAGCTTAACTCAGATGACTGTGTACAAAATCATTACTCATCTTGATTTTCCACGGTTCCAATCTGTTAACAATATAACTAGGATGTAATACTTTGCTGTTGTTATTCAGTGCCATTGCTTGTTTCTTAGTCCCAATGAGCCCATGTATAACAGAATTCAACACTGCCTGGTCCTGTAGCATGCTTATGAGCATCATTGTTATGGTTGTGCACATTATTGTAGTCATAGTAGCAATCTATCTCTTTGAGTGTTTTTCCTCTTTTTTTACTGACCCTTTATCAAGCATGGTCTCTTTCTCCAGGGTCTAGTCCTTCCAGATAATGTGTCCAAAGTATGGGAGACAAATCATTACCATCCTTGCTTCTGCGGTGTATTTGGCTGTACTTTTCCCAGTCACCAACTTAGTTCATTCTTCTAGCAGTCCCTGGTTTATGAAATATTCTTTGCTAACTCCATAATTCAAAGTTATCAATTATTTAGCCTTCCTTATTTGCTATCCAGTTTTCACATGCATTGGAGGCAACTGAAAATGCCATGGCTTGGATCAGGTGCATCCTAGTCCTCAAAGGGACATCTTGGCTCTTTAATCCTTTGAAGAGATGTTGTTGCAGATTTGCCCAATGCAGTAAGGTCTTTGATATCTTGACTGCCGCTTCTATGGAGGTGGACTTTGAATGCAAGTAAAATGCAATCTTTGACAACTTCAGCCTTTTCTCTGTTTATCATGATATTGCTTATTGGTCTAGTTATGTGGTTTTTATCTTCTGTATGTTGAGACATAGCCATATTGAAAACTATAGCCCTTGACGTTCATCATCAGAAAGTGCTCCAATTCCTCTTTGTTTTCAACAAGCAAGGTCACACACCCTTCGCACACAGCAGGCTGTTGATGAGTCTATCTCCAATCCTGCTGCCACATTCTCATCCATATAGTCCATCTTCTCTATTGCTCAACATAGACACTGAGTAAGTGTGATGAAAGGGTCTAACTCAGACAATACTTAACTTGATTTTCATCCATGCAGTGTCCCCTTCTTCTGTTCTGCCTCTTGGTTTTATGCACTGGTTCAACATGAGTACAATTTAGTTTTCTGAAATTTCCATTCTTCACAATGTTATCCATGATTTATTACGATTCAGTTCACCAAAGACCCATCTGATTGCAGCAATGATATCCCTCGTTCCATCTCCCCTTCTGAAGCTGGCTTGAATTTCTGGCCTTCCTCTGTTGATCTACTTCTGAAAACATTAAAAAAATTATTTTCAACAAAATTTTACTTGTGTGTGATATTAATGATTTTGTTCTATCGTTTTCACATTCTTTTGGCTTACAATGGGCACAAAAAGGAACCTCTCCCAGTTGGCTGGTAATATAGCTGTCTTCCAAATCTCATAGCATAGATGAGTAATCACTTCCAGTGCTGTATCCATTTATTGAACCATGTAAGTTGGTATTTTGCCAACTCCCAGAGCTTGGCTTTTCACGAATGCCTTCCATGCACCTTGAATTTCTTCCTTTCATATCTTCAATTCTTTATCATATGCTACCTCTTAAAATGGTTGACCATCAATCACTTCTTTTTGGCACAGTGACTTTGTAGTTCTTCTATATTCTTTTTACATGTCCCGTGTCATTCAATATTTTGCCCACAAATTCCTTCAGGCTCACAATTCGAGGCTTGAATTTTTTTCTCCACTTCTTTCAGTTAGAGAAGGCAAGGTATGTTCTTTTCATTTTGTTTTCTAATTGCATGTCCTTGCACGTTTCATTATAATACTTTGTCTTCTCAAGCTCTTCTTTGAAATAGTCTGCCTCACTCGTCATCATTTCTTCCACTTACTTTAGGTCGTCTACAATCAGGACCAAGTTTCAGAGTCTCTTCTAACATCCATTTTGGTCTTTTCTTTCTTCCTTATATTTTTAACAACTTTTTGCTTTCTTCATATATAATGTACTTGCTGTCATTTCACAACTTGTCTGGTTTATGGTAAATAGCGTTGCTGATCTGTTCTGCAGTTGACCCCTGGCCTTGTTCTGATTGCTGATATTGAGCTTCTGCACGGTCTCTTTCCATAGATATAGTCTATTTGATTCCTGTATATTCCATCCTATGTGGTCCACATGTATACTTATCATTAATGTTGAAAATCATTATTTATAATGAATAATTGATGGGACTTGCAAGACCACATTTTCAATTTCTCTTCTTTGTTTCCAACTTTCATATTCTAACCAGTGATTATCCATGCAATTTGATTTTATGCTTGATCAATTTCAATCTATAGGAGTTGATAAAAATCTCTCATATCTTCAGTTTTAGCATTAGTAGTTGCTGAATACATTTGAATAATAACTGCACTAGCTGGTCTTCCTTGAGACGTATGAATATTACCCTATCACTGATAGTGCTGTACTTCAGGAAAGATCTTGAAATGTTCCTTTTGACTACAATAGATGTAGCCCTATTCCTCTTGAATTTGTCATTTCTGGTATAGTAAGCCATATGATTGTCTGATTCAAAATGGCTAATGCCAGTCCATTTCAGCTCACTAATGCCAAGGATGTTGATCTTTATGTATTCCATTTTAATTGTGATAACTTCAAATTTGTCTAGATTCACACTTCATACTTCCATGTTCCAATGGCTAATGGATCCTTGTAGCTGTTTCTTCTCATTTGTCCCATGCCACATCACAAATGAAGGTCCTGACGCTTTTACTCTACCCATATCATTAAGGTCTTTTCTATCTTGAGGAGGCAGTTCTTCCAACATGCCTTTTGACTTGAGGGGCACATCTTTTTTGTTTTCTTTTTAAAAATTATTAAATACTTTTATTGGAGGCGCATACACCTCTTATCACAATCCATACATTCATTCATTGTGTCAAGCACATTTG
>NW_022111373.1:71235205-71236150 GCF_000313985.2 Echinops telfairi | reverse complement strand
CTCTTCTCTCCATTGAATTTAGTTCACTTGTTGTTCTGGGTTGGACCCCTTGCCTCTTCCTTTCCCCCACCTCCCCTTCTCCTGTATCTCCCTGGAACCATTGGTCCTGTTGTTTTCCTCTTCAAATTGTTTATCCCGCCTATCTTATTTAGATAGACATGCAGAGACATTAATAAGCACACAAAAAAAACACCAGGCAAAGCCAAACAAAACAGCAAAGAAAATCAAGACCAACAAAACAATAACACAAAACAAAAGAAAACAACAAAAAAACAAACAAAAACAAAACAGCAACAAAAAGAAAGCCACTGACAAAAATGGAAAAGCCTATAAATAGTTGTTCAAGGTCTGTTTGTTGGCCTTTCTGAGTGTTTTCCAGTCGAGTCTCATGGGGTGCCACAATCTGTCTCCAAAGTCTGTTTTTGATCTTCCCCAGGGATTTCATCACTTTGCTCCCCTTGCTGCTCTGTTGCATGCCCTCAGTGTTTCACCCCAGTGTGATAGGGTCAGATTGTGTACAATTCCTGCAATGTGTCTCTAGTGTTGTCTCCTGCTGCACCATGGTTCAGTGAGGGACACCCTGTCCTGTGGTGGGGCCAGTCCTACGGTCCTCCCCGTGCATTGTCTGTCCAAGCAGGAACATCATTCTCTGGGCTTGGTGGACCAGGATGTCCTCTCCTCCCTCTCCATCCTTTTTGTTTCTCCCGTGTGCTCTAAACTGATGCACCCCTCTCCCCATGCTGTAGCACCAGTGCTATCCTCTGAAATGCATTCTTCTGAGGGGTGAAGGGTGTCCACATAGTTGGGGTTGGGGCTGGGGCTGGCCCCGCAGACCTCTCTATTGGTTCCCTGGTACATGCCGGTATGTTGTATTCACATCTTGGCATATCAGGTTGAAGCCTGGTCTCTCTTTCCCTCTCCTGTGGAGATATAAACAATACCCTC
>NW_022111373.1:71229336-71232251 GCF_000313985.2 Echinops telfairi | reverse complement strand
TTTGTGTAGGATTGGTGTGAATTCTTCCCTGAATGCTTGGTAGAATTCTCCTGTGAAGCCATCTGGCCCAGGGGATTTTTTGTTGGTAATCCCTTGATAACCTTGGCTATTTCTTCTATTGCTATGGGTCTGTTGAGGTTCTTGATGTCCATCTGGGATAGTCTAGGGAGGTATTGTTTTCCCAAGAATTTTTCCATGTCTTCCAAGTTGTTGAATTTGTTGAGTACATGCCTTCATAGTACTGTGTAATTATGTATATACTCGAGTATAAGCTAACCCAAATACCAGCTGAGGCACTTACTTGTACCACAAAAACTGCATTAAAAATGTGCTGTAAAGCTCAGCTTATACATGAATATATACGGTATCCTTTTGATTTCATTAGGATTGTAACGTTGTAACGTCATTGTAACGTCTCCTGTTTTATCCCTCATCCTTGCTATTGAAATTTGTTCCTTCCTTTCTGGTTAGGTTTGCCAGCAGTCAATCAATTCTGTCAATCCTTTCAAAGAACCATATTTTTGCTGCATTAATTTGTTCCATAGTTTCTTGTTTTCCCTCTCCTGTACCTCAGCCCTAATTTTTTATTATTTCTTCCCTTTTGCTATTAGAAGGATTGTTCTGTTGACTCTGCTCTAATTGGTGTAAGTTTTGTGCTAGCATATCAACCATAAGTCTCTCTTCCTTTTTCTTGTGTGCATGTCTTTCTATCAAACTTCCTTTGATAAATGCCTTAGCTGTGTCCCAAAGGTTTTGGCACATTGTATTTTCATTCTCATTGTTTTCTGGAAGCTTCCTGATTTCATCTCTGATCTGGGCCAATAGCCACTTCTTTTGCATTAGAGAGTTATTCATCCTCTAATTGTTTGCCCTGTTTTCTTCATCTTCTTTTGTTGATTTCCTGCCTTATGGCATAGTGGTTATAGAGAGAAGTCTGTACAATCTCTATGTGCTTGAATATACTCAGGTTTGGCTTGTCTCCCAGCATGTGGTCTCTCTTTGACTTTGTGCCATGTGGGCATGAAAAGAATGTGAATTTTTTTTTTCCCATTTGGATGGAAAGTTCTTAAAATATTTATCAGGTCAAGTCATCCAATTGTGCTGTCTAGCTCTGTAGCCTCCTTGGTAAGTTTATTTCCCTGTGATCTGTCATTTTCAGAGAGTGGTGTAGTAAAAGTCACCTACTATAATTGCTGAGCCTGTGATTTCTTGTTTCTTATTTTGTAGTGTTTGATTTACAAATTTTGTGGGTTTCTCGTTGAGCACTTTTATATTTATTATGCTCACTGGTTCTTGGCCTACTGTTCCCTTGAGCATTATATAATGCCCCTCCTTGTCTCTTGTTATGGCTTGCACCTTGAGATCAATTTTGTCAGAGATTAAGATTGCTATCCCTGTTTTTTATTGAATTGCCATTTGCTTGGTATACATTTCTCCAGCTTTTCATTCTCAGCCTTTTGTTTTGCCTGTAAGGTTGAGCTTTGTCTCTTGTAAGCAGCAGGTCGATAGGTTATGTTTTCTAAGCTTGTCCATTAGGCTCTGCCTTTTAATGCTTGAATTCAGTCCATTGATATTCAGTGTTATTACATCTACCTGTGGACTCTGTTATGTCATATTGTACCTTTTGGGTGTTTTCTTACCCATCTTATCAGTTTGTATTGTGTGTGTGTGTCTGTGTGGTTCATTCTTGCTTTATTTCCACTATTGAGCTAATGCTATCTTGCGGGCTGTTTTCTTTTTGTTGCCCTTTGGGTGGAGTTCCTTTTTGTATTCTTTTATGTGCTCAGTGAGTGTTGATATTCTGCCCATACTGGGTCGGCAAGGATATTTTGTAGGGCTGGGTTTTGATTACGTATTCTTTGAGTTTTCCTTGTCTGGGAAGACTCTTACTTCTCCATCTATCTTATTAGATAATTTGGCTGGGTAGATTATTCTTGGGTTTGTGTTATTTTCCTTCACTTTTTGAAATATGTTACTCCAATTCCTCTTCTTCTTCATCGTGTCTGCTAATAGGTCTGAACTTGTTTTGGTACCGTTATAAGTGACTATTTGTTTTTCCCTAGCTGATCTTAGGATTTTCTCCTTTTCCTCATAGTTTGATAATTTAATCATTATGTGTCTTGGTGACTTATTCTTGGGATTCAGTCTGGCTGGTGTTCTTTTGGCCTCCTGAATGATTGCCTGATTTTCATGTATTAAAGCATCGTGGACAGATCCCAAGTTTACTCGTGTTTCACGTGCCATCAGTATGGACAGTTCTTGAGATAACTCGTGATTTCTATACGCTGTCTTCAGATGCCATCTTCTTGGATATATTTTAACTACTTCACCTATTTAGGTGTTTACAACAATAGTGAATGTATCAAACTCGATTGCCTTCATGTTCTTTTTGTTTATTTAGCATTTTAGTGCATTTTGGTTAAATCAAATGGTTAGTACTTGTTTGTATTGTTTTGCAAGGAGTTGTGCACGTATCATGATCAAAGCTCAGTGAAATGTAAAACATTACCTAAATCGCTCAAGTGGTCTCCTATTACACACAAAGATATGAAGAAATTTTCAGCCCTAATTCTTCTAATGGAACAAACAAGAAAAGATAGCTGGAAAGATTATTGGTCAGCAGATCCTCTAATATCTACCCCAATAGTTTTGCAGACTATGAGTCTTAATAGATTTGAACAAATATGGACATTCTGGCACTTTAATGATAACACAAAAATGGACAATAGCTCTGGAAGGCTCTTTAAAATTCAACCTCTGCTGGATTATTTCCTCAATAAATTCAGGACACTTTACAGACCAAAACAACAGTTGTCTTTAAACGAGGGGATGATTCAGTGGAGAGGACGCCTGAGGTTTTGAACATACAACCCAGCAAAGATTACAAAGTATGGTTTACTTGTTAGGATGGTGTG
>NW_022111373.1:71223969-71227228 GCF_000313985.2 Echinops telfairi | reverse complement strand
GTTTCACTATTACCCTAGCCAACCAGTATTCCATTATTTGGAATGTGAGTTAGATAATCCTCGTATGGGATGCTGGTTGGGTGGTTGTGGGTCCATGAGGATGGCACTTCACTGGGTGATCTCCCAGGAAGCTGCAGTGGTGTGTCCCACAGGGTCAGAATGCCTCGGATTGTGTGTGGTGTTAACCTCTGCTACATGAGTCTCACAGAGGGTGCATGGGTGTATCTGTCTTTGTGTAGAGCACTGGGGATGGCAGGCGGAATTACCAAATTCAGATATATTGCTGCCTTGGAGGTTGTGTGGATGTTCCTGCAGCAGCGTTGAGCCCCACATATGGCAGGCTGGAGTTGCCCCAGACACTTGTAGGGCCTTGGGCTGTTGGTGGGAGTTCCCCCAGCTGTTTGAAGGGGAGTTCCTCCAGCCGTTTGGGGTGTAGTGAAGGGTGGGTGTGACTTCCCCAGTTGCGTGTAAAGCCAACAAGTGTGGACAGGAGTTCCTCCAACTGGGCCATCAAAATTGCCCTTGGTGGAGGGAGTTGCCTGGAGACCAATAATGTCGTGTGAAAGAACAAGAGGGGGAAGTGGAGAAAAAGAGAGAAAGGAGAAAACAAAGATAAGAGCAAAATTTAAAAACAAGCTAACATACACACAAAGCAAAGATAGAACAGAAACAAAAGCAAAGAAACAAAAAAGAAAACAGCAATAAAGAAAAACTAAATCTGATAAGGCTGTGGTGGGAAAGAGAGAAGAGATAGAAGAAGAGGAAAAAAGAAGAAAAAAACAAAAGAAAAAGAGAAGAAAGAAAAATAGATAAGGAGATAGCTGAGCCCTGTCCCATGCTGTGTGCAGCACTACCATAGGAGGCTGGCTGGAGCTCTCCATGTTGGGTGGATGGAGTTTCCCTAGGCAGTGAGTAGGGGCCTGAAACCAGCAGTTGCATGTGGAAGGAAAGCGAGGGAGAGAAAAGAAGAAAAAAGAGAGAGAAAAGAAAGAAAAAGAAAGAGAAAGAAGGGGGGAAACCACAACTATGCTTGCTGAGACTGACTGTGGTGGTAAAGAGAGAAGAAAGAAGAGAAAAATAAAGAGTAAAGAGGTAGATGATCCCTGATCACCTCAGCGTGGAGCTGGAAGGGTTTAAACCCTGCCCCAAAGTGGTGGGTTGCTGTGCCTTTTGGTGCAGGTTTCCACTGGTGCTGGGTGCAATTTCCCTAGCCGGCAAGATCACTGTAGAGGCCAGATGGAGGTTTCCTCAGCAGTGTGGAGTACTGTATAGGGCTGTCGCTGCTGCCTTGTGTGGTATGCAGTGCTTCCACACTGGACGGGGGGCTCACCTTTGTTACCATATCAGACAATGTTTGGCTGCTATTTGTAAGATTTTCCCTGGTCTTTTTTATTTTCTCAGAAGTAGATCACAAGGTCTTCCTTCCTAGTCTATTTTGTCTGAAAGCTCTGTTGAAAGCTGTCCTGTGGATATTTGAAGTACTAGTGGCATAACTTCCAGTATCGCAACAACATGCAAACCACCATAATATATAAAACTGACAGATGAATGGTGGTCGTTGTACTATATGTTGGGTTAACATCTTAATTCAAAAGGCCCTTTCAGTCAATAATAGATACAGAATTATAATTACCCTCAAACTTGGTGTGTGTGTGTGTTTTAAAACTAATGATAAAAAGAGTTTACTAGAATCCTTCTAAAGAACATTTTGGAAGGCATATGTTGGACAACAGTTGACAAAAATAGAACTAGTGTTAAACAACTTTTTACTGTGAATTGGATGAAGGTTTACAAAGCAAATGAGGTTTCCATTCAACGGTTCACACACATTTTGTTTCATGCCATGGGTTGCAATCCCTACAAAGTA
The DNA here is from genome assembly GCF_000313985.2 of Echinops telfairi. NCBI lineage: Eukaryota > Metazoa > Chordata > Mammalia > Afrosoricida > Tenrecidae > Echinops > Echinops telfairi. Next base: position 71,225,361 of record NW_022111373.1, on the reverse strand, counting down.
GTATCACTGAACCCAAATCCTTCCTGTCTTTCCCATTTCCAGTCTTGAGCCTTTCCTGCCTCTTCTTGCCTTCTGAGCATTATCCGTGGGCAGCAAATGCTGCCCTTTTGAGTCAACATGGTTGCTCTAAGGAGTGCACACCTCTCAAGTGTTAATACTCACATTTTAACCATTCTATTGTTTGGCCCAAAATTGAGTCCTAAGGTGAATTCTGTTCAGGCTTAAAGAATGATTAGGAGCCATGGCCTCAGGAGTTATACAAGTCTATGTAACACTAATAGCTGGTCATTTTTTATGATTTTGAGTTTGGCTCCATTTAAATAGAGATAATTTGGCAAAGTAATCTTCATGCACAATGACCATCTTGCAGAATCTGGCTTGCTAATGCTGGTGGTCATAAAAAGAGAAGGAAAAAAATATTCACCGGTAGTAAGAGTTGCTCATTCACTACAAAACTGAAATATGACACAGCATGACTAGCATGGGGTATTACATTTTAAAATATTGTTTTTTCTTTATATTAGATCTTTCTCTGGAATTAAAGGACTCCAACTTAAAGTTAATCTCCAACCCAATGATAATTACTTTTTCTACGTGAGAGCCATCAATGCATTTGGGACAAGTGAGCAGAGTGAAGCTGCCCTCATTTCCACCAGAGGTATGTTCTCCTTCTTACCCAAGGAGCTATTTTCTTTCCTTCCCTTCTGCCACTCAGAGAAGACATCCCAGACGGCAACTTCAAAAAGCCTTCAATCTGCTGTGGGTGCTAGGTTTGGGGCATGAAAATCCAAGATTGGTTAAGAAGAAGTTTGGTTTAAATGCTCTCAGCCATGACTATCCATTACCTATCACTTAAGGGCCTTAAAAATTCTAATATCCAGCTCCCATGGCTAGACATTCTGACTTACTTAATATGGAGGTGGGCCCAGACATATCCTTCCAAACAGACCTCTCCAGATGATTTATGTTTGGCCCACAATATGCTGTGATGGATGAGTATATTTTGGGGCTGGGAGATGTGTTTGTGTGTGTGTATTTGGGGTGGGTAAGGAAGAGTTCTTTTTATTACACTATGAACTCTGTACTGGACTCCATTCTTAGTAGCTGGTACATAGCATGTGCTGATTAATATTGATTGACTGACTGAATGGATGGGTGAATGAATTACTCAAGAAATGGATAAAACCATTTCATGATGTTCTGGGAATAATAATACTCAGACATCACTAGCCGAAAAAATGGCTGCTTCTCAATGATTATGAAGGGAAGTGAGGAATAGAAAAGTGATCATTTTATTGTCTCAGCCTAGACTCAGGTGGTGCAAGAAAGAGGGTAGCAACTTATGGGACTTAACCACAAGCAGAGATTTTTACATGTGCCTTGTTTGCAATA
>NW_022111373.1:71209515-71220156 GCF_000313985.2 Echinops telfairi | reverse complement strand
TAGATGGCCGCTTGTTTACCTTCAAGCTTTTAAGACCCCAGACGCTGTATCTTTTGATAGCGGTGCACCATTAGCCTTCTTCACCACATTTGCTTATTCAAACATGTAACTTATTAAGGCCACTAGGGCTCCTAGACCTTGAATGACCCTTGAGTCGTGGAGAGTTGGGGTGGGTGGGGAAAAGTAAGAAATAGACAGGGCTTTCTTGTCTTTTTTTTTTTGTATCGTAAAGCAATAACAAAAATAGACTGAAGATTGATAGGAGTTCATAGGTAATAACTGATAATAATGATATTTTATTATTAACCTGAAAATGAATTCATAAACAGTGAGGCTTTTCTATAGAATGAGGACTTGTTAGTGGCCACCTCTCAGAAATGAGAAACCAGAGACATTCCCTTGCAGTGATCAACATCTCAGCTGTGAAAGGACAGAGCGAGTGGGCGAGCAAGCGAGAGGTTTCTGATGGAGCATTACTGCTGCTTATATTAAAAATACTTCCTTGCTGTTTCAGCCATTTCCAAGCAAAATTGAGTAACTTAGGCAAACAGGGCCACTCATGAGCAGGTGAAAGTTCTTTCATTCACTCCACCATGACTTTTACTAAAATAGCTAAGGCGAGACAAAAAGAGACTTTTAAACAACCTTTCAGGTGCACCCACAATCATCAGAGAGGCCAGAGTCTGGAAGAGTGAGGACCACAAGCTTCTACCCAAACACAACCAAACTCACTTCCATCGGGTCGATTCCAACTCCTAGTGGCCCTAGAGGACAGAGTAGGACTGCCTCTGTGGGTTTCTGGGGCAGTAAATCTTTTGGGAAGTAGAATGTCTCATCTTTTCCCTACAGGGCAGCTGGTAGGTTCTAACTCCGGACCTTGTTGGTTAGCAGTCCAACTCTTAACCCATTAGGTCAACAAGGCTTTTTGACAAGCCTGTACAAATCAAATTAATTATAAGTGGCAGTGGAAAATATATCAAATTCATGTGGAGGGTTTGGGGAATTCTGTTGTGATCAGGGAAGAAACGTTGAGGTCACAGTCCACAAAACCAAGGATTTCTTAGTATAGGATCCTGCCTAAACTGAGTATAAGTTTGGGAAAGTTGACCTTTGTGAGGTCTGATAATATGTGTGCTGACCTTAGTCTGATTTGCTTTGCTTACAGAGTTCCCTCAGTTCTGGGTGAGCAGCTGCCCGCCTGTGGCCAGCATTACTGGGAAACCACGGTCACAGACTGCCCGGCATACCGACTTGGCATCTGCTCCAGCTCAGCTGTCCAGGCTGGTGCTGTGGCACAAGGGGAAACCTCATGGTACATGCATTGTTCTGAACCACAAAGGTAAGCTGGAGCCCTGCCTCCCATGCCCATTTAAAAACAGTTTTATCAATATATAATTCACCTACTACACCACTCAGTGGTTTAAATATATATTTTTAATATTTTAAAACAATGAATTTTAGAAAAACATTTTTTTTGAATTTTCGAAAATTGTCATCATTCTTGTACCCATTATTCTTAGCTCCCCATACCACCCCGCTTCTCTTGCCATAACCCTGTGTTGTTAAGTGTCATAGAATCAGCTCTGCCTGGTAGTAACCCTATGTACACTGGAAGGAAACACTACCCAGTCCTGCACCATCCTCTCAATTGTTCTCATGTTTGAGACCATTGTTGTAGCCACTGTGTCATTCCATCTTGTAGAAGGTTTCCTCTCTTTTGATGCCCTTCTATTCACCAAGCATAGTGTCTTTCTTTAGGACCTGGTAGCTCATGATAACATATCCAAAGTACACGAGTCTTGCCATCGTCACCTCCAAGGAGTATTCTGGTAGTACTTCTTCCAAGACAGATTTATTTGTTCTTTAGGTAGTCCAGGGCGCTTTCAGTATTCTTCACCAATACCATCGTTCAAATGTGTAGACTTTTCTTCTGTCTTGCTTATTCAAGGTCTAATTTTCACATGCATATGAAGTGATTGAAAATACCATGGCTTGGGTCAGATGTACCTTAGTCTTCAAAATAGAATCTGTGCTTTTCAGCACTTTAAAGAGGTCTTGTGCAGCAGATTTGTCCAATGCAATGCATCCTTTGTTTCTTGAGTGTTGCCTTCAGGACCATTGATTGTGGATCCAAGCAAGTTGAAATCCTTCACAACTTCAGTCTTTTCTCTTCTTATCACAAGGTCACCCATTGGTACAGGTGAGGATTTCGGTTTTCTTTATATTGAGTTGTAATTCATACTGAAGGCTGCAATCCTTGATCTTCATCAGCATGTGCTTCAAGTCCTCCTCACTTTTAGTAAGCACGGTTGTGTTATCTGCATATCTCAAGTTGGTAATAAGTCTTCCTCCAATTGTGATAGTGTGTTTTCATATAATTCAGCTTCTCTTATTTGTTCAGCATACAGATTGAATATGTATGGTGAGATGATACAATTCCTGGTGCACACCTTTTCTGATTATAAACCTTGCAGTATTCTCTTTTTCTGTTTGCACACTTGCCTCTCGATCCATTTACAGGTTCCACATGAGTACAATGAAATGTCCTGGAATTCCCATTCTTCTCAAGACTATCCATAGTTAGTTCTGATCCACACTGTCGACTGCCTGTGCATAATCAGTAAAACAGAAGTATACATCTTTCTGGTATTCTCTACTTTCAGCCAAAATCCATCTGACATCTGTAATGATATCCCTTGTTCCATGTTCACCTGATTTTCTGGAAGCACCTGTCACCATACTGCCACAACCTTTGTTGGACAATCTTCAGCAATATTTTACTTGCATATGATATCAATGTTATTACTCTATAATTTGCACATCCTGTTGGGTCACCTTTCTTTTGAATGGGTATTAATATGGATCTTTTGGGTTTGAAAAAGTGTATTTGTGATGAAGAAGTTATTGCTCGTGCAAAAATCTATCATGTGATCTCCAGCTTTGTTTCTATGACCCAAACTATATTTTTCAATTACTGTTCCTTCCTTTTTGTTCTCAACTTGTACATTGCAATCGCCAATAATTACCAATGCATCTTTATTGGACATTTGAGCAACTTCAGACTGAAGACATTAGTAGAATTCTTCAACTTCAGCACTAGCTTTAGTGGTTGGTTCATACATTTGAATAATAGTTGCATGGATTGGATTTCCTTACACGCAGCTAGATACCATTCTATCACAGGCAGAATTGTGCTTCACAATAGCTCTTGAACTGTCCTTTATGATGCTGAATGCAATAGCATTCCTCGTGATGGTATCATTCTGGGCATAGTAAACCACATGATTTTCTGATTCAAAATGGCCAATGCCAGTCCATTTCAGCTCACCAATGCTTAGAACGTTGTTCTTTATGCATTCCTTTCATTTTTAATAACTTCCAATTTTCTAATTCATTCCAAGTTCCAATTATTAATTGATGTTTACAGCTGTTTCTTCTCATTTTGGGCCATTCCCCATCAGAAAATACAGGTCTTGAAGACTTTATTCCTGCATGGTTTTACTCCATCCGCACCGCTATGGTTGACTTTACTTTGAGAGAGAAGTTCTTTAATTCTATTTTGAGTACCTTCCAACCTGAGGGTCTCATCTTTTGACACTGCCTCTGACCATGTGCTGCTTCTATTAATGAGGTTTTCAGTGATTGTCAGTGTTCTGATGCTATACATGGGCTTTTCAGTGGGTAATTATTCTGAAGTGAACAGTCCGTTCTTATTCTTGAAACGCTGCTGAAACCTATTCACTTTGGATGACCCTGGTGGCATTTGATTTAACAGTGGCATCGCCTTCAGCATCAGAGCAACACACAAGCCACCAGAGTATGACAAACTGACAGACAAGTAGTAGGCCATATGCCTAAGGAGCTACCAGTCCAGTTACTGCCTCTATAGGTTTACCTATCCTGGATTTCATATACAACAAATAAATAAACTCTAACAATGGAAATAAAATAAAACCCAGAAAACCCTCAAGCCAAGAGAAATGTTACATTTTAACCTGTGTGTGCAGTAATCCACTTTTGTTTGAGGGCAAGATTATTCATATCTTTGGTCAATGGTCCCCGCGGATCCCGATTTTGCCTATCTCAGACTGCACCTTTCTCCCTGCATCCTCACTAACAGTGTTCAATTCTCTGAGAAGATGGGTCAGCAGGGACCCATTTCCAAGGGCTATTTAAAGTCACGTTTTATCAGCCAGAGCAACTGTGATTGGTCTTCAGTGCTGTGCACTGCTTAAGGACACAGTGCCCAACCTGAGTTTAAGTCACTGAAACATAGAGCTTACAGCCAAAAGATTGAGAGCTGGAACTAGGTTTTGATTTCCTGAAAAGTTCCTCTGATACTTGAACCTTTAATAACCCAATCCAAAGACTAGCCTCCAAGTGCTCGACCTCTGGCTGCAAGGTTAGCTGTTCCAGGCCACCCAAAGCACTGCTTCCAAAAGGTGAGGGCCATGGGCACCCTGTGGAGCAGTTCTATTCTACACACACACACACGGTGGTCAGGACCAACAAGACTCCAGAAAACACAATTGTATTCTTTGTTCACGATTCGATCTTCCTCTACCAGCCCAGGGGAGATTCCTAGATGCTGGGGAAAGAGTGTGCCAGCCACTGTGGTTACAGTCCCAGAGGTCAGGTTCCAAGTGTCTTCTTTCCATGGTCAAGGGACTTCAGGTCGAGCACTCCTGGCCTTCTGCAGCAGGCCCTTCTTTTATTTTTCATCTTTTCTGGCTTGATGATTTTAAAACAAGCTGTCTTACTCTAGACCAGCAGTTCTCAACCTATGGGTTACGACCCATTTGGGGGTTGATCAACCCTTTCACAGGGGTTGCCCGATTTATCACAGTAGCAAATTTACAGTTATGAAGTAGCAATGAAAATAATTTTATGGTTGGGGGGTGACCACAACATGAGAAACTGTATTAAAGGGTTTCCGCATTAGGAAGGTTGAGAACCGCTGCTCTAGCCCCTCCTCACTGAGAGCATGAGCATTGTGATATTACAATAGAAAAGGTTATGTGAAGAGAGTCTGAGAAGGGAGACTCAACTAGATTTGAGCATCTCTCTTGCTGTCCATTCCTAACTGTACCGCCCTAGCTCAGGCTTCTGAGTCTCTTTACCAGTATCTGCAGTGGCCACCGGGCCTGTATCTTTGTGTCATCACTCTAACCTATCCTATGAGTCACAACTATCACATGCTTCTGAAACATCATTTAATTGTGTCCCTTTTCTGCTCAAACATCCACAGCGGTGCACAGCTAGCGTGGGATCAGCATTAGGGCACAGTGAAGAGGGGGCCAGGTGGGGAATGAAGAGACGTCAGGGATGGCTGCCGCCAGTCAATAAAGAGACCTGGGTACACTCTGGGTCAGCAGTGAGGGTCAGATCTAGTCTATCTAGGGTTGGGGTCTGAGGATAATAAGCACTGCTAGTCTCAGTCCAGCAGGCCCGAGAAAGGAAGGTCCAAAGCTGGACAGGAAGTCTGGCCCTAGGGAAACACAACTGGTTTCAGGGCAGAACTTAGGTTAATGGAAACGAAGCAGAGACAGGGCAAGGTAGACTCCAGGGCCCGTGGAATGGGTGGAGCCAAGACCTCTATGTTGGGGGTTGACCAAGGCTGGAAATATACTCACTAAGAGCTTTCTAAGCAGGGAGGAAGAAATGACCGATTTGGGCATTCAGAGCAATATGGTACAGTAGAATATTTCTGCAACAATAAAAAGTGTCACATGCAGATATTGAACTCTTGAAATGTGGCTAGTGGGACTGAGCAACTGAGTTTTCAATTTTATTTAGATTAATGTAAGTAGCCACATGTGGCTAGTGGCTACCGTATTGGACAGGGAAGATCAAGAGCTTAGCCCCTGACTTACCTCTCTGTGTCGTATCCCTTGTCCATCCAAACCCACCAGACAGTGATGCTCTCTGTAACACACAGGCTGCCTTTGCCACCTGTCGTTGTTTGTGCGGGGCCCGCTATTTGGACCTCTTCTCCCTCCTTTCCACTTTCCAGTCCTGCCCGTCCTCTGTTTCTGCCCCAGGAAGCTTTCTAGAAGAGCCCCATCATTGCCACCGGCAATGTTGGCCTGCCCTGCAGGCCCTCCTAACTCTCTGCCCTGCTCTATCTCTCACTAGCAAGGCTTCAAAATGGTCCTCTATCATCATGTAAGCCTCACTGATCTCCCCGTCCTCATCAACCACTGCTCCTCTGTTTGAGCTGTATTCTGCAAAAAAAAAAAAAGAAAAAAGTTGCCACATTTCACCCCACTGAATTCACCAGGGTCTTAAAAACAGACAGCGCAGGTCTTACAGGCCCTTGGCTTTCCCTGCCTTCCAGAGCCACTTATGTAGATCCTTAGGGCCCCAGACTGCTCACCCCGCATCCCTGCCACCCGCCTTGACCTTCCTTCATTTCTTATCTTCCAGCTCCCATTTCTTCCCTGCCCCTGACTTCAGGGCCTCACCCTTCTGGGAGAAATCACCAAACTTGAACCTCTTCTCCGTGGTACAGAACAATTTAGCTCCTGCTTTTCAGCAAGGTCTCCCTCCAAGTCTGACCTCTCACCCTCCTTTTTTCAGCATCACGAAAGGGCCAGTAGATGCCTTTGATAAGCATTTGCCTCATCTCTGCCTCAGATGAAGTCTCACTTCTAGCCTGTGTTTACATCATGACCACGCTTTCCTCCCTGCTCCGCACAGAACCTCTTTCCTGAGAGGGCCAGGACAGTAGTCTGTATCCTTCACGCTTCCCTCCCGCCCCAGCCCCTGCTCCATGTTCCTAGGTACATGCTGGCCTCTAGGATGAGTTCAAAGGATAGCTGTCGAATTTGCTGGAAACTTTGAGAAGAGGACATGGAAAGCTGTGTTGGGGTAGAGCTCAGATACAATAAAAAAGAAACTTGCTTAAGGTCCTCATGGAAGTGAGCCAGAACCATTTTAAACTGTAAAATGGACACGTGGTAGGGAAGGTGAGCATGTGGTACTTTTTAGAATCCATGGCCGCCTCCAAAGATTTGATTCGAAGGAAGGGAACAACGCAGAGTGCAGGAGTTAAAACACATGGGCAGCCGGGGAAGGGTTAGAAGGTTGAGAGAAACCCCAAGGGAGGTTGTCCGGGGACTTCAGCGCAGCAGGAGCAAAACGAAGAAGAAGGCTCCTCTGTCAGGGTGAGCAGGGCATTCCAGCAGCTAGGCGGAGCTGGGTAAGCATGGTATTTTGGACGACGTGATAAGAACTCATGATTGCAAACTGAAGTTACTAACGGAACCATTGTTTACTTCCAAGTGGTGGTCTGCATCATGTTCCTTTCAGATTCCTGACGTTTCTGTTTCCCTGCTCTTTCCTTCCAGATACACCTTTTTCTACAGCGGCATTGTGAGCAATGTGCACGTGACCGAGCGCCCGGCCCGAGTGGGCATCCTGCTGGACCACAACAACCAGAGGCTTCTGTTTCTAAATGCTGAAAGTGGACAGTTACTCTTCACCATTCGGCACAGGTTTAATGAGGGCGTCCACCCTGCTTTTGCCCTAGAGAAACCTGGCAAATGTACTTTGCACCTGGGGCTAGAGCCTCCGGATGCTGCCAGGCACAAGTGATGATTTGCTTTCAGAGTCTGGCAGAGCAGTCACTCAAATTCCCGGGGTCTTTTGTGTTTTCCACCGAGAGTCATCCATTATTCCAACAGTCTCACACTCACGAGAGCTACTTGCACCTTGATCGCACATGTGCACGACCCCCAGAATATCCAGACTAGCAACGAGAGGGCTAGAGCAATGTCCACCCTTTGGTATATCCAAGATGTTCCATTTATTTTCTAGACAAGAATTGACACTTGTCTTGGGGATTAAAATAGAGGCATTGCCTTCCGCGTGTTCCATTTGTAAGAGATGCCCTCTGATGGATGGGGAAAGGAGCCCTGGTGGATAGTGGGTTACGAATCAGGCTGCTAACCACAAGACCGGCAGTTCCAACCCCGCAGCCACTCTGTGGAAGAAAAGGTTGGTTTTCTGCTCCCATAAAGAGTTACAGGCTCAGCAACCCACAGGTGGCAGTTCTATCCTGACCTTTAGGGATTCTATGAGTCTGAAGTTTCTTGATGACAATGAGCTTGGTTTTTTGGTGGATGGATGGAGCAGAGATAAGGGAGGATGTATTGGTAACATATTTCTGAGAAATAAAATGTATTTTTTCCTACAAGACAAATGCCACCACACGTCAACAAAGGATAAGGAATTTTTATTACCAGAGAGCACTGCACACTAAGGATGCTTGAATGGTTCTGTGTTTACAAGGAACTCTGTTTTAAGAACGTATGCTGTAGAACATGAGTCTCCTTTCTCTCAAATTTAAAATGTAGGAAAATGATTGCGATGACAAATTCCTGTTTTCTTTAATAAAGAGTTATAGTATATAAAAAACAAAGCATGTGATGTGAACTTATTAGACAGCATGGGTGACTTAAAACAAGTCTGGCATCATTGTCTTGGGGCAAGCTGTAGAGCCCATGATGTCAAGAACCACTGCACTTAGTGGGCTGCACTACTAGGGATTGTCCACTTGGGAGTTTTGCACATGTGCATCTTTTAATCCAAAATCTTATTAGCCTATCATCCTGCCATCCTGTCTTCTGAGATGTATTATGGCTGTACTTCTTCCAAGACATTGGTTTTTTCTTTTGGCAGAGCCTGGTACTTTCAATATTATTTGACACCACCATAACTCAAATGCATTGGTTCTTCTTCAATCTTCCTTATTCAATATCCAACTTTCACATGCATATGAGGCTATTGAAAATATGATGGTTTGTGTCAGGAGCTCACCATTCCCTCCACCACCACACCACCCTGCCTCTCTTCCTGTACCCTCAGGGAACTATTACTCCAGTTACTGTTTCTGAAGGGTTATCTATCTTGACTTTCATGTACCGAACAATCTTAAATATATAAATGAACATACATAAATCTAACATTATTAATGAAGTACAACAAATAAAAACAATAATAGGGGAGGGAATATTAAAGAACTAGAGGATAGTTATATAATTCATCAGTGCCATACCACACTCTGGATTTATCATCCCTTCTGTGTGGCCCTTCTGAGAGGGAATTTCCGATTATCTTACAGATGGGTTTTGGGTCTCCACCACATCCATGCCATTTCACATTGATTTGATTGCTTGTTTTTGACCTTCTGATACCTCTTCCCTTCAACAGCTCATGAACACACAAGATGGTGTGCTTCTTCCATGTGGGCTTTATTGCTTCCCTGCTAGATGGCCACTTGTTTAAGTATAAGCTTTTAAGATCCCAGATGCTATGTCTTTTAGTAGCCAGGCACCTCAGCTTTCTTCACCACATTTGTTTATGCACCCATTTTGTCTTCAGTGATCATCATAGGAAGGTGAGTATCCTATAATACCACATTATTAGAGCAAACCATTCTTGTACTGAGGTAAGGTTAAAGTAGAGGCCCAAAATCCATCTGCTTACTTGTTGCAGTTGTATAAATATATGTTTTTCTTCTTTCTTATTTTTTACCCCCTTCCTACCCCACTAGTATGTTTACCCATTGTTTACCTCTCAGTAATTCCTCTCAGAACCAATTAAATTTATCAAACATGACCAGAAAAACTATACCTTCCTCACTATAAATCTTAAAACACTATTCCCTCCGTACCTGTCATTGTTGGCTCCCCGCTCACCTGCCTCCTCTCCTCCCTTCTGCTTCGTTATTGATGCTGCCATAACTCTGGGCAGACAGGAGTTTGGTTACCTTTGCTTCGTCAGTTCCAGTGACTTTGACCCACCGTTATTTGCACAAAGTGCCTGGAGAATTACATGAGTCCCTAACATTCTATTTTATAGAAAAGGCTTTACACGTGTGAAACTACATTGCTTCTTCTAAGCGGTATAGGGACCAATGTCAAAGAGGTTATTGGGAAGACAAAAAGAAATGTGGGTTTATACTGTGGTCCTACCCTGTTTGCATATGAACCCTACAAGCTTAAATGGATGTATTCTTTATTAAAGTTAAACATTTTCCTACCAGAGAAACCCAAAATATTCTAGTTGTTTTTTCTAGAAATACATCACTAAAGCCAATCAGAATGCAAGTACTATGCCTTTTCACACACACATGCAACACTGTGCTATAAGGACCAAATACTAACTGAACGCATCTTTCAGGTCTCAGAGTGGGCAGTGTCTGAAGTCTCTTTTTGCCTTTACTGTGTTAATTACCCATTCATCGTTTAAGTGTTCAATTGCTGAATTTATTTACAGAATCAATTTATCTTCCTATAACAATTTTATGACAGGCAAAGGATATAGTACAGCAACACAGAAAAAGGTGGCATTAGAATGTGTCCTGCTACCACAGGAAGCACCTTTGTTTCCCTACCACTGGCCAGCACCGCTTTGTATTGTCTCCTGGTCTCCAGCCACCATAGAGGTACTTGCGAATTATTAAGAAGCCCAAATTCTGTCCATCATGTGGGATCTCCCAGAGTGAGCTGCTCACTCGAGTACATTCCAGCGATACTACTTGCCTTCATCTTCAAAACTTGCCTCCCCACTTCCCACAAGCACCACCCAAATCAGGTGGCAAAGATAATTAGTGAAAAATGCTGACAGGTGGATAGT
>NW_022111373.1:71207229-71208725 GCF_000313985.2 Echinops telfairi | reverse complement strand
AACCCTGAACTAGTGGTTTGCTAGGGAACCATGTGACAATGTGGCCCCGGGGCCTCGAACAGCAGGGGACAGAGATGGGGTCACTCAGATAGGGAAGTCTGTGGCCAGTCCACAGTGCCAGGGCTGAGCCTCACCACGCAGACCACCTACGCCCACAAGGACAAGGTCTCTCTCACACACACACACACACACACACACACACACACACACACACACACACACGAAGAGTCAAGGATGGAGCCAGTCCTTTGGACCCAAGATTCCTATACACTGAATCTCTGATCTAGGAGACAGCTTTGACACCAGAAGAGCAGCAGGTGAACAGCAACAACACTTGAACCAGGAGCCAGAGTATGAGACAGAGCCGTGAACTTCCCTGCCCAGAGCACGTAAAGTGGAGTGCTTTTGTGCAGGAGGAGGGTTTGTGGAGGGAGGTGCTTCTGGCATTTAATTGGGGAGCTGGGGTTGCTAACCTATAAAGCAAGAATTGAGTGCCTCAGGTTTAGCTTATAGTGGAATCACATGCCCTTTAGGTGTTTATTGGCAGATTTAAAAGAGCTTGATAACTTTGTCCAAGCAGGGTAGAGCCCAGGCCTATTGGCTAAGTCAGGGGAGGGGCCAGTCTGTGGACACAACAGAGAAGAAACTGTATCCTAAGCATTTCTCACCTGTATTGTAACCAGCTGACTTTCCTAATAAACCCCATAATCCTGAGCACCATCTATGAGGTCTGTGTGGCCATTGCAGGGAATTCTAGGACCCACCCATAGAAGCAGAGTGCTGTGGGGTAAATGGTTAGTGTGAGGGATAAACCCAGTAAAACGGGATTAGAGGGTGGACATATCTGACCTCCACCTTGTAGCGATCAGCCCTGAGAGTTGATGTGCACTCCCACCAGCACCTCCACCCACTCCATGCAGGTTTTTTTTTTTTCTCACAGATACTGAAGAGATTGTGGGAAGAGGGATGTCATTGCTGATGCCACATGGACCTTGGCTGAAAGCAGACTACCAAAAAGATGGTTACTTCTGTGTGCTAGTCCGAACTAGAGAAACACACTCAGAGACACTCATATGTGTGTAAGAGAGAGTTTGATATCAAAGAGCAATTGTATATTGAGAAAACAACCCAGCCCAGTCTATAAGTCTGATATTAGCCTATATGTCCGATACTAGTGCACAAATTCCTCGAGTCTAACATTGCCACTAGCAATGATACTGAATGCAGGAAGATCACAGGCCAGTGATTGAAAATTATTGTGGACCCAATGGCAGTAGAAGCATCACAGGGATGTCTTTTTTAAAAAAATCATTTCATTGGGGGTTCAGACAGCTCTTATCACAATACATGCAAACATCCATTGTGTCAAGCACATTTATACATTTGTTGCCATCATCATTTTCAAAACATTTTCTTTCTACTTGAGCCCTTGATATCAGCTCCTCATTTCCCCCCTCTTTCCCACCCGCCCTCACGAACCCTTGATAGTTTATAAA
>NW_022111373.1:71200695-71206406 GCF_000313985.2 Echinops telfairi | reverse complement strand
CCACCTTCCCTCCACCCTCCAGGTATCGCCACTCTCACCACTGGTCCTGAAGGGGTCATCTGACCTGGATTCCCTGTGTTTCCAGTTCCTATCTGTACCAATGTACATCCTCTGGTCTAGCCAGATTTGTAAGGTAAAATTGGGATCATGATAGTGCGGGAAGGAAGCATTTAAGAATTAGAGGAAAGTTGTATGTTTCATTGTTGCTACCCTGCACCCCGACTGGCTTGTCTCCTCCCTGCAACCCTGCAGTAAGAGGGTGCCCAGTTGCCTACAGATGGGCTTTAGGTCTCTGCTCTGCACTCACCCTCATTTACAATGATATATTTTGTTCTTTGATGCCTGATACCTGATCCCTTCGACACCTTGTGGTCACACAGGCTGGTGTGCTTCTTCCATGTGGGCTTTGTTGATTCTGAGCTAGATGGCTGCCTGTTTATCTTCAAGCCTTTAATACCCCAGATGCTATATCTTTTGATAGCTGGGCACCATCAGCTTTACCACATTTTCTAGGCACCCATTTTGTCTTCAGCAATCATGTCAGAAAGGTGAGCTTTACCACATTTGTTTATGCACACATTTGTCTTCAGTGATCATATTGGGAAGGTGGGTACCCACTGATATGATTTTTGTTCTTTGATGTCTGATACCTGGTCCCTTCTACACCTCGTGGTCACACAGGCTGGTGTGCTTCTTCCATGTGGGCTTTAATGCTTCTGAGATAGATGACTGCTTGTTTACCTGCAAGCCTTTAAGACCCCAGATGCTATATCTTTTGATAGCTGGACACCATCAACTTTCTTCACATTTTCTAGGCACCCATTTTGTCTTCATCAATCGTGTCAGAAAGGTGAGTATCACAGAATGCCGGGTTATTAGAACAAAGTGTACTTGCGTTGAGGGAGTACTTGAGTAAAGGCCCAATGTCCCTCTGCTACCTTGCTATTTAACATATAAGTATATGTACATAGATCTATTTCCCTATTGTTATATAAAAATATATTTACATGTGTACATGGCTGTATTTAGACTTCTATAGATGCTCTTTGCCTCCTAGTTCTTTCCTCTATTTCCTTTTACTTTCCTCTTGTCTCACTATCATGTTCTGCCTTCAATCAGGTTTCAGTAATTCCTCTCGGTTACATTGCCCATGGTCAAGCCCTATCAGGCATCCTATGCCCTCCTCACCATCAATTTTAGATCACTTGTTGTTCCCTTGTCCCTGGGTTTGTTATATCCATTTCCTTTCTCCACCTTTCCTTTCCACATGACTGTCTTTGTAGATCTCCACCACATGACTCACTCAGGTCTCAGGGTAGCTCCACATGGTGTGTCCCCAGGAAGACAAAGGCAGAGAGAGAGAGAAGTTCCCAGGATTCTCCTGGCAGGTATGACCTTGTGACCTGATTGAGAGGCTAGACTCCACCCCCCCATTCTATTTATCAAGTTGACATGAAGTTATGTAATTACCACACCTTATTGACTATGAAAAGGTATTGACTGTGTGGAGCATGGTTGACTGTGGATAATATTAGATAGAATAGGAATTCCAGAACACTTAATTGTGCTCATGCAGAACCTGTGCACAGACCAAGAGACAGTTTGAACAGATCAAGATATGTGGAATAGTTTAAAATCAGGAAACGTATGCATCGTGGTTGTATCCTTTCATCATACTTATTTCATTTGTTTGCTAAATAAATAATCTGAGAAACTATATTATATGAAGAGGAACATGGCATCAGAATTAAAGGAAGGCTCATTAACAGCCAGCATTATGCAGAGGACACAACCTTACTTGATGAAAGTGCAGAGAAGTTGAAGCATTTACTGATGGAGATAAAATACTACAGCCTTCAATAGGAATTACACCTCATACTATAAAGAAGTAAAAAATCCTCACAATTAGATCAATAAAAATAATAAATGAACACAAGATTGAAATTATAATGGATATTATTTTACTTGGATACACAATCAACACTCATGAATGCAGCAGTCAAATCAAACAAAGAATTGCATTGGTCAAATCTGCTTCATAAAGCTTCCTTAAAGTATTCAAGAGCAAAGATTTCACTGTGAGTATTAATACGTACTTGACACAAATCTTGGTATTTTCAACTCCCTCATATGCAGGAATAGGGAAGGCTGCTGAAGAATTGATGAACTTGACATATGGCGTTGGCAAAGAACATTGAAAGTATAATGGACTACCAGAAGACCAAATAAATCTGTCTTGGATGAAGTTCATCTAGAATGTTCCTTAGAAGTGAGGATATCAAGACTTCATCTCATGTACTTAGAACATGTTATCAGGGGAGACCAGTCCCAGGGAAAGTATATCAGGCTTTTAAAGTAGAGGGTCAGTGGGGGAAAAAAGATGGATTGACACAAATGCTGAAAAAATGGATTTAAATATACAAATAATTGTGAGGAGGGTTCTTTTGTGTATAGGGTCACTGTGAGTCAAACCAACTGAAGGATACCTAACAACATCAACAGAAGGAAATGATCTTGGGCACGTCATGAAGCTGAATGAAGTTGGGCCTGATTCCCGGTCCTTTACAGCTTTAAGAGGAAAGAAAATTTCTGGATTATTTTTTAGAGTACAGTATCTCCTAGTTTAACTTTCTGCTCCTCAAGGGGAGCAGACAACCTCCCTTTTCTTCCACAGAGCAGCTGGTGTATTTGGATGGCTTGCCTTGTGGGTAGCTGGCTAATGCATAACCCACTGCATCACTAGGGGTTTTGAGAACAGTTGAGACCAGTTCATAAAAGCCTTAGAGCCCAAGTAAGAACTTTGGGTGAGTTGGTAGAGCTAATCAGCTAAACACAATGGTGATCACAAAGAATGGGCTTCCTGGTGGGTTGTGGGTTATTATGGGTTGTAACATTTAACAGGATGTTTCATAAAGACCTCCTGGTGGCTTTTGCTAGCTCTCAGCTCCTGCAGGGGAAGGGTCTGGTGTAGGTGGGAGAGAAGAAAGGGGCTCTTTGTCTCAGTCTCAGCCCCACTAAGGGAACATGTGTCCTTGCTCATGTCCTAATTTAAAGGGAGGAGCCCTACTGACTGGTTGCCAATAGGACCAGCCAAGTGCAACGTTTTGGGAAAAAAGGACACCTAATTTTGTGCTAAACAGTTTGCTCACTCTCTGTGAAAAACTGGCAATCACCAACAGTGGAGAGATGCAAGAAATACTTGAAGACGGATTTTTTGCCTTTTCAACCACATGATTTTGCAGTTACAGGGATAACGAGATAAGGATGTCATTCGGGGAGGCATCTGACCAAACAGGGCCTATATGTCTATATGTATGTATGTATGTGCATGTGTATAGTTTATATCTGTGTGCCTGGGTATATTTGTATGTGTAATGTGTGCACATCTGTGCTTGAGAGCTGAAGGGCAGAACTGAGCTCTACAAATTAGTGTTGGTTCAGAATTGACTGAATGACCATGGGTTTGGTTTGGTTTGGGCTTTTCCCCATTGAAAATCCAGCAATTGAGTTAGTTAGGGCCCTCAAATGTTATCTGGTCCATGGAGATTGGTTTACATTAATTAAGCTCACAATAATTAATAATCAGAAAATACACATCGATTATTATGTTAATATTAATAATTACATTAATATTAATAATTACATTAATTATTATTAATTGCATTAATAATAAAAATTCAAATTGTTTCACTTAAATTTGATGACACAAATTTGACACAAGGGGCTGGGGTATACATGTCTGCTAGTCAGAGGATTCTCTCTGAGCCTCTGCGTACCCAAACCCACATCTTGGTTAGAATTAGGCAGCATTTACCTCCCAAATTAGGCTGTTTACCTCCCAATTTCCATCTGATGTTTTTTTGTGTGTGTGTGTGAGAAACTCCAGGACAATCACAAGATTGCTTGATGATCAAGGTAACTTCTCTGGATGATCATAGTGACAAATATTATTGGCTTTCCATGCGCAGTCGTGATCTAAATATCAGAGTTTGCTGGTTAGAGCACTCTGCCTACATTAGCACAGGACTCCCCTGAGAAACCCTTGTCCATTGGATGATCACTTCTTTTCATTCCAACTTTCCCTGTTTACTCCTCCCACCTCTTTTAGAAAAAAAGATGCCTTCAGACTATTTTTGAAGCTATATTTTTCTTCTTCAGTTAGTGAAAGCTTCATTAGATTCCTAGGCTCAATTCCTCCTGATTTTGATCCAAATAGGTCATTTCCCTGGTATCTGTTATGTGAGGAGCTTACTAATTATTACCCAGAAGGAAGCTGTACTTGCAATTTCTTAAGTGACCCCTCACTGCATCTCCCATGTGGGAAGAAGAGGACACTTCCATTGAAGGGGTGGATGGTGGTGATTGATGAGAGAGAGTGATTTAGAACATAGATTCTGGAGTCACATAGATGTGGGTGGAAACATAACTCTGCTTCTTCAGAGCTGTGAGATTTGAGTCAAATTGTTGAACTTCTCTTAGAGTACTCGTTGTAAAATAGGAATGTTAGTTATTGTATCATAAGGTTGTTCATTGGTCCAAAGAGCAAATATTTATTATTGAGCACTTACTAAAGTGCTAGTATTACTCAATTACTGATCAAAACAGAGAAATATTCTTGCCTGAATTTTGATCATCAGTGATCCAAAGAGAGAAATACCTTTCCTGCATGAAGATTATGTTCTTGTGACAGGAAAGATATGCAGGAAAGGAGATATGTCAACTTTCTAGTATCTGAAAATTATAAGTACTATGGGGAAAAAACCCAGAGAGGATTGTTGTGACAAGTAAATGAATGAGTTAATGTATGTAAAGATCTTAACACAGTTTTTGACATACAAGAATAGCAAAAATATTAGCTGCAAAAAATGTTAGCCATCACTAACTTAGCTATCATTCAGGGATATCATTGCTGATGTCAAATGGAACTTCAGTGAAATCAGATTATACCAGAGAGATGTTCACTTGTGTTTTATTGAGAATGCAAAGGCACTTGACTGGGGATCATAATAAGCTGAGGATAACGTTGAGAACAATGAGAATTTCAGAGCACTCAGTTGTGCTCATGCACACCTTGTAGTTGGAACAAGAGGTACTTGTGCCAACAGAGCAAGGGAATATTGCACGGTATAAAATCAGGAAAGGTGTGCATCAGGATTGTACCTTCTCCCCATGCTTAATCTATCTGTATGGTGAGAAAATAATCAGAGAAGCTGGATTATATGAACAAGAATGCTGTATCACAATTGGAGGAAGGTTTATTAACCTGTGATATGTGGATGGCACAGTTTTGCTTGCTGAAAATGAAGAGGGGTTTCATCAGCACTTGCTGATGAAAATAAAGGATTGTGGTCCCAGTATGAATTATAATTCATTGTAAAGAAGACCCAAATCCTCACAACTGGACATATAGGTAACATCATGATAAACAGAAAAGATTGAGTTGTCAGGATTTCATCATGCTTGGATCCACAAGCAATGTTCATGGAAGCAGCAGTCAAGGGATCAAATATTGCATTGCATTGGGCAAATCTGCACAAGACCTCTTTATTTTATTTTTTTAAATTGTTTTATTAGGGGCTCATACAACTCTTATCACAATCCATACATACATCAATTGTATAAAGCACATTTGTGCATTCATTGCCCTCATCATTCTCAAAACATTTGCTCTCCACTTAAGCTCCTGGCATCAGGTCCTCATTTTTCCCTTG
>NW_022111373.1:71197746-71198873 GCF_000313985.2 Echinops telfairi | reverse complement strand
CCAGCCCCCTAGACCTCTCCACTGCTTCCCTACTCAATGCCAGCATGTTGCATTCACTCCTCGGGGCACTGGGTTGAAGACAAGACTTCTTTAAAAGAAGCACAAGACCCTTGAGAAGCAAGGATGTTATTCTGAGTACTAAAGTGCCCCTGATCCAAGCAATCACCATTAAGTGATTTGCAATCACCTCATATGCATATGAAAGCTGGATATTAAATAAAGAAGATTGAAGAAAGATCAATGCATTTGGATTATGGTGCTCGAGAAGAATATTGAAAGTATCACAGACTTTCAAAAGAACAAACATATCTGTATCAGAAGAAGTATAGCCAGGATCCTTCTTGGGAGCAAAGATGGGAAGACTTTGTATTATGTACTTTGGATATATTATCAGGAGAGACCAATCCCTGGAAAAGGCCTTCATGCTTGGTAAAATAGAAGGGCAGCAAAAAAGAGGGAAGCCTTCAAGGAGATGGATTGACACAGTAGCTGAAACACTAAGCTCAAACGTAATACTTGTGAGGGTGCTGCAGGACCAGGAAATGTTGAAGTGTTTCATTCTGTTTTACATAGGGTTGCGCTGAGTCTGAAGAAATGTAATGGCACCTAATAACAGCATCATGGAGAGATTTCTTAGAACTGTAGTGCTTAATCTAGCTCTCAGAAAAGCCCAGTGTCCTCATACACATCTTGGCATATACTTATGTTACCTGCCACCTTGACAACCCCAATGAAAAGAGATGTTACATTTTCCCAGTTTAAACACATTGTGAAAATGCACAAAAATGTGTGTGGAGCAGAACATAAACCACCCTTATTTTTACTCCTCAGAGATAACCAATGTTGACATCTGCTGGGCATCTACCAAACCTTTCTTCTGTTTTCGTTGTTATGTTTTCTCTCGGGATGCATATTCACACAAATACATACAAATATATTCTTTTATCATTTTATTGGGGACTTGTACAATTCTTATCACAATCCATACATCCATCCATTGTGTCAAGCACATATGTACATTTGTTGCCCTCATCATTCTCAAAACATTTGCCCTCCAATTGAGTCCTTAATATTGGTTGCTCATTTTCCCCCTTCCTCCCCACTCCCCGCCCCCTCATGAACCCTCC
>NW_022111373.1:71193649-71196096 GCF_000313985.2 Echinops telfairi | reverse complement strand
GCCTGGTGGGTCAGGATGTGCTCCACTCTCTCTTCCTCCCCCTAAGTGCTCCCATTTTCTCTGATCAGACATGCCCCACTCCCTTAGCTGCAGCTTCAGTGCCGTCCTCTCAAGTAAATTCTTCTGGGGGGAGGGCAGTTGGGGGCCCAAACATTTTTTTAAAATACAAGTACAAGCACTGCTATTTAGTTTTCTTTTTTTCAGTTAAAACTAGACCATTGGAATCTTCTCTCATCAACCGACATAGTTTCACACCACCATTTTGGTTCATGAATGGTGTAGTTCCCCATAAATCTGGGTCTTCAACTATCCAACCAGTCCTTTATTGATAGTCAATCTATTTCCAATTTTCATCTCTATAAAAATATATTTTTGTTGCCCCTCCACTTTGCCAAGCCTGATGTCTTTCTCCAGGGACTAATATTTTCTGATAGCATGTCCAACATACACACTAAGAAGTCTCCATATCCTCTATGCTAAGGGGCATTCTGGCTGTACTTCTTCCAAGACAGATGCATTTGTTCTCCTGCCAGTCCATCATTCTTTCAATATTCTCCATCAACATCATAATTCAAATGCATCAATGCATCATTGATGCATCAAATGCATCAATAAGGAATAAGCTTTCCTTATTCATTGTCAGCTTTCACACGGATAGGAGGCAATTGAAAATGCTGTGGCTTCGGTCACGTGCACCTTAGTCCTCAAAGTAACACCCTCATTTTTCAGCATGTTAAAGAGGTCTTGTGCAGCAGATTTACACAATATGCCATTTGATCCTTTGACTGTTGCTTCCATGAGCATTGATTGGGGGTCCAAGCAAGATGAATTCCTTGACAACTTCAATCTTTTTTTCCCCATTTATTATGATGTTACCTGTTGGTCCAACCTTGAAAGTTTTTTTCTTTACATTGACTTGTAATCTATTTGAAGGCTATAATCTTTTATCATTCTTAGTAAGTGGCCCAAGTTCTCCGTGCTTTCATCTGTATACCACAGATTGTTTACTATAGTCAACTTAAATTGTTATCAACATCTATAATGAGAGAACGCAATGCTAGTTTCAGCTGCATACTAAGAGGAATAGTGTGTAATCCTTACTTCCAAGGAAGTACATAGATCATTGTAATACAGCACAAAGTTTCAAAGAATCAAGGCATTACAATGCAGCCAAAGAACATATCTGTTTGGAGTAGCCATAAACGATTGTACAAAGAAGGGGACATTTCAGAAATGCCTTGCTCTAATGGTGGGATCAAAAAATTGTGGTGATGATGATTAAGGAGTGTTAGAGGCAATAACCGTAAATAAACAGAATGCAAAATGGGTTTAGAGAACTAGCCAATCTGGCAGAGGGATGATGTAAGGAAGTAAAAAGCCCAACCCCACTGCCATTGAATCATTTTTGATGCATAATAACCCTATTGAGGGTTTCTGGAGCTCTGTAAATTGTTATGGAAGCAGACAGCTTCATATTTCTCCTGAGGATCAGCTGATGAGTTTGAACAGCAGACTGAGTAGTTAATAGTCCAATACTTCCCTAACAGCACCACTTGTGTTCCTTTAAGGAATTAATGGGCAATAAATCTAGAAGATGTCTTGGGCCTAAATGATAAGAATTGTTGAGATATAAGACAGGATGTTTTATATTTTGTTCCATACAAAATAGTGGGTCATTAAAGATCCTTGATCTGCCCATGGAATTCCAGATGTGAGGTTGCCAACTAGCGATATATGTATGTGATAATGAGATCCAGAAGTAGAGTTCTAGCAACATGGAGGACAGGCAGAGCACAGTTTCCAGAGCATGATGATAAACTCCGTAGATATAAGGGGAAATAAAAATGTAAAAAGTCAAAGTACTACCTAAGATTTTGAGCCTGGATTCTTCAGAGCATGACAGTGCCATTAAGCAGAGACAATGTAAAATACTTATCTTTGTAAGGAGAAATATCAGTTCAAATGGGTCATTACTAGCTGAAGGTCATCCCAGTGATCATCAGATCTCAAATTTAGAAGAGAGGGTAACATTAGCAGGACATATTTGGGAGTTGTCTGCATTACTGTTGGGTGCTATTGACTCTGTTTTGACCAACAACCCTAGACACAGCAGAATGAAACTCAATTGTTTCTATGCTTGAGCCAATTGTTGCAGCCACTCTGTCAGTTCCTCTCATTGAGAGCCTTCCTCTCTTTTGTTGCCTCTCTACTTACCAAGCATGATGTCCTTCTCCAAGGACTGGCCTCCTAACAACACGTTCCAATTATGTAAGACAGAGTCTTTCCGTCTTTGCCTGTTAGGGAGACTCTGGCTACACGTCTTCTGAGACAGATTTGCTTGTCCTGTTAGCAGTCCATGGTACTTACAATATTCTTCACCAGCATGATAATTCAAATGTATTGATTTTTCTTCAGTCTTCCTTATTCAATGTCCAACTTGCACATGC
>NW_022111373.1:71183957-71192840 GCF_000313985.2 Echinops telfairi | reverse complement strand
TAGATAGCCACTTGTTTATCTTCAAGCCGTTAAGACCCCAGGTGCTATATCTTTTGATAGCTGGGCACCATCAGTATTCTTCACTGCATTTGCTTGTGCACCCATTGTCTTCAGCGATCATGCCAGGAAGGCGAGCATCTCAGACTGCTGAATTGTTAGAACAAAGTGTTCTGAAGCTTTGTGCAGCAGATATACCCAGTGCAATGCCTCTTTTGAGTTCTTGACTGTTGCATCCATGATCATTGATTGTGTATCCAAGCAAGAAAAAAATCCTTGACAACTTCAATCCTTTCTCCATTTATAACAATATGATCTATTGGCCCAGTTGTGAATAATTTGGTCTTCTTTACATTGAATTGTAATCTAGACTGGAGCCTGAAATTCTGGAGTTTCATCAGCAAACACCTCAAGGCCTCCTCGCTTTCAGCAAGCAAGGTGGTGTCATCTGCTTATGACAAGTTGTTGGTAAGCTTTCCTCCAATCCTGATACCACATTCTTCACCATATAATCCAGCTTCTCTGATGATTTATTCAGTATACAGATTGAATAAGTATAGTGAGAGGATACAACCCTGACGTACAACTTTCCTGATTTTAAACCAAACAGTATTCCCTTGTTCTGTTCACACAACTGCCTCTTGATCCATTTACAGGTTTATGGGAAACAGAGGATTTCTCCCAAGTTGTCTCCCCCAAATATATGCCAGACTTAGCTGCTTAAGAATGACTATACACTTGGAGGTCATCAGGAGTAGATTAGAGTTCATTCTCCCTAAGAACTATCAGCCATCTGGAGCAAGCAGACACCACTATTTATCCCACAACGAGTAGGGCCCACTCCCTTCTGATAAGGATAGCAGTTGTCTGTTTCCTTGTAGGAGACACCAGAGAGGTCAAACCCACCCAAGAATGACCAAGGTTAGGCTGCCATCATGAATCTAGGGTCCGTCCATCTTATCACATGTATACTCCTAGACCTTCCCATTCCTATGGGCACACCCCTAGCTCATCCCCTTCCTGTTACGCTTATGCCTATCATAGATCCCCTTCCTATAATGTGTATACCTATTGTACTGCCCCTTCCTGTGACGTGTGATTCTGTAATGATGTCCCCCTAAAGAGATATAACAATTGGTTGGCAATAAAGAAAAAGCTCTCTCCAGAGTCCGGGAAGCTCTCCCCGGTCCTTGGGTCGGGAGCGCTCCCCTGTTCTTGGTCCCTGAGGCTGCTCCTGCTCTCGTGGCTGGGTTCCTCCCATGAGGACCACCAAGCGGGGCTGAGGTGAGCATGCTACCATGAATTGTGTCTGACTCCATTTATTGACTCTATCTTTTACCTCTCATGCTCTCTATGACTTTACTATAATCTCTACTTATTATCGCTGTACAATTGCGCCTACCGGACCTGTGATGATTTGTGGGGAACTCTCCCCTTAACCCCACACATGTTTTGCATGAGTACAATGATGTGTTCTGGAATTCCTTTGTTCTCAAGACTATCCACAGTTTGTTATGATCTACACAGTGGAATGCCTCTTCATGGGTCAATAAAACACAAGCAAGATGATGCTGAGGTAAGGTCACCTGGTGGGAATTTTATTTGAGTGAAACTTAGATCTGCATTGAGGTCAGTTCAGGACAGTAGAGTGCGGATCCTGGACCATCAGTGCCTGGGCGATCATTTGCAGGTCTCCCCAAAGACAGTGCAAGTGTGCTCACCATGACACATGCACCCCTCTGTTTCCTGCACCAGAGACCTATGTGCCAGGTGAGTAGAGCACTGGTCCTCTGCCATAATCCCTCTCCCTCTCACCTAAGACCCACACACCATGTTTATCTGCACCCACTGCTCACACATCCCTTGGCTACCCACAGCATTTCTACCCTCCCTGGCAAAACACGTGATGTTCCATTTATCCTCACCTAGGTGATTTGCATGCTGCACCTCCTTGCACTATTCCCACCCCCCCAAAGCTCCATATGCACTGTAGTTCCCTGTTTATTCTCTCTTCCCCAGGTGACCAGAGTGCATTTTCCTTTGCGCCAATACCTCCCCCTCCCACCTGAGACACATGATGATGAGCTGTGTTCACCTGTGGTATAACCTACACACCTCCTCTTAGCAACCCGCATGCTGCACCACTTTCCATTCCCACCCCAACCTCCTGACAAAACACGTGATGTTCCATTTATTCTCACCTAGGTGACTTGCACACTGCACCCCCTTGCACCATACCCCCTCCCCCAGCAACACATGTACTGCAGTTCCCCGTTTATTCTCACTCAAGTGACCAGAGCATGGTGTCCTTTAGCGTAATCTCTCCCCCTCAAACCTGAGACCCACACACAGTGTTCATATGCTCCCCATGTGCACCTTCCTTAGTGACCTGAATGCCAGGCTCTCCTCCTAGGCAACCAACCCTGCCCCCCTGGAATTCTCTCCCTTCTACCCACCACAGTGAAGTATGTGACATGGTTCCCCTCATATTCCTGCCCAGGCACCCAGAACATAGCCATAACCATCCTTAGCATACCCAACCCCCTCTCACCTGAGACCCACACATTATATTCCCTGCACCCCTTGCACCCACTCCCTCAGTGACCCATGTGCCATTCTGCCACACCCCCCTCAGGCAACCAGGGAGTAGCACTCTCTTGGGGTAACCAGCTTCAGACAGCCCCTCCACAGCATCACAGGATGTCTTCTTGGACTTCCTGAGGTCCTGGACAATGGAGACCCCTGAGGCCCACAGATTTGAATACCAATTGGGGTAATACCCCATGCCAAGAGCCTCCATACTCCCCCAATAGCAAGGGAAAAGTTAGGTCCTCCAGATAGATAGCCCCAACAACTCAGGGAGATAGCAAAAGGCAGAAACAGAGTCATGCCTCAAACTTGTGGTATATCTGGCTCCAGGTTGTAGGTAGATTTATGCTTAATATATTCAGGGAAAAAAAACCCACAGGGCTCCTTTCCCTGTCAGAGAAATTGAAACTCAGCAGACAGGGTTACTTGGCAGCTTTCCCTGTCCCTTGGGGCACCCACTACAATCGTCTTCTGTACCTTGGACCATGTGTAAGGAGCAGAGAGTCCTGTGTTGTGTAATAACCTAGTGTAAAGGGGCCATCTGTTATAAACACTAATAAATGAAGGGCTTCAAACTTGCTACATACAGTGAAGAGTCAACAAGGGACTCTGGTAGATATAATATACCCTCAAGTTCCTGCACCAGGTGCTGTGCTCTCTGCCTCCTCCCCTCTGTGGAATGCTGAATCTGTGTGCTGCCAGCCTGTTAGTTCTTTCTGAGCTGCCAGTAACCCACTTGAACTAAGGGTTGTTCAAGCAGCCATGTGCCGCTGGCTAAAGCACATCCCCACACGACTAGCTGCCTATGCATGCCCCATACCCTCCTCCCATGACTTGCCTGAGCCCAGGTGCTACCAGCCTGCAAGCTGTCCTTACACATATACCCCTGTGCTGGGAGGAGGACAGAATAGACTGCCTCTTTAAGGGACCAGAAAGACATCTCTGTGGCCTTCTGGAGGTGGAGGGACCTGGAGACTGCTGCAGCCAGCAGATCTTAATTCTAATTGGGGAAATCCCGTAGCCAAGCTCCTGTATATGCCCCTAATAGCAGCTAGGCACTCCAGATAGAAAACCCCCCGCTTTCTAGGGAGAAGCCCAGCCCCAGTGACTCAATAGATGCAACTTGAAACTGTGGTGTAGCTGGCTCCAGGTAGTTCTTAGAGTTATTATTATTAGCCTCTGAGATAGAAAACAGGGCTTGTTCCCTGTGCTCTATGCACCACATGCAAAATACCATCTCAGCTCCATCAGACTGCCACGCAGACTACAACCCACAGCAGCAGTCACTACAAGAAATCAAGAGAAACGAATTACAATATCTGAAAGAGGAACTGAACCTAGAGACATACATAGAAAAAGCAGACTTTGAACCACCAAAGAAAGAAATCTTCATAATACTTCTTAGAGTCATACAGGATATGAGTAAATCAATACAGAAGAAACATGAAAAAATAGAGAAGATAGAGTTCACACACTGAAGGGAAATACAAGAGTTAAGGGACGATTCAGCAGAATCAAAGACAATGATAAGACCTCACCAACAGGTTGAAAGAAGCAGAGAACCATATCAGCAACCTTGAAGACAACCAAGCAGAATTCAACAAAGGTGAAAGATAATCAGACAGATAATTAAAGAAGCTGAAGAAAACCTGAGAACAATGAACGAGGCTATGAAGAGAAATGATATCCAAATAATTGGATTACCAGAGCAAGATGTAATGAAGAAATCAACAACCAAAACAGTGAGGGAATTCCTTGAAGAAAACTTCCCCAATATAATAAAAGAGGATCCGACAATTATTCAGGAAGCAGAGAGGATGCCAATTAGACTGAATCCAGGAAGAACACACTTAGGCATACAGTAGTCAAATTATCCAATTTTGAGGAAAAGGAGAACATCATAAGGGCAGCTACAGAAAAAAATGCAGTCACCAATAAGGATAATCAGATAAGGTTATGCTCACACTTATCAGCTGGAACCATGAATAAGAGGAGAGAATGGAGTAGCATCCTGAGAGAGTTGAAGGAGAATAATTGTAGCCCGAGACTCATCTACCCTGCCAAACTCTCCAAAATAGAAGGGGATGTTAGCATTTTCTTAGATAAGGAACACTTTAGAGAATATCTTTAAAAACACAGCACTACAAAGATCACTTTCCAACTCACTTTGGAGAGAACACCAACATCCACATAACCAACGGAGGAAAGAAGGCAATGACTCTCCACACATACACAACATACAGCAAAGGAGGGAGATAGGAAAATACCTAACGCTAAAGGTACAAGATGATAGCAAAGAATCCACAAAGATATGTAATTAGTCTGAATGTTATTGGTCTGAATTCAGCCATTAAAAGACAAAAACTAGCTGACTGGATTAGGAAACAAAACCCTTCAATCTGCTGTCAGCAAGAGACACATCTCAAGCTCACAGGCAAATACAGGTTAAAGGAGGGCAAAAGGTTTATTAAGTGAGTGACAATCTAAAGAAAGCAGGAGTTGCAATTCTAATCTCTGACAAAATTGATTTGTATGTGCAGTACATAACAAAAACTAAGTATGGGCACTATATAATGCTTAAGGAAGCAGTAGACCAAGAGCCAGTGAGCATAATAAACTCATATGCACCCAATGAGAGACCCATGAAGTTACTCAACCAAATCTTTCAAAAGTTGAAAAAAGAAATCACAGGATCAATAATCATAGTAGGAAACTTCAATACACTGCTCCCCAAGAAATATCAGTGGGAAAGAAGCTCAACAAAGAGACTATAGGACTAAATGCTACAATCAGACAACTTGACCTGGTAGGTATATTCAGAGCTCTCCCCACCCAACTGCAAAAACAAAACAAAAGCTCACATTATTTTCAAGTGCACATGGCACGTATTTCAAACAGGCCACATGCTGTGGCACAAGTCAGGCTTGAGTAAACTCAAACATAAAGAGGTCACAAAGACTTCCTTTTGTGACCACTGCATCACAAAGCTGGAAATTAATGAAAGAATGAACAAGAAAACAAGGGCAAATACATGGAATCTATATAACATACTTCTGAAAAAGGATTGGGTTCTGGCCCAAATAAGAGCTAAAATAAGGAAGATTCTAGAAGCTAATGAGAATGAGAATACATCATACCAAAACCTGTGGGAACAGCAAAGACAGTCATCAGAGGATGTCTGATAACAATAAATGCATCTATGAAGAAGGATGAGAGACTTATGGCTGATACTCTATCACAAAACCTTCAGCAATTGGAACAGAAAATCCATCTAATGGCAAAAGAAAAGAAATGATAAAAACTAGGGCAGAGATAAACGAATGGGAAAGGAAACAAACAAAAATAATGGAAAAAATTAACTCCATAAAAAGCTAGTTCTTCAAAAGGATAAACAGAATTTATTAACTGCTTAGCAAACCTTACAAAAAATAGGAGGGTGCAGCTGTCAATATCTAGGATGAGAGATGAAATGGGGGAAATTATAATGGACCCCAATGAAATTAAAAGACTAATAACACAGTATTATGAAAGAATGTACTACAATGAATTTAGTAACTTGAAGGACCTGGACAAATACCTGGAAAAACAAACCTCCCCAAGTTATCTCATATGGATGTCAAGAACCTCAATAGACAGATAGCAAAAGGAGAAATAAATGAGATTATTAAGGAACTCCCAATTTAAAAAATCCCCAGCCCAGATGGCTTCACAGGAGAATTCTACCAAACATTCAGGCCAGAGCTGACACAAAACCAACACAAACTCTTCCAGAACATAGAAAAGGATGGTAGACTTCAAACACTTTCTATGAAGCTAATATAACACTGATACCAAAGCCGGGCAAGGATCTCACAAGAATAGAGAATCACGGGCTGATATTTCTAATGAACATAGATGCAAAAATCCTCAACAAAAATTTGGTCTATAGAATACAAAAGTATATAAAAAAATAATTCATCATGACTGAGTGGGATTCATTCCAGTGATGCAGGGATGGTTCAACATGGGAAAAACATGAACATGATTCATCATATTAACAAGAAAAAGGACAGGAACCATATTATAATATCAATAGATGCAGAAAAAGTATTTGGCAACATTCAACACCCATTTCTAATTAAGACATTCAAGAAGGAGTAGAAGGAAATTACCTCAGTATAATAAAAACTATATTTGGAAAACCAACACCCTGCATTACAATCAATGGCGAAAACACGAAAACATTCCCACTGACAAAGGGGACCTGACAAGGATGCCCCTTGCCTCCACTTCCATTCAACATCATCTTGGAGGGCTTAGGTGAAAATATAAGGCAATGGCAGGATTTCAAAGGTATACATTTGGGGGAAGAAGAAGTGAAATCATCATGATTTGCAAATGATGTGATTTTATATATTCAGAACCCCAAGGACTCCACAATAGGATTGCTGGAAATGATAGAAGAATAAGATAGAATAAACAGAAATCAATTAGATTGCTCTATACCACTAATGAGATTACAGAAAAACAGATCAAGAAAGTAATACCCTTCACGATAGCCAAGCATAAATTGAAATAGTACCTAACAACAACAACAACAACAACGAAAACCAAAGAATCTGTACAAGGCAAATGATAGAACATAATGACAAGAAACCAAAAGGGATCTTCACAAGTGGAAGAATATCCCATGCTTGTGGATCAGACGACTCGATATTGTAATGATGACAACCCTGCCCAAGATACTATATAAATTCATTGCAATCCCAATACAAGTTCCAAAATCATGTTTCAAAGAAATGAAAAAACTGACTACCAACTTCATATGGAAAGGGAAGAAGCACAGGATTGGCACATAAATCCTCAAGAAGAACAAAGTGGGTGGGCTTGCATTACCTGACTTCCAAACTTATTATAAAGCCACAGTTATCAAAACAGCATGGTACTGGTGCAGTGATAGATACTTGGACAAATGGATAAAAACAGAAAACTCAGGAATAAAAACAGCAGCATTTAGATAACTGATCTTTGACAAAGGCCCCAAAATATCAAATGGGAAGTGGATGCCCTTTTCAACAAATGGTGCTGGAAAAACTGGATATCAGTCTGCAGAAACAAGACCCTCACCTCATTCCATATAAAAAAAACAAATTCAAGGTGTGTCACAGACCTCGAGGCAAAACCGCAAACTATCAGGATTATTAATGATAAAATGGGGACAAAGCTAAGCACCTCAGCACAGGGATACACAGGCTTCCAGAAATAAGGAAGGATACACACACAGAGGAAGATAAAATAGATAAGTGGGACCTACTAAAGATAAAACACTTGTGTACATTGAGAGACTTCATCAAGAGAACAGCAGGAGATCCCACAGACCTTGTATCCACTGCTGGTGATCTTGTAGCTACGTACAGGCACTGTGGAATCAATTTGGCAATACCTAGAACAGATGGAAATTGAGCTACCATATGACCCAGCAATCTCACTATTGGGCATATACCCAGAAGAAATAAGAAACAGATCATGATCAAACAACTGCACAGTTCACAATTGCAAAAACTTGCAAGCAGCCTACATTTCCATCAAATAGATGAATGGATTAAAAATTTCTGGTATATACATACAAGGGAATACTATACATCCATAAAAATAGTGAGGGAACAATGAAACATCTCATCTTGTGGAAAGAGTTGGAAGATATTACACTTAGTGAAGTTAGCCAGCACAAAAGATCAAGTACAACATGAGACCACTGAGGTAAGTTCAAGCAGCAGAAAGGGCATAAGGGAAAATGCACACAACACATGGCAATTCCCAGGCTGAGGACCATATACTCTGGCATGAGCCAGACCAAACCCAATGATTCATTTGATGACATTCATATGTCATCAAAAAGAGATACAAATAGCACCTGTGCTGAAAGGCATCTTTCCCACTCCCCTCTCATATGCCTTTAAGGCCCACATGGGGGTCAGGGGGAGGAGGAAGAAAAATGACGGCAATGGGAGGTTTGGGCACTAACCCACCCAAGGGTATTGTTCATATCTCCACAGGAAAGAGAAAGCAAGAGTAGACCTCATTCCAGTGTGCCAATCCTTGAGGACAACATTCCTGCCCAGAGCAGCTCATTTCCAGAGAAGACTGCAGGACTGGTCTCAGCTACAGATGTGACATTCTCTCCCTAGATGTCAGCACTGTGGAAGACAGCCCTGAAGATACAGTTTGGGGAGTGTGTTAGACAGGGTTCTCTAGAGAGATAAAACCAAATTGCTGATAATTTAATATATTTATTTATAAAGATAATTAGATATATAA
>NW_022111373.1:71171301-71182634 GCF_000313985.2 Echinops telfairi | reverse complement strand
GTAAATATATGTGTGCTTGTTTATATATGTATATATATGCAAATGCAACAAAGAAGCAAATGGACTTTGAGCCTCTACTTAAATCTTACCTCAGTACAAAACGGTTTGTTCTAATAATGTGGCATTGTATGATACTCACTTTCCTGACATGATCAATGAAGACAAAATGGGTGCATAAGCAAATGTGCAGAAAGCTGATGGTGACTGGCTATTAAAAGATAAAGCATCTGGGGGTCTTAAAGGCTTGCGGTTAAATGAGTGGCCATCTAGCAAGAAAGCAACAAAGTCGACATAGAAGAAGCACATCAGTATATGTGATCATGAAGTATTAATAAGAAAAGGTATCAAAAGTTCAAAAATAAGCAACCAAATCAGCGTGCAGGGGTGTGGATGTAGGGGGGACCCAAAACCCACCTTTAAGATCATTGGGTAGTCCCTCTCAGAAAGGCCACGCAGAAAGGATGATAAATCCAGTGTGTGGTATAGCACTGATGAACCACTTAACTATTCTCGAGTTATTTAATATTTCCTCCACTTACTATATGGTTTTTATTTGTTTTATTTTGAATATAGATATATTTTTTACAAGCCAAGTATATTTCCACTACAAAGGCAAGTTTTCCCTGCAGAAGTTACAGGAAGTAGTCAGGGGCATGCCGAGTCTCGTGAGGCTCTCCACGAAGATGTGCTGGGTCAAACTGAAGGAAGGAATATTTTAAAGTGTCATCTAATTCCATGATAGCAGTCTGGTTTCCACAGCGATAACAATAATTGGCTGCACTGAAAATGGTAACCACATTCTGATCATGACACCAATTATATCCCTCCATTACAAGTTGGTGAGCACGAGAAACCAGTGTGAGACCATAGGCATAGTTAAATGTTTCAGACATGTCTGGTCCAAATGTGTAGCCAGCACCACGTGGAGAAATACCCCACCCACAGTGATCATCTGGATCTGACCCTAATAGATCACATTGGACCCTCATGTGGAACTTCTTGTAATTGATCCAGAGCTCTTATATGATCTCATGTATCGATGGATGGAAAAAGGCCACCATGGAGACAAAGTATCTGTCCATCTACTGAAGCTATAAGTGGAAGATAACCAAATAGGTCTGTAAAATATTTCCAAACATTATCATTTCCATATTTTCATAGACATTCATCATAAATGCCATATACTTGAGTAATTTGTCAGCTTTCGTGGTTTCCTCTTAATATTGTAATGTGTTCTGGATAACCCACCTTTAATGCCACAAGAAGCATCACAGTCTCCACAGAATAATAACCTATGTTTATGTAGTCGCCCATGAATAGATAGTTTGTAACTGGTGATTTCCCACCAATTCTGAAGAGTTCCATAAGAGGATGGAATTGATGGTGAACATCTCCACAAACAGTAACAGGGCAATGGACCTTTTGCACATTTGATTCTTTTGTTAAAATTTCCTTAGCCTTTTCACACAGGGTCCATACTTGGTTCTCGTTCAGCTGTTTACACTCGTTAAGCTGCTTGACCCACTGGTCTAGCTCCTTGGTGAACATCTTCTTGTCAATGTCGGCGTGATGCCCTTCCCCAGAGTACGGGGAGGTGGAGGGGTGCACAGTTTGGGTCCTCGGGGCAGCTCCTCCCGGCTCTATGGCCAATACTCACTGACCCTGGCTCTCACTCTCTCCTTCCTCTCTCTCTGGTTTTTATTTGTTTTACCTCATGTTAAATTTGTGTGTGTTCATTTGTATATATAAGATCATGCAGTACATGAAAGCCAAGATACATAACCCTTCAGAAACAGTAACAGGGGTAATGGTTCCCTGAGGGTGTGGGAAGAGAGGCAGTGGGTAAGAGGAAGGGAGAATGGGGATCTGATAGCATTGATGATTGTATAACCCCACTCAATGGGACTGAACAACAGAATTGTGTATGAATGGATATAATGGATGTGTAACATATGGCAAATAATAATACTAATAATAGTTTCTTGGAGGGTAGAGTGGGGAGGGAGGGGAAAGGGGATAAAGGGGAGCTTATATCAAGGAGTTCAAAAAGAAAGAAAATGTTCTGAAACTGATGTGGTAGCAATTGTATAATACTGCTTGGGGTGAAGGAGCTATGGAATGTTATCTGTTAAGAGCTCTCAATACAAGGATTAAAAAAAATAAAATAAATTAAAAAGCACAGGAAGAAAAATCCCATAATTAAGCATCCTTTCTGGAATTCTCTGCTTTGAGCCAATATTTATCTGACATCAGCAATGATATCCCCTGTCCCACATCCTCTTCTGAATCCAACTTGAACCTCTCTGTCAATATACTGCCACAACTGTCGTTGGATGATCATCAGTAAAATTTTACTTGCATGTGATATCAGTGCTTTTGTAATATAATTTGCATATTATATTGAGTCATCTTTCTTCGGAATTGCTACAAATATGGATCTCAGGCAATTAGTTGATCAAGTAGCTGTCTTCCAAATTTGCTTATGAGTGAGTGCTTTCATTGCTTTATCAGCTTGTTGAAACATTTTAATTGGCACTCCATCAATTCCTGGAGCCTTATTTTTGGCTAATGCTATCAGTGAAGTCTGGAATTCTTCTTTCACCATATGCTCACATGCTACCTCTTGAAATGGTGTAATGTCAACTAGTTCTTTTTGTTACAGTGACTCTGTGTATTCTTTGGATTTTCTTTTGATGCTTCCTATATCATTCAATATTTTGTTCATAGGGTCTTTCAATGTTATAAATTGAGGCTTGAGTTTTTGCTTGACTTCTCTCAGTTTAAGACACACCAAATGTGTTCTTCCTTTATGTTTTTCTAACTTCTTATCTTTGAAAATTTCTTTATAATATTTATTTTGTCTTTTCTAGCTGCCCTTTACAATTTTCTGTTCAGTTCTTTAACTTCATTTCTTCCATTTGTGCTGGCTACTCTACGTCAAAAGCAAGTTTCAGAGTCTCATCTAATACTAACTTTGATAATTTATTTCTTTCCTGTCTTTTTGCTTTCTTCATGTATGATGTTCTTGATGTCATCCCATAGGCCATTAGGACTTTTATCATTAGTGCTTAATTCATCAAATATGTTATTGAGATATTCTCAAAATTGGGGTGGGATATCCTCAAGGTTGTGTTTTGGCTTTTGTGGACTTGTTTTAATTTTCTTCAGCTTCACTCTGGACTTACATATAAGCAATTGGTGGGTCTGTTCCATAGTCAGTCTCTGGCCTTGTTTTAGCTGCTGATATTAAGGTTCTCTATCATATCTTCCCTCATATATAGTCAATTTGATTTATGTATAGGCAATCTGGAAAAGTCCAGATGTTTTGGGTTGTTTCAAAAGGGTATTTGTGATGAAGTTGCTGGTCTTACAAAATTTTGTCATGAGATCTTCAGCCTAATTTCTATCACCAAGACCATATTTTCCAACTACTGTTTCTTCCTCTGTTTCCAAAATTTACATTCCAATATCCAATAATTATCAATGCATCTTTCATCAATTTCAGACTGAAGATGTTGTTGTTGTTGCTGTTAGGTGTCATTGAGTTGGCTCCAGCACATAGTGACCTTATGCACAACAGAATGGAACACGACAAGGTACTGTGCCACCCTCACAATTGTTCCTGTACATTGGTCGAATTCTCCAATTTCTGTATCATTAGCTTTAGTGGTTAGTGCATAAATTTGAATCATATTTGTATTGATTAGATATCCTTGTATGCAGACAAATATCCTATCACAGACAGCATTGTATTTTAAGATAGTTCTTTAAATGTCCTTTTTGACAATGAATGTAGTGCCATTCCTGCTGGCAGAGTAAACCATATTACTTTCTGATTCAAAATGGCCAATACTGGTCCATTTTAGCTCACTAACACCCGGAATATTGATCTTTCTGTGTTGCATTTCATTTTTAAGAACTTTTAATTAATTAACATTTGCAGCTCTTTCTCCTCATTTTGAGTCATGCTCCCTCAGTAAATGAAGGTCCCGCAGGCTTTACTCATCCATTTCATTATGGGTGACTCTAATTTGACTGGGCAGCTCTTCCTCAGTCATATTTTGAGTGCCTTCTAACCTGAGGGGGCTCATCTTCTGGCACTTTCTCTGACAACATTTTGCTTCAGCTCATGAGGTTTTCAGTAACCGACAATCTTTGAATGCTGTCCATAGGGTTTTCAGTGACTAGTTCCTTTGAAGTGGACATCCTATTCCTTCTTTGTAGTCTGTTCTTAGTCTGGAATTTCTGCCCAAACCTGTTTATTTTGGGTGACCTTGCTGGTATTTGGAATACCAGTGACATAATCTTCAGCAGCACAGCCACCCACAAGCCACTATAGTATGACAAACTGTCAGTCAAGTGGTGGAGAACCATGTCTATTATGTAGTAAACTCACTGGCATTGAGTAGATTCAGATTTACAGTGGCCCTACAGGTCAGAGTAAAACTGCCCCTGTGGGTTTTTGAGAATAACTTTCTACTGGAGTAGAAAGCCTACCCCAGAGAAGCTGGTGGTTTCGAACTGCTGACCTTACAGCTAGCATCCTAATACATAACCCCTATACCACCAGGATTTCAGAGTATGTATTAAGTGCTTAGTCAGTGTTTGCTTTTTTAATGTCACTGTTGTGTTAAATAATTAAGACTCCTGAAATATTGTATAACTTTACTTTTGTGTTCTTTGGAATTTATTCAGTGGGGAAGAGTTCTAAATGAAATTGTAGGCCGAGGAACTCGGGAGGATTTATGTGAGTTTTCTAAGGGAAATTATCTGAGCAAAGACCTGATGACTAAGTAGAAGTTGATTAGATTGAGAGGAGTGGTTTATGTGTGCAGGAGGAGGGAAAAGAAGAGTCTTTCAGATTTAATAAAGGTGAGGAGAGGAGAACCAGCCTGTTGTCTTGGAGGGACTAAAAGTAGATCTGTTTAGTTGTGAAGTTTAGTTGTGGAGATACACGTAGGGGGTGACACGTGAGAGCAGTGATGGGGCATGAATGTGGGGGAGTGCCTTGGGGAGTGTGACTGAGGGGGTGGCCTTAGAAGCTGCTGTAGTGAGAGATGACTTCTTTTATTCTAAGTACACCAGTTTATCAAATCACAGAACCTGATTCAAAGTGGGCAGTAATTAAAAATGAAGTCTGAGAATTATGTAAGTTTTTGGTTCTTCTTTAACACAATTTTCCTTCTCAAATTTTAGAACCACCACATATCAACTTCCCACTTCTCTTCACCAGAAGAAAATGTTCTTGGGTTGTACGTAAGAGGGAAAGAACTGTCTGAGTCATTCAAGCAGAAGCTCCTATAGAATTTGTTTACTTACAAACTATGCTTTCTTAGGGAACAATGCGTGGAGGAAAGCCAAAGTCTGAAGATTCAGGGCCCAAAATTATTATTCAGCCAGGGTGGATAAATGCTCAGACTCTCGTTCTTTTTTAAAGAAAAGTCTTGATCAATGGTGTCTTTCAGAAAAGCAACTGTTGGAGTATAATTTGTACTGTTTTTTTTTTTTGTTTTTGTTTTTGGTCCTCTTTCAGTGAGTTAAACAATAATCAAGCAAAAACACCTCTAAAGTGTTAAAATAGCAACGATGTTACTTTGAGGACTAAAGTGCACCTAACCCAAACCAGGGATTTTTCAATTACTACTTCATTAGCATATGGATCCCTGGTGACACATTGGATTGCTAACTGCAAGATCAGTAATTCAAAATGACCAACCTCTCTGAAGGAGAAAGATGAGGCTTTCTACTCCTGTAAAGATATATGGTCTAACACAGGCAGCTCCATCTTCTCTTATAGGATCACTATGAGTCAGAATCAACCTGATGGAAGTGAGAATTTTCGAGCCTAATGCATATGAAAACTGACAATGGGTAAGTGGACTCATTGGTGGATTAATGTGCTTAATGTGTTTGAATGATGGTGTTGTGCAGAGTATTGAATATACCATGAACTGCCAGGATGACCAAATCAGTCTTGAAAGAAACACAGCCAGATGTTCTTTAGAAGCAAGGATGGAAAAACTTGGTCTCATGTAATTGGGACATGTTTTCAGGGTAGGCCTGTCCCACAAAAGACTTTATGCTTGATAAAGTAGAGGGTCAGCATAAAAGTGGAAGACCCTCAATGAGATGGATTGACATCGTCACTGTAACAGTGAGGTCAAAGAGAAATGATTGGGAGGATGGTGCAGGATTAGGAAGGGTTTCACTCTGTTGAACACAGTGTCTTTATCAGTCAGAACCGACGCAACAATAACACAAACACAAAGGGCACACAACAGCAACAACAACAACAACATGATTACTTTTGGATTTGCATTTCTCCTTAATCATTCTGAGCTAAGCTTTTCTTTGCAGAACTCCAGAAAATGGATATACTATGCATTAGAATGTTGAATAGCAGCAGCAGACACCTACACACTAAGCCGTGGCTGTGTGGGACGCTGCCATTTTCTTAAGTCA
Organism: Echinops telfairi; assembly: GCF_000313985.2. Classification (NCBI taxonomy): domain Eukaryota; kingdom Metazoa; phylum Chordata; class Mammalia; order Afrosoricida; family Tenrecidae; genus Echinops; species Echinops telfairi. Next base: position 71,176,172 of record NW_022111373.1, on the reverse strand, counting down.
TTTCAGGTGAGCAACACCTCTGCTTCCAGAAAAGATAATTTAAGACCCCCACACAAGGTCTTTCCATGCATCTTACAATATGAGAATCAGAAAGTAATATATGGTTCCTTCAAGAATAAATTCAGAACTACTTTTCTGCCCCTCTATTTAATTAAAGAGTTCTCCAACTATTCAACCCATTAGGAAACCTAGTAACTTTGCTCTATGGGGCTTGAAGTTCAAAATCAGAGAATGATTATGCCTTCATCTCATTCAATGAGTAGAATTTTTGTTTAGAAATATCATAGCACTAATGCATACCATTGCTGACATTTGGAAACTATAGAAAGTATGACGACTAAAATAAAATGCATCCATAAACCATAGATTTAGTTTTAGTTGGCGGATTTTTCTGGCTTTGCCCTTTTACCTCCTCCCACCCCGTACTGTAAATTCAATGCCGAGAGGTGCCACAGCCATCTTACAACTTTGAGATGAAATTCACATGCTAAACATGGGGGAGCTTGAAGAGAGAAGAAATTTGCATCTTCACCAACGTTGTTGAGACCCATTTCAGTTGTCTTCTGCCTATGTCTAAACAATTTGTTACTTGAGTTTTATAGATTTCTGTTTAGACAATTAAAGTAACTTTTTTATTACAGTATCACACATATGTAGGAAAGGGCACAAATCATAAGATTATAGCTCAATGAATTTTTGCAAAGCTAATATATGTGTAGACAGTTCTCACGTCAAGAAATAGAACACGATCATCACTGACAAATGACTCCCAGTCACGCCCACTGCTGAAAGTAGCCAGAATCATGACTTTAAATATCATAGAATAGTTTTGCCTGTTTTTGAACTTTATATAAATGAAATCATAATGTCTTTTCTCCTCTTTGTTTCTGTTTTTTCCCCCCTGCTAAATATTAAGTTGGTGAGATTTATCCATATTACTTTGTGTATTTATACAACTTTCAGTATGGATTACAGCTCAATGTAAAAAAACACCCCAAACCAAAATCCTCACAAATGGATCAGTAACCAACATCAATGAAAATGAAGAAAGTATTGAACTTGTCAAGGATTATATTTTACTTGGACCTACGATCAACACCTATGGAAGCAGCAGTCAAGAAATCAAATAACATATTGCATTGGGCAAATCTGATGCAAACGACCTCTTTAAAGTGTTAAAAGCAAAGATGCCACTGTGAGAACTGAGGCACCTAACCTAAGCTTATTTTCAATTGGTGGAAGTCTTGATGCCTTTGAATTAGATGTGATGGAAGAATATTGAATATACCATGGACTGTCAAAAGGACAAACAAGTATGTATTGGAAAAAGTACAACTAGAATGCTCCTTGAAAGAAAGCATGGCAAGACTTCATCTTATGTATTTTGGACATGTTATTGGGTTGAACCAGTCCCTGGAGAATACCATGCTGGTAAAGTAGAGTCATTGACAAAGAAGGAGCCACTCAAGAAGATGTATTAACATAGTGGCTGCAGCAATGGCCTTAACAACATTTGTAACGATGGAGTCCAATTGGCCTGTGTTTTGGTATTGTATACATAGGGTTCCTAGGGGTCAGAATGGACTTGATGGCACCCACCAGAATACGTTTGCATCATTAGCATAGCAAAGATAGTCTATTATCTAATGGGATCATAACCACAAGCTAGGAATTTGTGGCAGTTACATAATCTCCTGTTAACTTGCAAAGGGGTGGAGTATAGCCCGTCAATTAGGACATAGCTTGATGACCTCATTTGGATGCTCGAAAGGAGCTAAATAGCTCACTGGAGGCCAAATACATTCTCTGCTTGACTCTCCCTGCGAAGCATTCCTGTTGATAAGCCACATGGAGCTATACTGATAGAGCCAGAGTCCTGGAGCTGGAGAAGCCACCTGGAGACCCCTGCCAGGGCTGAGATGCTTCCACTGCCACTGGATCCACAACTCTTTCCACCCACTGGCCTGTTATCTTCCTGCATTCGGCTTCATTTCATGTGTTGCGTGAGTATTAAGAGGAATTTACAGACTGGTATCGGACATATGAACTAATATCGGACTTAGGGACTTGATCTGGACTGGGCTGGGATGTTTTCTTAATATACAATTACTCTGATATAAGCTCTTTCTTATACACATATGATTGTCTCTGGATTTGTTTCTCTAGTCAACCCAGACTAACACAGAATTACAACACACATTTTTGAGAGACACAATTTAATCTATAACATGGTCTGTGAGGCTTAGAGCACATGGCTACAGTGAGTGTCCCATCTGTGGATCTAAGTGAACAAGTGGATGGAGGAGGAAAACAAAACAAACTTCACTTGGGTTTAAAAAGCTACTTAGAGCTTTCCCTTACAGTCTGATTTACAGTATGATTCATACATGGAATTCAGAGTCACCAAGGCCTTACAAGGCACTTTACCAGTCCAGCTGAACTAGAACATTTTTTAGGGCCCCAAGACACTGTCTTTTCTTATAGTGAGAGTCATACCTATTATTCATACTCTGTACCCTTTAAATACTAAGTTCCTGTTTGAGTCTTGGTGAATGATACTCTCCTAAGGGATAAAGTTTACATTGAACCAACTAGATTAATTTGAGGTTTTAGATTTTGAAATTCTAATGAGGTCACTGCTCAGCAACTAAGCTTAAAGCTAATGTCATGCTTCATTTGGAATTGTATATTAAATTGGCTCTGGTCAATCAATGCTAGGCTTTTAAAAAAAGAAAGAACGTGTGGAATGTTCTTGCTACATTACGATAAATGTTCTGGCTACTGAAGGATATTACTGTGGACAATAAGATGTAGAACAAAATCAACCTGGCCCAGTGCCCAGTGGCTTTCTAAGATGAGAAGAAGGTTGGCTGGAGAATGGAGTAAGGCTTTGTGGAGGCAGTGTCATTGCAGTGGACCTTTGGGAACAAATCCAGTGTGGTGGGAGATAATCCTGGGTTAGTTAATGTGTTCGTCTGGGTGGACTAGAGAAACAAATTCAGAGACACTTGTATGTGTATAAGAAAGAGCTTTATATAAAGAGTAATTGTATAATAAGAAAACATCCCAGCCCAGCCCAGATCAAGTCCCTAAGTCTGATATTAGCCCATATGTCTGATACCAATCTAGAAATTCCTCTTCATACACACACAACACATACAATGACACTGAATGCAGGAAGATAACAGGCCAGTGGGTGGAAAGTGTTGTGGATTTAGTGGCGGTGGAAGCATCTCAGCCCTGGCAGGGGTCTCCACATGGCTCTGGCTCCATCACTGTAGCTCCATGTGGCTTGTCAACAGTTATGTCTCACAGGGAGTGAGCCTCCAGTGAGCTATTTAACCTGTAGCACCTCCAAATGAGGTCATTAAGCTGTGACCTGATTGACAGGCTAAACTCCATACCTTCACCCTTAATAGTCTCAAGTTGACACCATATTATATAACTACCACAGTGAACTAGAGGAAAGTTCAGAGAAGGTCCATGGATCTGATGGCCTTAGGTTAATAAAACAAACGGGTACTTCTTAGAGTCTCCAATCCTGGAGAAGTTTTCACCCCATTCTGGGCTCAAACCTAGTCTGCATACCAGAAAACAAAACAAAACAAAAACCCCCAAAACCATGAACTGCCATTGAGTGGTTGCCAACTCATTGCGACATCATAGGACAGGGTAGATCTATCCCTGTGAGTTTCAGAGACTATAACTTGGTGGGAGTAGAAAGCCTCATCTTTTTCCATCAGAACGGTTGGTGGTTTCCAACTGCTGACCTTGCAGTTAGTTGCCTAATGGGGAACGACTATGCCACCAGGGCTCCTGCTAGTCTGTGTACAGAGTCTCATAAACCAAGAGAGGAATGTGTGCATTTGTGGGATAGGGCAATGCAATTACTCTGGGTCCCCTGGCTTTCAGTCTTTCTCTGTATTCTGAGTCTGACTTTCCTTAGGTGTATCAACTAAGGACGTTACTCCTAACTTCCTGAACTTGAACCACCTGCCTAGACTATCTTGCATTGAGCTCTTGACCCTGAGGCTACTCAAGCAAGGGCCTTTTGGAAGTACAGAATACAGGCACAGCTCTTCACTCTTCTCCTCCCCTCTCCCCTCTGTAGCACATTCTCACACTGGGTATCACTTCTGAAAATGGGACTGGTGGGTGCAGAGGTTACTTGTTTAGACTGAGGCCTGGCTGAAGTAGGGTCCTGTCTAATCACTTGTGCCATGGAAAAAGCCAAGAACACAATCCACTCATAAATCTCATGACATAAGATGCACCCACCCTGTTTGCCCAGTATGACTGCTTTACATGTCTGTGATGCACCCCAATGAAATCCAATGCCATTGGGTACATTCTGATTCAGAGTGACCCTAAATATGGTTTATGAATCTGTAAATCTTTGCAGGGGCAGACAGCGTTATCTTTCTCCCTCAGAGTAGTTGGTGTATTTGAACTGGTAACCCTTCAGTTAGTAGCCCAGTGCTTATCCTACAACACCACCAGGCCTTTTTCAGTGATTGGTTTCACTTAAAGTAGCTTTTTTTAAAAAAAGGAGTAACCCTATTACTTTAGTTAGGCCAGGGCAGGTTGTGCTTCAGTAATAATTTTGTAGATTGGCTGTGGTTCTTCCTGTGGTCACTCTGTGACTAAGGCTCATGCAGCAGGCTTCATCTGGAACATTGCTGATCTCTTGCAGAGAGAGAGGAGAGAGAGAGAGAGAGAGAGAGAGAGAGAGAGAAGTCTTGCAAGCTCTATGGGGCAGTTCTACCGTGTCCTATGGGACCCCTCTGAATCAGAATTGACTCTACAAGAGTGGGTTTTTGTTTCTGCTTGGTTTTATAGTGATACAAACTTTGTAGCTTACAAAGCAAGTT
>NW_022111373.1:71165429-71171201 GCF_000313985.2 Echinops telfairi | reverse complement strand
TGTACCACACATTTGCTTTCAAAATTTCTTCTTGGAAGTCATACAAAGCCCTTCTGTTCAGATTCCTTTGGCCAAAGTAAGTTACATAGTCAAGCTTACTAGCGATGGGATACCAAAGAAAGATCCTCTTCAGAAAACAATTTGCAATTTTGTGTGAAATAACGCTGAATCACCAAAGGAGACATTTCTCCATTTTATTGCAAACTACCTATTTTACAAAGGCAAGGGGACTTCAGAAGTTTATGAGAAATGGAATGAAAAGATAATAGAATTTCCCCAGGAACTTTTGGAAGCCCCCTGATATTGATGATGGTGTTACTGTTCCTCGTAGCCAACAGTGAGAGAGTTTGGGGGTCAGTGGTGTTGTTCAGGAGGTGATGAAGGTTTTTTAGGTGGAATGTCCAGCCAGTTGTTAATGAGTTGATTCCAACTCATGGTGACCCATGTGTATCAGAGTAGCACCGTGCTCTATCGCATTTTTAATGAAAATGTGAGCATCAGTGTTTTCTCTTTTTATCATAATACTGTGTGTTGTGAGGATTTTTGTCTCCATCAGACTGAGCCGTAGTCCACTGGAAAGCTGCAGTCTCTGATTATCATCACCAAGGACTGGGAGTCCTTTGTGTTTCCAGCAAGCAAGGTTCTATCACCTGCACATGGAAGGTTATTGAGAAGCCTTCCTCCAATCCTGATGCCTGATTCTTCACGTAGTCCAGTTTCTCTGATTATTTCCTCAGCATCACATTGAATAAGTATGGTGAGAGGATATAACCTTGATGAACACATTTCCTGGTTTTAAACCACACTGTCATTCTGTTCAAGTGACTGCCTCTTAGTCTATGTTCAGGTTCTTTTTCTTTTTTAATTTATTTTAAAAATCATTTTATTGGGGGCTCTTACAGCTCTTATAACATTCCATATGTCTATTTTATCAAGCATATTTGTACTTATGTTGTCATCATCATTTTCAAAAGATTTACTTTCTATTTGAGCCCTTGGTGTCAGCTCCTCTTTTCCCTCCCTCCCCTTCCACCCTCGTGACCCCTTGATAAATTATAAATTATTGTTTTCATATCTTACACCAACTGCTGTGTCCCTTCACCCACATTTCTGTTGATCATCTCCCTGGGTGTGTGGGTTGGTGGGGGGGTGGGGTGGCGGTTATGCTTTGATCATTGCGATTGGTTCCCCTTTGTCCCCTCCTCCCCCCACCTTCCCTATACCCTCCTGGTATCATTACCCCCTTTTCTATTCCTGAGGGCATTATCTGACTTGGATTCTGTGTGTCCTGAGCTCTTTTCTGCACCAGTGGACATGCTCCAGCTTAGCCAAAACAGAAAGGCAGGACTGGGTCATAATAGTGGTGGGTGAGGAAGCCTCAAAGAACCAGAGGAATATTGTGTTTCATTGGTGCTATACTGCTCCTGTTTGACTCATCCCTTTCTTGTGACCCTTCTGTGGAGGGGATGTCCTATTGTCTACAAATGGGTTTTCAGTCTCTGCTCTGATCCTCCATTGTCCTCAACCATATGTCTTGTTTTGTTTTGGGTCTTCTAGTGCCTGTTACCTGATAATGTCAACACCTCATGATGGCACAGGCTGGTGTGCTTTTTCCATATAGGCTTGTTGCTTCTCTGCTAGATGGCTGCTTTTTTAACTTTAAGTCTTTAAGACCTCAGACACTATATCTTTTGATGGCCGGAAGCCTTCCTCACCACATTTGCTTATGCACCTATTTTGTCTTCAGCAAGCATGTTAGGAGGGTGAGCATAAAAGAATGCCAAGTTGTTAGAACAAAGTGTTCTTGTGTTGAGGGAGGGCTTTAGCAGAGACCCAAAGTCTGCCCACTTCCTCAATGTATTGCCATATAAATATATGTACATAGGCCAATACCTCTGATGTTTATGAATTAATATATATACATAAGTGCACACTTATGTTTATACCTCTAGCCATTGCTTTGCTTTCTAGATCTTTCCTCTGTTTCCTTTTATCTTCCTCCTGCCCCACCATCATGCTTGCCTTCTTTTCTGCCTCTTAGTAATTCCTCTCAGCTAGATTACTGTTGCTTCAACACTACTGGAATCTCTATGCCCCCCTCGTTGTTGCTTTTAATTCCCTAGTTGCTCCCTTGTCTATGACATTGTTTGCTCACCACTTCTTCCCCCAGCCCCTCCCCCTGTCCCCCCTCCCCCCACAGGACTCTCTGAAACTGTTGGTCCTGTTGCTTTCTCCTCAGGCTTGCTTCCATGCCTATCTTATATTAGTAGGCAAACAACAATAACAGAGACAAAATAAAAAGAAAACAAAAGATTGAATAAAAAAAGAAAAAACAAAACCAAAAAACAAACAAAATAACTAGCAAAAAACCCTTGAAAAGCATACATAATTCCAGGTCTGTCCACTGACCTTTATGACTATCTCCCCACTGGTCCTGGGGGGTTCTCTTAGTCTATGTTCCAGTTCTGTGTGAGCACAATAAAGTGTCTGGAATTCCCATACTTCTATTGTGATCCATGTTTCATTATGATTCACAGAATTGAATGCCTTTACATAGTTGATAACACACAAGCAAACATCTTTCTGATATTCTCTGCTTTCTGCTAGGATGCCCCTGATGTCAGCTAGGATTCTCATTCATTGTCCTCTTCTGAGTTTGGCTTGAATTTCCGGCGTCTCTTTGTCAACATATTGCTTTCATCATGTTGTTGTTAGGTGTCCTTGAGTTGACGCTGACTCACAGTGACTCTATGTCCAAATAAAGGTCCTGTGAAAATTCTCACAATTGTTGTTATGTTTGAGCCCATTATTGAAGCCACTTTGTCAATCCTTCTTGTCGAGGACCTTCTTTGTTTTCCGTCTACTCCACCAAGCATCATGTCCGTCCCCAGGGACTGGTCTCTCCTGACAGGTCGAAAGCATGAGTCAGTCTCAATATCCTTGTCTGCCAGGGGCATTCTGGCTCTACTTGTATAAGACAGATCTGTTTGGTCTTTTGGCAGTCCATCGTATTTTCAATATTCTTCATCAACACCATGATTCAAATGCATAGGTTTTTATTCTATTGTCTTTATTCAATGTAGAATTTTCACATGCATCTGAGGTAATTAAAAATACAAAGGCTTGAGGCAGGGGCACTTTAGTCCTTAAAGTAGCATCCTCGCTTTCAACACTTTGAAGAGGTCTGTGCAACAGATTGACTCAAGGTGATGCAACTTTTGTCTCTTCACTGCTCCTTCCATGCACATTGATTATGGATCCAAGCAAGATGAAATCCTTGACAGCTTCAACAAACAGACCCATTGGTCTACTTCGGAGGACTTTTGCTTTCTTTACCTTGAGTTGCCATCCATACGGAAGGCTGCTATCCTTGATCTCCATCATCAAGTATTTCAAATCCTTCTCATTTTCAGCAAGCAAAGTTGTGTCATCTGCATATTACAGGTTGTTAATAAGCTTTCTCCAATCCTGATGCCACATTCTTCTTCATATAATCCAGATTCTCTGATTATATGTTTGCTCAGTAGACAGATCGAGTAAGTATGGTGAGAGGATGCAACACTGATGCACGTCTTTCTTGATTTTAAATCATTATTCCAAACAAGTATTCCCTTGTTCTCTTCACTCATTTTCCTCTTGATCAACGTACAAGCTCTGCATGAGCACAATGAAGTGTTCTGGGATTCCTATTTTTCTTAAGGTTATCCATAGTTTGTTACAATCCACACAGTTGAATGCTTTTGCATAGTCAATGAGACACAGTAAATATCTTTCTGATATTTTCTACTTTCAGCCATGATCTATCTGAAGTCATCAATGATATCATTTGTTCCAAGTCCTCAGCCTGAACCTTTGGCAGTTCCCTGTCAATGTACTACTGCAACCTTTGTTGGATGATCTTCAGTAAAATTTTACTTGCATGTGATATCAATGATATTGTTCTGTAATTTGCACAGTCTGTTGGTTCACCTTTCTTTGTAATGGTTACACAGATAGATCTCTTCCTATCAGTTGGCCAAGTAGCTGTCTTCCAAACTTCATGGCACAGGTGATTAAGAGCTTTCAGTGCTTCATCAGATTGTTGAAACATTTAAATTTCTTTACTATCAATTCCTGGAACCTTCTTTTTAGCTAATGCTTTCAGTATAGCTTGGACTTCTTCCTTCAGTACCATTGTTTCTTGCTCATATGCTACCTCTGGAAATGGTTGTGTGTTGTCCAGTTATTTTGGGTATGGTGACTTTGTGTATTCTTTGCATCTTCTTTTGGTGCTTCCTACATCATTCGTATTTTGCCCATAGAATCTTTCAATGTTTCAACTTAAGGCTTGAATTTTTTCTTAAGGTTTTTTAGTTTTAGATGTGCTGAGCATGTTCCTCCTTTTGGTTTAAAACTGGAAGTTCACTTCAGCTTTAGACTGAACTAGGCTCAGATCTGCCTTTGAAATATCATAGGGTGGTGACTATGAGGTAGCTCCTTTGTCTCTCTGAAGTTCAAATTCCTCACTGTAAAATGGAAATAATAGCACCAGTCCCAGGGGATTAGCGACAACAGGTGTAGGTTGCTTTGCAAAATACCGCACACCCAGGTGTGTGGAGATCTTTCCACAAGGAAAGGCAGAGATATTGGACGTTTGAATGAACAGCACTTAGGGATTATGTGTGAAGTCTGAGCGTGAGGCAGGATTTGAAGAAAATGCCAAGGTTTCTAGTCTGGGAGAATGGAAGTGCTTGTTATTGCTTCAAGAATCAGTGATGGCTGGGGGAGAAGAAACATGGAGTCTGTGATCCTAGGAGGACCATGTGGATTTCTAAGATGCTTAGAGATTCTAAGATTCCTAGATTTCTAAGATGCTTAGAAATCAACCTTGAGTATTTGTGAATAGACAGATCTACAAGACAGCATTTGGTAATTGTGTAAATAGATAGCTCCTGATGATTCCAGCAGAAAAAAATGGGTTTTGTCCACTTAAGCACACACACGTGCATGTGTGCAAGCTCACGCATGTGGGTGCACACACACACACATACACACACACCCCTGCAGACCTTTAAGAGCATGAAGGAGCGTCTAGTCTCCATGCTGAAGATTCTTTAGGACAGTGGTTTTTGAACATGAGTTTCTAAAACTGAAAGGCTTATTAGAACACAGATAGCTAAACTCTACTACTAGAGTTTCTGATTCCTCAGGTCTAGGGGCCTGAGGAGTGGCATTTCCCTGACGCTGCTGCTGCTATGCAGGTTCATGGATCACACATTGAGAACTGCTGTCTTAGACTGTTAGAGGTCCCATAGGTAAGTGCAGAGGCCCTGGTGATACAGTGGTTAAAAACTCAGCTCCTAAGTGGAGCAAAGCAATGAAGTCGCCCAGGAATCCCAAAGGCAGACTTCAGAATCGGTGGGCAGGGCGGGGCACTTCACCAGATCTGATTGGAAAACAATGAGAAGGGTCAGCAGACAGACTTAGAACTATTTACAGTTTTTTTTTCTTTTTCTTCTTTTTTCTAATGTCTATCCATACAAGATAAGCAGGATAACCAATCCCAAGGAGAAAATAATGGGGCCAATGCCTCTGAGGGTACAAGGGAGAGGAGGAGACAAGAGAAAGGGAGTGGGGAGCCAACAAACCCAGGAACAAGGTTGCAAATCGATGGTGAGGAGGGCATAGAATCCCTCCCTGGTGGGGGGGTGATCAAGTGCAATGTAGCTGAGAGAAAGTACTGAGAGTCAAATGAAGGGTGAACATGATAGTGGGACAGGAGGAAAGTAAAAA
>NW_022111373.1:71152647-71164001 GCF_000313985.2 Echinops telfairi | reverse complement strand
TGGTGTCGACTGGATCAGGTATCAGACATCAGAAGACCCCAAACAAATAAATATATTGATGCAAATGATGGGGGTCAGAGAGGAGACCCAAAGCCTACCTGTGGACGATTGAATATTCCCTCACAGAAGGGTCACAAGGAAGGAAAGAGTCAGCCAGGGTGCAGCACAGCATTGATGAACACACACATTGCTCTAGTACTTTAATGCGTCCCCCAACCCCCACTATCATGACCCCAGTTCTATCTTAAAAATCTGGCTAGACTGGAACACGTATACTGGTACAGATAAGAACTCTTGGTACATGGAATCCAGGAGAGATAAACCCCTCAGGAACAGCAATGGGAGTAGCAATACCAGGAGGGTAGGGGGAAGGTGGGAGGAGAAGGGGGAGAAACAGGGAACTGACAAAAATTGTTGCCATATAACCCCCCAGGGGGAGGAACAACAGAAACGTGGGTGAAGTGAAGCGAGATAGTGGATAGTGTGAGATATGAAAATAATAATAATTTATAATTTATGAGGGGTCCATGAGGGTGGGAGAATGTGGGAAGGAGGTGAAAAGAGGAGTTAATACCAAGGGCTCAGGCAGAAAGAAAATGCTTTGAATATGATGATGGCAACATATGTACAAATGTGTTCCATACAATTGATGTATGGATTGTTATAGAGCTGTACGAGCCCCCAAATGAAATGATTTATTTTTAAAAAAAACCCCAAACTCAGCTGGTAACCAAAAAGCCTGGAGAAGGACATCATGTTAGGTAAAGTGGAGGGTCAGTGAACAAGAGGAAGGCCCTGAGATGGATTGACCCCACGGCTGCTACAACGAGCTCAGGCGCAGGCACACATTTAAGGCAGGCATAGAAGCATGCGGTGTTTCATTCTGGTGTGCACAGCATTGCTGCGGGTCTGAATCCCCTCGACGGCACCTACCAACAGCACAGCCCCAAAGCCCGTGATCTGAACCCACCGCTCCATGGAAGAAGGAGGTCTTGGGGAGTAAAGAGGGGTGGGGTGGGGGAGGAGAGGGAGCAAGGAAAGAGAAGAAAGGAAGGCAGACTCCCTGCTCCTGTAAAGATGCACACTCATGGAAACCCTGTAAGACATTTCTACCACTTCCATATAAAAATAAAGTAGCTATTTATATAGATCTATATGAGTTGGCAGCGACTTATTGGCAATAGTTCCTACTTAGCCTTTGTATAGTTAATTTGGTTTTGTTCCTCATCCGTTCACCTTGTCCAGGCCCCTTGTTTCCCCTGGAGAGTTGTTCTAAACCCAGCTATTTCTCTGCAGAAACGCTGCAAGATGAATGCTCTTGAGTGTTTTATTTCTAAGTACAGAATGCTCGGGAAGGGGTTCGGAACCACTGGTGGGGTTCACACATCAAGAAGGCTGCAGGCAGGAGCCCAGCTCAAGCCTCCCATTCCTCCAGAGAGGGCATCCAGATCACGGGCTTTTTATTTTATGATTATTTTCAAGAAACACAAAGGAAACAGCCTTTTAGCGGTTGGCATGTATTGTCTAAAGGATGGGGGCATGCGGGATGTAAGTGATGGGAGGGGCTGTCAGAAGCAGCTCTGAGACCTGGTGGCCCCAGATTAGACACAGTGATTTTCACATGGTCTGGTGGTCAGCCATTTGCAATGGAATTGGAAGCTGGATCTCTTTGCTTCCCCCAAGTGCACCACACTTGAGCCGCCTCTGCTCAGCGTAGACTTAGAAAATGCTGATGCCACAAACAAGAGTGATTGCATTAATATCATTGATTGTCACACCCAGAACAAGATTTAGGGAGCTGGCCTTTTGAGAGCACACAGCAGATTGCACGGAGGTTGGCAGAAATTCAACTTGACAAATGTGGAGTTCTTTGATTTGTTATAGCCCTGGTTTGTAATTCATAGAATGATAAACCTTTGGCCTATGAACCTCATGGAAGAGAGAGCCAGGATGAGCTAAAAATAAAATCAATGATCATAAAAATTAATAGTAAAGTTAATTATCATAAATAAAATGTATGATCATAAAGTTATGCTGAATGTGTCTTGGCCACATCTCTCAATATTCTAATCTTGGTAGGATCCACAGCAACTGAGGGTCTACTTGTCTTTTGAGATCAATAACAATGAGGGTAGGGATGGAAGAAACACTATCCCTAATCTCCCGTTAACCCAATGTATGCTGAAGGAACACTGAACTGGTCCAGGGGATGAAATAACTTGAGAAGGTTAATGATGACTGTGTTAGCCCGAGTTGACTCGAGAAAGAAATCCAGTGACACTCATCTATGTATAAGAAAGAGCTTTCTATCAAGAAGTAGTTATATATCAAGAAGGCATCCCAGCCCAATCTAACTCAAGTCCATAAATCCGATACTAATCCATAAGTTCCTCTTCAGACTCATGCAGCCACATGCAATGATGCAGAATGCAGGAAGTCCTGTGGCTCCAAGGTCGGTGGGCACGTGGCAGGGCTCCAGCAGCACTCAGGTGGCCAGCAAACAGGCAGGTGGAGGGGGAGATACTGAAAGGATGGGGCCCCAGGGTCCCTACTTATATGTAGAAATGTGTTCCACACCCTCAAGGACACAGTCTCAGGCTGTGACCTGATTGCCAAGTGTAACTCCACCCCTAGCCAGGTCCACTTGACATAAAGTCATCTGATTACCGCAATGATGGTATTAATTTATATCATCAAGGTCATTGTCTTATACATGTGAAGACTAAAAATGTCAAATGTTTGGTTATCTATATATTTACCAGAATTAAGAAATGAACACTGTGGGCAAAGACTGCACTAATTATCCTGAAGTGCTTATAGATTTAGCCTAGATGTAATAATTTCTTTTCATTTACTATAAACTGTCTAAAAATGTTTATCATTTATCCATTTGATTATCTGTTACTAGACTCTAGTAGAAACACATACCCTTTGTTATGGATTTCATCTTGTGTTGATTTCATCAGCAAACAAGGTTGTGTCACACATCACGGGTTGTTTAATGGCCTTTTTCTAGTTCTCTTGCCTCAGTTTTCTTTAAACAGACCAGCTTTACTAATAATTTGCTCTGCATACAGTTTGAATAAATATGGGTGAAAGGATGCAATGCTGACTCATATCTTTCCTGATTTTAAACTATTTTAAACATTCTCTTTTTCAGTTGGAATGACTGTCTCATGATCCATGTACAGGTTCTGCATGAGCACAATGTATGTCCTGGAATTTCCAGTTTTCTCAATGTTATCCACTTGTTATGATCCACACAAATGAATGACTTTGCACAGTCAATAAAACACAAATAAATAAATATGTTTCTGCTATTGTTTACTTTCAGCCACTATTCATCTGGTATCAGCACGGGTGTTCCTCGTGCTACATCCTCTTCCAAATCAGACATGAATTTCTAGTAGTTCCCTGTACTTTTGAAACCCTTGTTGAATTATATTAAGCAAAATTTTACTTGCATGTGATGTTGTTGTTATTAGTGCCATCAACAGAAGGAAACACTGACTGGTCCTGCGCCATCCTCACACTTGTTGCTGTGCCTGAGCCCATTGCTGCAGCCACCGTGTCAATCCATCTCCCTTGAGGGCTTTCCTCTTGTTCACTGTCCCTCCACTTTACCAAGTATGATGCCCTTCTCCATAAACTAGTCTCTCTGACAACATGTCCAAAGTATTTAAGATGAAGTCTTTCCAGACTTGACTCTACGGAGTACTCTGACCTTCTTCCAAGACAGATTGATTTGTCCCTTTTGCAGTCCATGGTACTTTCAATATTCTTCTGCAGCACCATAATTCAAGTGCATTTATTCTTTTATGGTCTTCTTTATTCAATGTCCAGCTTTCACATGCATATGATGCAATGGAGAATATAATACCTTTGGTCAGGCACACCATAGTTCTCAAAGTAACATCCTTGCTCTTCAATATTCTAAAGAAATCTTTTGTAACATATTTACCTCATGCAATATGTCTTTTGATCGCTCTCTCTCTCTCTTAACTGCTGCTTCCATGAGCATTGATTGTGGAGCTAAGTAAGACAACTTTTTTTGGACAACTTAAACCTTTTCTCCACTTATCATGCTGCTACCTATTGGTCCACTTGTGAGGATTTGCGTCGTCCTTACATTGAGTTGTAATCCACATTGAAGGCTGCAATCCTGGACCTTCGTCCGCAAGTGCTTCAATTCCTCCTCACTTTCAGCAAGCAAGATCATGTCATCTGCTTATCACAGGTTGTTAATAAGCCTTCCTCCAATCTTGAGTCATACTCTTCTTCATGTAATCCAGCTTCTTTGATGATCTACTCAGTATGTAGATTGAACAAGTATGGTGAGACAATAAGACCCTGATGCACACCTTTCCTGATTTTAAACCATGGTGCATACCCTTATTCTCTGGATACAGCTGCCTCTTGATCCATACACAAGTTCTAAATGAGGACAATGAAGTGCTCTGGAATGCTCACTCTTCTCAAGGTTACCCACGGTTTATCATGGTCCACTCAGTCAAATGCCTGTGCATAGCCAATGAAACACAGACATCTGTCTGGTCTTCTCTGCTTTGAGCCCATGCAAATGACATCAGCGATGATATCCCTTGTTCCACGTCCTCTTCTGAAATCTGGCCTGAACTTCTGGCAGTTTTGTATGTGATATTGTTCAATAATTTCATTTTCTATTGGGTCACTTTTCTTTAGGATGGGCACAAATATGGATCTCTTCCATGCAGTTGGCCAGGTATCTGTCTCCTAAAATTTGGGGCATAGAGAAGTGAGTGCTTCCTGTACTTCATCACCCTGTTGAAGCCTTTCAGTCGGCATCTGTCAATTTTTGGAGCCTTGGTTTTTTGTAATGCCATAAATACTATTCGGTCCTCTTCCTTCAGTATTATTGGATCTTGATCACATATTCCCTGTTGAAATGGTTGAATGCTAGCCATATCTTTTTAATACCATGACTCTGTGTCTTCTATCTTTTGATGCCTCTTGAATTACTCAATATTTTGCCCACACAGTCTTTCAATACTGTTACTTAAATTTTTCTTGAATTTTTTTAGCTTGAGATAAGGTAGGCATGTTTTTCCTTTTTTGCTTCCTTATTCCAGGTCTTTGAAAATTTCTATGTGCAGGTCCTATACATTGGGCCTCCACTTAAGTACTCCCTTAATGCAAGAACACTTTGTTCTAATAACCTGGCATTCCGTGATGTTCACCTTCCCAACACAATCGCTGAAGACCAAATGTGTGCATAAGAAAATGTGGTGAAGAAAGCTGATGGTGCCTGCCTATCAAAAGATATAGCATCTGGGGTATTAAAGGCTTGATGATAAAGAAGTGGCCTCTAACTGAGAAGCACCAAAGCCCACATGGAAGAAAGCACACTGGCCTGTGTGATCATGAGGTGTCGATGGGATCAGGTATGAGGCATCAAAGAACAAAGAATCATATCAGTGTGAATGAGTGGGAGGGCGGAGTGGAGACCCAAAGCCCATCTGTAGGCAATTGGACATCCTCTTACAGAAGGGTCACAAGGAAGAGAGGAGCCAGTCAGAGTGCAATACAGCACCAATGAAACAACTTTCTGCTAGTTCTTTAATGCTTCCTGCCCCCACTATCATGAGCCTAATTTTACCTTATAAATTTGGCTAGACCAGAGTATGTACACTGGTACAGAAAAGAGCTGGAAGTACAGGGAATCCAGGACAACACTTCAGGACCAATAATGAGAGTAGCGATACCAGGAGGGGAAGGGTAAGGGGGAGAAAGGGGAAGCCTATCAGCATGGTGTACATAGAACCCCCTCCCAGGGGGATGGACAATAGAAAAGTGGGTGAAGGGAGACAGTGGTCAGTGTAAGACATGAAAAACATTAAAAAAAAATAAATTATCAAGGGTTCATGAGGGAGGGAGCGTGGGGAAAGGAGGGGATACAATGAGAAGCTGATACTCAGGGCTCAAGTAGAAAGAAAATGTTTTGAAAATGCTGATGGCAACATATGTACAAATGTGCTTGGCACAATGAATGCATGTATGGATTGTGATAAGAGTTGTAGGAGCCCCCAATAAAATGATTTTTTTAAAAAGAGTTGTCCTACAGTGCTTTCTAGAAGCCTCAGTTCTTCTCTATTAAGAAGTGAGCGTACTTGTTCCTAGACTCTATTTTCTATTTTAAGCCAGTGCTCTATCCAGGACAAACATCTTTAATCTACAACAACAACTTGGTTGTATAAAAATAGTTTTTAATAAGTGGTGGTGGTGTGTGTAATTGTGTCAAAGTGAAGCCAGTTAGGTAGAGGAATTTTCCACCAGACTTAAGAGCCCTAATGGTCTGAACAATGCAAGTAAGAAATATCTTATCAGAGGTGCCTAATCAGTTGAGGAGAGAAATACCCTCCCCTAATTTCCACTAATGGTCTCCTTTGCAGAGGTTATTCTTTCCAGACCCCCAATTGGTGACAGCAGACCCAGGAGGATGCACCAAGAAGGTGACCGTGGCCTCCCACGAACTCCAGAACCTTAAGACTCATGTCAAAGGACCAAAAAATACACAGGAACGATGTCATTTGTGCTACACAGAGTCCTTTCCGAATCAAGGAATCTGTTGATTACTTGAGTGCCAAACTATGGCCCTGCCCCTTTCATGAACAATGCATTGCACTTCCCAAGCTCCAGCATAGGTGCAAACTTCTTCTTTCCCATCGATTTGAAAATTCCCCAACGTCTTTGTTCTGGGAGGCAGTGCCCTAAGACTTATCTCCCTATCGCCTTCCTTGCTAGCAGGTAAATAAAACCATCTTTTGCTGAAGCTCCACAATGCTTTGTTATTCTTAAAAGTAGAAAGCTTCAAATCCCTTGAGTTCAGTAACAAACGGTTCAGGAAAATGCAGATTATGAACATGGCACCATTCCTGCCTCCTCTGCTTGAAGAAACCAGTCCAATTTTTGTTCAAGTTTTAGCAAAATTCCACCCAGAGTGATGTTATGACTTTAAGTGGGGGTGGGGGACTCCTTGCAGCTCCCTTAAAGCATTTTGGAGGAAAAGGAAGGGTGGTTGACAGGCAAAGTTGTTAAATGTTAAATCAAAAGCTGAAAAGTCATTGAATGCAAAATAATCCAAACTCCAAATGAGAGCCCTCAGGAGGGACTTCTCAGAAGGAGGGGGACCGTCACAGCTGCCGCAATGGAGAGCAAAGTCCAACGGAGGGTGGGAGTCTTCTCTCAGAAGCAAAGGGCTACTCTGCCTTTTTGCCTCCTTGACCCTTTTAAACTTAGGGGCGGGGCAGATGACAAATCCCAGAGAAGACAGATGCCCAGCGAACAGGGGAAACTGCTGGCTGAGCAAGAACTGCAGGGGCAGAGGGTGAGAAGCTCCACCTCGTGCTGTAAAGGATCTGGGAACAGGCCGAGAAAAGCTGCCAGCAGCTGGCACATGAATTAAGGAGGATGACCTTTCAGAAATAGAAAAAATGACCTCTCTCTAAAATCTAGAGAGAAAAGATGATAGGAACCAGTAAGAGGAAAAACTCATTGCATATTGGAGTAGGAAAAGACCTTAGAGATCATGGAACCCAACCACTGCCTTTTAGGGATGAACCAGCGGCTAAATAGGGCGAGCCAGCGGATTCCAAATTGGTCAAGCACAGTATTGTGGGCATAGCCTCAGCAAAGCCATTTTGTATTTAAAAGTCATACAAGAAGGGGGTTGGGGCAGTTCCCGTAAATGACTCAGATGCTTGGAAAAATAAAAACGTAGTAACATTTGTTTAAGCACAAAGGAGCTAAAGGATGTAATGACCAGAAACGTACAGATAAGGTCCCCGGAATGTTCAGGACATTGTGATAAGAAACAGATAAAGTTCCCAAAATGTTCAACTAAAGGCTAAGCGCAAGGTCTGCTTCTGTTCCTGCTTGCTTGCACTACTGCAAAGCCCACTTCTTTACCCCACCCTATAAAAACCCAAGTCTTTGAGCGATCAGAACCACTCTCTCCCTCCTCAGAGAGCTGCTCCCTGCGCAGGTTCTTTTTCTCCTTCTGTCCCCTTTAATAAACTGTTTTACTTTTTACCAGAATCTGAGTTGTTCTTTTCCAGCTCATGTACAACAGTATAATCTATTTGCATTGGAATGAATATAAAATAATCTTCCTATTTTAAAAGAGCAATTGTGCAGTCCTAGAAGAAATACTCTCTTTCATCTCGTGGCTTGTTGTAACACCTTGGGCAGTCATACCCCTCTTTGAGAAACACCAGGTTAATTGGCTTGGCCAAAAATTACCCGTATAGCTTGTTTCATGAGATTACTTTGAACTTTGTTCTTAAGTTTTTGGAAATAAATATCGTCTTTATATATGATGTTTAAATAAAATCTCCATACATTAAAATTTTTTTTAATAAATTGGTAAGGCATGGAGCAATGTTGTGACATGCAGTGAGCAGACAGCATGGAACAGGGTGCTGGAAGATGAGGCCTTTTATTGCTACCACCCAAACCCCAATCTTGGCCTGCTAGATCAAACTTTAGTTGGTCTTCCAACCTCCTGTTTTGTCCCCTTCCCGGTGGCCTTTGGAAAGTATAATTCTGGTTATATTACTGTCCCGCTGTTGCAGTTGACTGAGCACAGGATAGATGCTGTCTGTACCCTCCATGCCCTCATCTTTCCTTCTCATTTGTAGTTCTTCCATCTCCAGATGCCCAAGCTATAAGGAGCCTTCTTTCCAAATTTATATAATAGTTTTATTACCATATCTGACACAATCCATCATGCCCATTCACCTTCAGTTCTGTTGCTCAATCCCATCAGGTGAGGTTATACAATCATCACTGCTACCAACTCCCTAGTCCTCCTCTTTCCCCTCCCCCCTTTCCATACCCCCAGAGAACCATTACTCCTTTAACTATTTCTGAAGAGTTACCTATCTTGACTTTCATGGACTGCATAATCTTAAACATACAAATGAACATATGCAAATCTAACTAGATTAATGGGGTAAAACAAGTATCTTTTATTACTTGTACACCATCAAGCCAACGTCAGATCTCTGTAGCATCATTGCTAGCTGTTCTCTTCTGCCTACGTTGCTCCCCAGGCTCCCCCCCCCCCCCCCCAGCCACAAGAATGTCTACAAATAGTTCTAGACTCAAATAAGTCCTTTATGGGTACTCTCAGTTAATACTGGCATCTCTCTAATGGTGTCTGTGTCACTCAACCCTGTACACACAAGTTATAATACCAATAATATTTTATTGCATTTATTTGTTTATATACCTAAACTATACCACTGTTTTACAACACATATAATGCACATACAAATTATTTAGAGATTTTCTTTAAATATAAAATTATTTGACCTCATTCCAAAAGATTCTGATTCTGTAGTAGGTACCAGGAATCTGCATTTTTAACAAGGTTATGATAGAATCCTTTTGCATTTGAGAACATGGCATTAGGCCAAAAACAAATCAGAAGTTGTTCAATAATTGTACCTTATTGAGATTTCAAGAGTGCTAAGGAGCCCGGGTGGCTTGGTGCTTATGTATTAGGCTGCTAACTGCAAGTTCAGCAATTCAAAACCACTAGCTATTCTGTGGGAGAAAGAGGAGGCTTTCTAGTCCTGTACAGAGTTACAGTCTTGGAAACACACAGGGACAGTTCTACCCTGCCCCACAGGGTCACTATGAATGATTAAGGATAGAATAGATTCAATGGCAGTGAGATTGTTTTTGTGTTGTTGTTGCTGTTGTTCTATTCAAAGTAGATCTAGTAGCTTGTTGATCATGCATTGAGTTCCTAACCACAAGGTCGGCAGTTTGAAACCACCAACTGCTATGTGGAAGATGGAAGGCTTTCTATTTCTGGGAAGAGTTACAGTCTCAGAAACTCCAGGGGAAGTTCTACCGTTTCCTTTAGGGTCACTATGAGTAGAAATCTACTGGAGGGCAGGTTTTGCTTTTCAGTAAAAGCAACACTCACCACCTAGTGGTCACTTGCCTAAATTACAGGTATAGTTTTAAAAAGGACTCATTTGCTTAAAAGTGGGCATCACAAGTCTAGGCACAGTTATGACAACCTTGAAACTGTCAGTTGGAGTTCCCCATATTGTAACAAGGGCGTTTGAGGTGTCCACAATCGATTAATGACATCATTCCTCGTACAAACCAAGCAATAGTGCCTCAAACAGGCTCTATTTTGCCTCTGTTTTCTCTAGTGTAGTTGCATCATGGCCCTTCTAGAGCCACGATGGTGCTAACTCTGTTTCCACAATGCTAGAAGTGTAGATAAGGCAAACGATGATCCATGCAAATATCCAGACACCTCAGGATTCCTTGCCTTTCAGTCCCTTACTTAAAATTTTATGAGATGTTTGCATCGAGTAATCTAAGATCTTGGAGCGATTACCAAGGTTACCAAGTTCAATCATTTACTTTTTAGAGCAAAAAATTGTGGCTCCTGTAGGATAATAACATAGTCAGAACCTGTGATCATATCTGGTCATTTACTGGTCTTTTCATTATCATTGCTCTTTGCATTACCACAGGGTGGTTATTTGGTTTTCCACTGAATATTCATTCTCTCCTTTCTAAGTGCCAACCAGGCTGATCGCAGCCCAGCGTGTAACCACTATGCCACCAGATAAATATACATTCTCTCCTTTATAACACAACATTTTGTTTGAGGCAGCAATGAGCCCAGATATAATATCCAACTTACCAGCTTCCCTTGCCAAAAAAACCCAAAACAGTTTCTGTCAAGTAGATTTGATTCATGGTGATGCCAATGTGTGTCAGGTAGAATTGTACTCCATAGTATGTGGAGGTAGATAACCAGGTTTTTATTCTGAACAATTTCAAGGTAAACTTAAACCTCCAAACTTTCAGTTAGCAGTTGAGTGTGCTAATCATTTGCACACACACACCCTCGTCTCCTCCTTGCATATAGGAGTGGCCAAGTGTCCCCATTCCTTTACAATAAGATATATGTGGACCTTGCTAAGTGGAGTTTTTGTGAATGCTCTTTTAAAAAGGGCAGATTCAGTTGGCTTCATTGTTTGCATTTAAAAAGTTTCACCTTTTACGCCTCACTCTTGCACCTTATTTCAGCCTCAAATATATAGAGGGCAAAAGTGAGGCGCATCCAAGCCCAACCCACTGCTGTCGAGTTGACTCATGTAGGACAGGGGAGAACTGCCTCACAGGGTTTCCAAGGCAGTGATTCTTTATAGGAGCAGACTGCTGCCTCTTTCTCCCAGAGAGTGGCTGGTGGGTTTGAACCATTGACTTTTCACTACAGGGTTCTTTATGCTGTCAGGGTTCCTTATGAAGGGAAATAGTTCACTTAAAGAAGAGATAGAAAG
>NW_022111373.1:71143062-71151833 GCF_000313985.2 Echinops telfairi | reverse complement strand
CCTCACTACCTCGCTGGACAGCAAACGGACCTCTGTGGGGCTAGAAGGAAAACATAATTCTCTCTCAACTGGGACAAGTGAGCGTTGTCCCAGTAGAGCGAGACACTCTGCTGGTGTGGAGAGTTTGTGGAGCCTAAGGAAAGTGTAGTCGGAAGCCGGTAGCTCAC
Organism: Echinops telfairi; assembly: GCF_000313985.2. Lineage (NCBI taxonomy): Eukaryota > Metazoa > Chordata > Mammalia > Afrosoricida > Tenrecidae > Echinops > Echinops telfairi. Next base: position 71,151,666 of record NW_022111373.1, on the reverse strand, counting down.
CCGCCTGAAGCATCATTTGCTAAGAGCAGAGGACACTACTGGTTTGTTCCATCTGCTTCTCCCCAGTCATTGATTCAGGCATATTGGTTCGAGAGACTCCACACCCCTCCCTTCCCTCCCACTCTCTCGGGGGTAAAATATGCAAAACTAATTTATATTCCTGCAAGTAGGTGAGAATAACATTCTGGGCCATCACCATTCAATAATGGAAGCTTTGTGCAAAGTAGTGACAGGTGAGAAGAATGATTATATTTTTCACTTTGACAATTGGGTGAAGCAGATTTCTGGCAGTTTTGCAAAGGTTTTATGCCCACATAGTTACCCAAGGGATCTGCTTAGCAACCAAGAGATGCTTCAAGATGAGGAAAAGCAAACCCTTCTTTCAGCAGCGTCTTGTAGCTGACACACTGGAGTCCTGAGAGGAGAGAGAAGGGCAGTCCTGACCCAGTGTTAGGTCTGCAGAAGTTTCAGTCCTATATACCCTGTTCCCAGGCAGAGCTCCCTGGGCTGCGAGCATCATTCCCCAAGAATCTTGGGTGGTCTTTCTTAGATTTTTTTTTCTTTGTGCAATTCTATTTTTTTTCTGCTTATGAAATTCAGCATACTTATTGGATGTGTTGAGACAGTCCAATAAGTAGCATCTTTCTTCCATGCCTGGCCTTTAAACAGAGAAATAAAACCAAAAAGTTGGTACTTGGAAAACCAAAATTAAGACCTGTTCACTATTAAAGCTGATATTAGCAGATGTAGTTTATATCTGCAGGCAAGTGGGCTTCCTAATATTGAAACTTGGAAGTCAATGTCACCTCCAAAATGGCAGCCACTTCAATTGCTTGTCCTACAAGGCAGGGCCTCACTTATATGCTTGGATCATCTAAAGAACATGTTCATGGCTGGTAGGTTGACTCTTGTAGAGTTTTCAAACATAGAGAATTAATTTTTTTTAAGGTTTTGGCTTCATATTATATTACCTTTAGAAAAGTTATCCCATTAGCCTCCCTTCCATGGGGTCTGAAAGCACTCAGCTTAAAGCTCCTTCGCCTGCATTAATTTTAAGGTGGATTGTTTTCCTTGATGTTTTCATTGTGAATTAGATGAAGGTTATAGAGGTGGGAAGTTTTCTAGTCCCAGGACTCCAAGATGGTCGATTCTTAACTCTTCTTCTGCCACTCCTGCCCAACCTTCCCTCCCTCCCTCTCTAGCCTGTCCAGAGCCTTCCGACATGGAGAACAACCACAGACAAGACCAAGTGCATGCCTGCTCATTTCTGCCACGCACTTTGGCCACCAAGCCCAACGAGGTGCTCTGCCCAATAAGCTATTGATGTAGGGGAGATTTTTGCCTGGGTGAGAAGCATCACTACATGGTGTACAGCCAAAGCAAGCAAAGTAGCGTCCGCAGCCCCCTTCCCTGCATTCACACTCCCAGTCCCTCAGTTGGAAGGAGGCACTGCTGGGAAATTCACTGCCACAGAAGCTGGGAAACGGAGCCTGTCTCTCGGTGCTTTGCTGTGCTGGGGTGGAGATCTCCCAGCATCCTCCTCTTCTTGCTGAATTCAGAGTCTTCACAGGGCTGGGATATGCTTGAGTGTCCTCTAGAGGCCAAGGCACAGCAAGGAAGGGTTAGGCCTGGGTTCAATGCCATACAGCACATTTTAATAAGCATCTGCCGTGCAAATGGCAGTATTAAATGCTGCATAAAAGACAAGGCTGTGTTTTGGTCTGGTGCTTTTGACGGCACCCATCCCCTGGATTACCCCTCTACTTCCTGCAGGCCATAGACTTGTCTGGGGAGGAGCATGCTCACAGGTGCTTGCTCCTTGGGAGTCCCTGAGAGAAGCAGATTGTACTGCCCAACGAGCCCAAGGAGAATTCCTAAGGTTCATTATCAGGGATAGTAGTGGGAAAAAGGGAAGGGCAGTCTGAAGGGCCTGGCTCTTGGTCAGAAAGACTTAAGGAAAATAGCCTTTCTCTAAACACAGTGGGGTTACAGAGTGTTGGATTGTGCAAGAGTCAAGCAGATCCCCTCCTGGGGAAGACAGCTGCTATCGGAGATTCCTGCAATGAGATTCAAAGGGGATTTGAAGAGAAAATGCTTGGACTAGGCACTTTATTAGTCTAGTCCTGTGGTTCTCAACCCCTTTCACAGGGGTCACCTGATTCATAACAGTAGCAAAATTATAGTTATGAAATAGCAACAAAAATAATTTTATGGTTGGGGGGGGGTGGCTCACCAAACCTGAGGAACTGTATTAAAGGGTCATGGCATTAGGAAGGTTGAGAACCACTGCTCTACACTATAGGGCTTACTGCTAGGCAGTGGGAATGGGAGGGGGATTAGCCTGGGGTTGGGGAGAAGGTCTTTTCATGGGCTAGTCTCTCTATTAAAAGAGCAGGCAGGAGCAGGCACAAGCAGCTGGAGGGAAGGTGACCTTCAATCTCTCCCTGTGGTTGGGCTTCTACTTTATTAGACAGCCCCGCGGCTACACCTTCTGCTGGCCATTTGATGCTAAGACCAAGGAGTAGAAGAGGATAGGGAGGTTCTAAGTAATACATTAAAAGGCTAGAAAAGTAATAAACAAGATTAATAGAAGATTAAAATCCAAGCATGTTAAATAAGAAAAATTATTTAAAAATAAACGTATGAATAAGTAACCCCTGGTGGCGTAGTGGTTGCATGTTGGGCTGTGATCTGCATGTTTGGCAGTTCAAACCACCAACAGCTCTGATGGAGAAAGACTAGGCTTTCCACTTCTGTCAACACTTACAGTCTCAGAAACCCACAGGAGTGCACTATGAGTCAGCATTGACTCCATGGCAGGGAGCTTGGAGTTTTTTTACTTAAAATGTCAATGTAATTTGGGTGAGGTGGTGGAAAGTAAAACTAATTAGGTATAAGATGAAAGAAATAAAAGACCTCAAATCCAAAAACTAAATCTATGAATTTTTTTTGTATCTGAAACATCGTGAGAAATGTTACAATCTCAGTAAGAGAATGTTATGTTTTGAAAATGAGACGATAAACCTAGAAGAGATTTAAATAAGATAAATGACTGAACTCTGATAAGTGATTAAGAGAGTTCTTGATCTCTCTCTCTCTCTTAAACACACACATGCACACAGACACAAAACCAAAGTTATGCATGTTTAAAATAAGAATTAAGAGCGATGAAGTCAGTGTTAAAAATATATTAGTAATTAAAGTTAACAGAAATCTTAAGAGCTAGAAAGGTCATTTTAAATATCATATACGAAGGGAAAACATAGAATAAAATGAAAACAAAGAGTTTTTACATGTAAGGAGACGGCTGATAAGGAAGCGGAGAAGGCAGTAATGGCCCGATCCTGCCTCTGTAGCCACCTGCAGAGATGCTGACTCATCGCACAGCCCCAAATGGAGGGTAATCACACAATCATGGGAGTCATAGCCTAGACAAGCGGACACATATTTCGGAGACACAATCCAATCAATAAGAAGTGCCATTTATTTTTTGAAGGTGAAGAGCCAAGTGGCAGGAAATTAAGAGTGTCTCATTGCCTCTTGGTTCTAGACTTTGCCCCAGAGGCTCATGTCTTGGTCTGAGCCTTACATTTATTCTCCTAGCTCCTGGGTGATGCCAATGATAATGCAACTCAACTACTAACTGGAAGGTTGGTGGTTCAAACTCACCCAGAGGCTCCATAGAAGTAAGACCTGGTCATTGGCTTCCAAAAAATGCCAACCTAGAAAGCCCTATGGATTCTGCATGAGTTGGAAGCAACTCACGCAACGAATAACAACAAGGTGGGAAGGCATTTTCCGGAAGAAACAGGCCTAGATTCTGCAGCTATACTCCATCACTTCTGACTCTCCTGGGAAAAGAAAAAGAAGTGGAAATAGAGGAAGTAAAAATCAAATAGGCCTTGAGGGTAAAAATATCTGGAACTATGAACTTTCACTAATAACTCCTTTTTATCTCTTTCACAGCAGAACATAAATACACAGTGGTAGGAAGTTCATCTTTGGTAAAGTTGCTAAAACTACCCCAATCAGTAATTATACACGCTTACTGTATTGGCTCAAATCTGTGCAGAATAAAGTGTAACCTAAAGAGAAACCAAAAATAGTCATTTGGTTTTCTTTGTCAAATTTCCCTGAAAAATGTAAATGCACAAAAATGTTTAAAATTAGGTGATCAGCTAACACGTATTTGTTGAGGAGACTGTGTTCAGAGCACTGCAAACCTTTCTGGAAGCAATGGGGCCAGCCTTCCTGGCCTCTGGGAGTGCATCAGGGGGACACTGGCCACAGTTAACTCCTGTGACATGCTGTTGATCAGTCTGATTGCCAAACTATGTATTTTGGAAGATTAACCTGCCTCCAGGACCACTCATTGGTCGATTGCTAAGACACCCAGTGCTTGTTTTCTCTCTCTTTGTGAGAAGATACCATTTGGAGCAAGCAACTATGACTTTTACCAAAGTGCTGTGCTTTGAATCTCCTTCTTGAACACATCCTTCTGACTCCGATGCAGTAATACATCTGACCACACAGCCTCAGCAGCAGCAGGAAGGGTCTCCTGGTCTTGCATATTGACATCAGCATCAAATACGGGTGTTTCTACCTATTACCTGTAACCTGGTTTCTCCAAGCCTCCCCAGACTATTAGTAACATAGCAGTCCTACAAACAATATAGGATTCACCGGGAGACAAGCAGAGCAGACCCAGGGCCACCTACCTCTTTGTCCTATGCCCACCACTGCCCAGTCTACAGCCACAGTGGGCTTTCCTCCTGGGTTGTGGCACTCTTTCCAGCATTCTTTCACTTCACATTCCTTCTCAACAAAAGGCTTAATGCTTTGGTTTGGGGTTAGCATTCTAGAGACAATGGATTTATTTTTTATGTTAGATTTACAGAACTGAAGGTTTTCCACAAAACTATGCCACAGATGCTGAATGCCACAATCATGTAAGAGAAGTTAGAAGGCCTGATACCAGAGGAAACCGCCCCCTGAGAGATTCCGGCAATTGTTGGTGGTTATAGGAGGCATATGGATGAAGAGAAGATCAAGAAGGGAGAGGGTCAACGTTGGGTGCTGTAGGGTCCCAGCTCTGCTGATCTCCTCTGAAATCCCCATCCAACAAACACATATGCATCCACACACAATGAATCCCCCAATCTGTGTACACATGTCCTGATGTAAATTTAGATTTGGGTTTAAATCCATTAGAATGATCACTGCCACAAGTCCAATTCATAGGGACCTTATAGGAGAGGGTAGAACTGCCCCTGTAAGTTTTAGGGACTGTAACTCTTTACAGAAGTAGAACGCCTCATCTTTCTCCTGCAGATCGGGTGGTTTCAAATGGCCGACCTTGTGGTTGGCACCCTAGTGTATAACCCACTCAGTCACCAAGGCTCCCATAGCTTGGCATCTCAGAGGACTTCCTTTTTAGTGTATGATAGTCCTTCACCTTCACCTGTGCAGACAGGGGAAGAAAAAAAGAAAACAACATTTCAAGATTTGAAATTATTTTTAATCAGCATGCAAATTGGAGAAAGAACAGATGGCATTAAAATTTTTTAAATTGTGAATTAAGGGAAGCTTTACAGAGCAGATCATCAGTGTTACATTCAACAATGTGCACACATGTTTCAGCTCATGCATTGCAATCCCCACCAGGCGCCGTCACTTCTCCTGCTTTCTCCCTGTCTTTCCGGGCTCCTCTTGCCTAACCCTCTGACTTTGTCCTTGAGTGAATGCTGCCCTTTTGATCTTAAATGGTTAATTATTCTAAATCGGGGTCTTAGACATGAATGATGACTAAGGGCTATAGTCTTAGGGAATGGATGACATTAAAAAACAAATTTGGGATCAAAGAGAAGAAATCAAACCAAACTCACTGTCACCCAGTTGATCCCCACCTGCAGAAACCCCTCTAGGACAGAGTAGAACTGCCTCAGCGGGTTTCTGAGACTGTAACTCTTTATGGGAGTGGACAGCCTCATCTTTCTCTCTTGGAGTGGCTGGTGGTTTCAAACTGATGACCTTTCAGTTAGTAGCACCATGACACCACCAGGCGGCCAAAGAGAAGCAAAGCTTCACAAAAGGGACTGCTGTTGAATTTTCCAGCCCAGCCCAGCCAATTCACCGTGATCTTCCTTTCTGTTAAAGATGTAAACTTTCTTAATCTGGGGCTTTGGTGTCGGAGAGAATTCTTACTTTTACATTTCCTTGCAAAGGAATATGATAGCTTTTTATCAAAACTTCTTTCAATTCTGTGAATTTCCATCCTGCTTGCCTGTTGGCTGTTTTTTGTGTGAGGCAGAACAGATAGCTTTGACCTTGGAGCTGCTCCGTGGGCTTTTTCTGCAGATGGTTCTCAATAATACGGTGTTTGCTCATTTGTTTCAAGGTTCTTCTATTTCAAAATAAAAGTGCAGCCAAATTGACCCACAGGGAGAAAACAGATTAGGCAGAAAATAGCATCTCTTTAGATTTCTTACTCTAACACACTCTGATTCAATCTCCCCATGAAATTGCCCCACCAGGAGGCTGGCAATAACAGAAGAGGGCAGGCCAGGGGGAGGTCAGGCAGATACTTTCTTTCACGGGGAGGCCAAGAAAGTCAGCTGAGGCTGAGAGGACAGGCCGAGAGGCCAGAGCCTGAGGTCGGCCAGAGGGCGAGCCTGAGCCATCCCAGAGGGCTGGGCACAGGCCATTTCCCCACAAAGTCTGGGTGTTGTGCTGTCCACTTAGGCCAGAGAAGAGACAGAACCCTGACACACCAGATTTGAAGGAGCTTTCAAGATCATCTTCCAGTGTTCCCCCCCCAAAGTGCCAGAGGATCAGAAATAGCTGGTGTACTTGGTAAACTGAGTCCTGGGACCCCAATCACATCTGCTGAAGCTTGGTCACCCTGAAGATTTAATAAGCGTCTCATATGACTCTTACCTCAGGGAAGCCTAGGACACACTCATCTTTTCAATGGTGTATAAAACCTCCAGGGAGCTCCGAGGCTGCTTATCTTCCTCAGGACTGCAGAGGCATGGAGGGACCTTGAAGTGGAAGGACGGAATATGAGGGCAACATCCCACATGCTGCATCCCTGGTACAACTTGATAATGGTTAATAATAATAGTAAATGCTTATCGAATCCTTATGCTCTGATTGTTCAACACATATCCTCTAATTAATTCTTAGGATAATGCTTTGAAGTAAGGATTATTATCATTCTTTCTTTGGGGCAGATCTCTATGGGGTTTCAAATAAATGGCTTGCGCTTGACCAATAACTTAAAGCGCGATTATTCCAATCTAAACAAACGTGTCATGGGAAAAAGACTTGGAAATCTTCTTCTGTGAAGATGCCTAAGAAAACCTTATGGGGTTCAAGTCTATCCTCTAACACAGGAGGTCACAATGGTTTGGCGTGAGGTTTTATTTATTTTATTGTTAGTATTTCACAAACAGAAATGCTAAGACTTTGGGGAGAAGTAACTCATTGACAGTCACACAACTAGAAGGTGGCCGAGGTGGTATTTGAACTATGAAATTCCATACCATTGTTACACTAGCCTAGAAGAAGCTTGACTTTGTGTTTATTTTATGTATTATGGAACTCCTTGTAGCATTTAGTTTCCAATATAATATGGGATCCATGGCTAATACATTTGAAAGCACATGTCAAGTCTAATACATACCTTTTGTATAAAAAGAATCCAAGTACCAGAGAAGTGAAATGGCATGAAGCCACAAGGTGTAGTTATCTAGTCTAGACAAAGAGACAGTTCTGACTTGAGCTCTGTCCCAAGTTCTGCAACATTTTTGCCTGTAAGACAGCAGAGCCCCTATCTGATTTTCTAACACAAGAGGAGACCATCTACGGAGAAAGAGTTATGGCTCCTGCTGAGGGCTGGATCTGGCACTAGGGATATTTAGCCAAAGGAGAAAACAAAGGTCTCCACTTTGTGGGAGTCAATTTCTCATCTTGTTATATGGGACTATAACTCCTTTAATAACTTGCCTCGAATCCGCATGCTTGCTACTGAATGGGGTTCTCTTAAAATCCTGTTTTAATTCTAGTCTGTGTGGCCTGAGGCGTTCTGAAAGGGGAAACTATTTTCTTGTAGAGGTAGCTGTATTGCAGGTGCCAGTGATTTATCTCTTCTTCCCCGAGACTTGCTCATCAATCACTTGGAAATGTTTTGCAACTGAAGGAAAAATGTATTTCTCAGATCAGTGGCCTAGGCCCCCAAGTCAAGGCCAGGGGATCAGGAAAGGCCTTGGGGTGAAGCCAGCTCCTGTCACCCAAAAGTCAAACATCTGGAAAGTGAATGTCCTTGCTTGTTGCTTCTATTGAGGAATGGACACACCGAGAGATGCCTGTCTTGAAACATTGGGGTTTCTGCCTCTCTGAGGAGGAGAAGGACATTGAAATAAGCTGTGTACTCTTTGCTTAAGGAATCTAGTTGAACCTCCAAAATTGGTTTATTTGATTGCGTGTCAAAGACCCTCTGATTTTTTCAGGAAGGCTGTCCAAAGTATCCTCCCACGTGGGGAAATCAATTGTCTTTGGTCAACTGAAATGGCTTCGCATAATATGATGTTGAAAAGGTCTCTG
>NW_022111373.1:71140628-71141659 GCF_000313985.2 Echinops telfairi | reverse complement strand
GGGAGAGTATTGGTTGTGTCCCCACAGAACTGGAATGTGCATACAGACCCCACCATGACACGCCAAACCAGGAGGGCAATGTAACGTGAGGAATCCACAAAAAGACTGGACCATATGCCAGCCCTAACCAGAATCAGCCCGACCCCTACCATGAAAGGGAGTGCCACAGAAAATGAAAACAGATCATCTGGTGTGGCAAAGGAACTGACCTACCATACCCAGAAGGAAGCTGAAGCAAAGGAAGGAGGAGGAATGGAGTGGAGCACACCTGGGCCCACCAAGCTCAGAGGACGGTAGCCCAGCTCAGAGGGCCCAATGTACAGAGAAGACCATATAGCCAGCTGGCTCCACTGTGAGATGCGACATCCTGCACTGACCCATGGCCCTACACAGGACAGCACCAGAGACACAGTGTGGGATGTGTGACTGAGCTGACCCCATCACACTGAGGCAAAACACTGAGGGCCTGCAATGGAGTGGCGGGGGAAGCAGAGCAAGGAGGTCCCGAGGGACTATAAAGGATGGGCTTTGGGGCCAGGACGTGGCACCCCACCAGACTCGCTCAGAAAACACTGCTAAAGGTCAACAAACAGACCATGAATTATTAACAGGCTTTCTCTCTCTTTTTTTTTTTTTCTGTTCTTTTTTCCTTTTTTTTCTCTTCTTTTAAATTTTGTATGTCAGTGACTTTTTTGTTTGTTTGCTTGTCGGTGTTGCTGCTGTCATCACCATGTCCTTATGTGCCACTTTGTTTGGTGCTGTCAAAGCCATCCGCAATTTCATGCACATATTACTATCTCTGCAGGTCCACCTAGATAAGATAGGCTGGACAAACAATGTGAGAAGAAAATAACAGGATGAACGCTCCTGGAGGGACATGAGAGTGTGGGAGGTAGGGGAAGGGAGGAGGTGTTGGCCAACCTAGGGACAAGGGAACAATGAGTGGTTCAAAACCAACGGGAGGGAGGAGATGGGAGGACTGGTAGGGAGTGACCAAGGGCAAGGTAACTACGAGGAATTACTGAAACCAG
>NW_022111373.1:71137174-71138242 GCF_000313985.2 Echinops telfairi | reverse complement strand
ACTCCCATTAGCCTAGGGCATTTACGCCTGCACCCCACCCAGTGAGGTGAGCTCCACCCTGTGTAGCATAGACCAAGGCTGGGGAAAGCCTGTCGACCTCCACCAGGGGATAGTCTGCCCAACTTCTTCCCAGGGAATTCCTGCCTGTGTGGCTGGGGGAGCTCCTAATTTTCCTCTGCTGTCCCATGTGATGGAGGGAGCTCCTCCTGCCTACCTTAGTGCCTAACGTCGGCCAACACTCGCCAACATTCCAAGCTGCTGCAGGAACATCTGCCCAACCTCCGCAGTGATCTACCTGTCCAGGGCAATTCTGCCCAACATTTACAGTGTTCCATACCAAAGCAGGCAACCCACCAGCCTTCTGGGGCACTCCCCTTGAGAGTGAAGCCACAGGAGGATAAAGTGGTAGGCTAATCCCATAGTGAAATTAGATGTAGGCGGTTTGAAGAAGCATTCCTACGAGTCTCCCAGAGAGAGTTAGTGCTATTTAACTCCCTTAAAATGGTACCAGGCTCCTATAAAACAATGCAACATAAACAGCAACCAACCCCAACGACTTCAACGAAAAAAGAGGAGAAACTAAAGGCAATGGCAGAAGATGTCCTGAACCTAACGACATGCATAGAAGAAGTAGACATTGAGCTGCCACAGAAAGAAATTTTCAGAATGCTGCTTGGAGTCTTACAGTATATGAGGGAAACAATACAAAAAAAAGGATGGAATTATAGAGGAGATAAAATCCATACACCAAAGGGAAATACAAGACCTTTGGGAAGAGATAACAAAAACCAGTAACAGACTCACAGACTTTGCCAATCCACTGGAGGAGGCAGAGAACTGCACCAGTGACCTAGAGGACAGCCAAGCAGACTTTAACAAACGTGAACAAAAATCTAATAAGATCATAAGAGAAGCTGAAGAGCAATATCTGATGCTATGAAGAGGAACAACATCAGTATAATTGGATTACCAGAGGAAGGAAGACACAAAAAAGAAGTCATCTGCAACAACTGTAAGAGAATTCTTGGAGGAAAACGTCCCCAGCTTAATGAATGAAAACCAGGCAAC
>NW_022111373.1:71134856-71135752 GCF_000313985.2 Echinops telfairi | reverse complement strand
CGAGAATGAGCACATGATATACCAAAACTTATGGGACACAGCAAAGACAGTTATCAGAGGACGTTTCATAGCAATACATGCACACTTGAGAAAGGAAGAGAGACTCATGATTGATATGCTGGCACAAAATTTACAACAACTAGAGCAGAATCAGCAGGACAATCCTACTAATATCAAAAGAAAAGAAATAATAAAAATCAGGTCTGAGATTTAGGAGAGGGAAAATAAGAAAACTATGGAAAAATTAATGCTGCTAAAAGTTGGTTCTTTGAAAGGATAAACAGATTCGACAGACCACTGGTAAACCTAACCAAAGAAAAGAAGGAAAAAAATTCAATAGCAAGAATGAAGGATGAAAGAGGGGACATTACAACAGTTCCTAATGAAATGAAAAGGATAATTACATAGTACTGTGAAGGATTGTACTCCAATGAATTCAACACTTGGAAGACAAGGACAAATATTTGGAAACACAATCCCTCCGTAGACTATCCCAGATGAATGTCAAGAACCTCAACAGACCCATAGCAATATAAGAAATAGACAAGGTTATCAAGGGATTACCAACAAAAAATTCCCTGGACAAGATGACTTCACTGGAGAATTCTACCAAGCATTCAGTGAAGAACTGACACCAATCCTACACAAGCTCTTCCAGAACATAGAAAAAGATGGCAAACTCATGATCTTCTTCTGTGAAGCTAGTATAACTCTGATACCAAAATTGGGCAAGGATCCCACAGGAATCGAGAACTACAGACCAATATCCCCAATGAACATCGATGTAAAAATCCTTACCAAAATACTGGCCAATAGAATACAAAAGTATATAAAGCAAATAATTCCCCATGACCAAAAGGGATTCATACCAGGGATGCAGGGATGGTTCAACATAC
>NW_022111373.1:71117629-71129958 GCF_000313985.2 Echinops telfairi | reverse complement strand
CACTTCCTGACCTGTGTGTTATCTCGTGTTGGGGATTAGATTAGACCGGAGAGAGTGAGAGCGGTATCTCGACTCCTTTTTTTAGCCTCCTGGTGGTTTTGGGTTTCTAATGAAAGCTGCTTCACCAGTCAGCCTTTAAAGCATCTCCTTTTATTGTGGCACAGGCAGATGGCAGAGAACTCTTGCTAACATTTTTCAAAGTAGTTACATCTCTGCTATGTCTTAGCAGAGAGTCTCAAGCTAAGGAGATCTGACCATGGAAATCTGACACTGGCAGCAACACGTAATCCTTCCCCGCGGGGCATCTGTAGGAAGGCGTGGGGGAGGGCAGAGCAGTGGATGCAGGAGAGTGGGAAGAATAGGACATATTTGGAAGGGAGGCAGCACAAGGTGGTCATTAAGGTGGTCTGTTTCTCAGGCTTCAGGTGGGCCTGGACTTGTCTCCGCTCTGCCTTTCCCTGGCTGTGATTCCGTGAACGAAGCTTTGAAGCTTCGTTCGCTTGAAGCTTTGGTAGCTTCATGTGGAAACCAAATCTGCTTCTGTGGCATGGCTAATGTTGCATGAGGTCGTGGCTATGAACAGTGAGCACTGTGCCTGGTATTCCCTTCTTGGCTGTACCAATAGTAGGTCCCCCCACCAGCTTAGAATAGGGACCTTTTCACTGGTGTTTTGATTCACCTTTGCCTGTGGTTTCTCAGGGGCTTGGCCACCACATTTTCCAAAGTAGCTGGCAAAGGGAGTGGACTGCTCCTACCTTGCTCAAGAAGGTGATCTCAGCTTCCAGACGTAAGAGGACTAGAAGGCACGTGGTGTCCTGAGAGTTGTTCTTCTCAGTCTTCCTGCCACTTCGGGAGGAATTCTTTAATTAATTCAAAAGAGGAGAGACCTATTGGATGTACAGAATTTTCGCCTATAACATGTTCATGTCAATAACACGCACAAACAGAAACCACATGTAGCCTTCCTAGGAAGCTAAATGGGAGATGTCATGGATTGAATTGTGTCCCCTCCCCCCAAATATGAGAGGTCTTTAAAAAGTTTCTGGAAAGTGGAATGAAGAGATAATGTGGTTTTCCGTAAACATTTTAAGCCCCTTGTAGGATAAGGCTGCCATGCGTTGGCATCGGCTCACCGGCAGTGAGTTGGGGGAGTTTGTACGTGCACCTTGGCTGGGTCATGGTCTCAGTGGCCTGGCTGTTATAGGCTAGTATAATGTGACACTCAAGTGATGCTCGCTCATGTGATAAACGAATGAGGATTGAAGGTGGGGTGCAACACCCTTAGGTCTGTCATAGCCCTGATCCTATGTGAGGCACGGCCTACAACACCTTTCACCTTCCAAACCCAGCTCTCTGACTCTTCCGACTCATAGCGACCCTGTCGGAGAGGGGAGGACTGTCCCTCTGACTTTCTGAGACTGTAACTCTGCAGGAGTAGAATACCCCATCTTTCGCTTGCGGAGCAGTTGGTGAGTTTGAACTGCTGGCCTTGCAAATCATAGCCCCACTCGACCTGTCTTTCGTCTTCGAAGAGAGAAAAGCTGAGAGAAGGGAGCAGCGACCTCCAGCTACTCCCAGGAAATATGAGTCAGGAGAGCAGTGGTGATGAATTGGATTGCTAGCTGCGAGGTCAGCAGTTGGAAACCACACGCTGCTCCTTGGAAGACAGCTCTCTGCTCCTAGAAAAGAGTTAGAGTCTGGGAAGCCCCCAGGGGAGTTCTACCCTGTCCATTAGGGTCACTATCAGTGGCACCGACTGGATGGCTGTGAGAGAGGGACCGGGAGGGAGCTTCCTGAATGGTGAGAAAACCATATTCTGTTTCTTAAAATCACCCACGTGCGGCGTGTCTGCTACAGCAGTACTAGATAGCGGACAGCGTGAGGGGAGAGGTTTGCCAAACCAACAACCAAAAAGCCATCATTGTAAATCGAGTGCATTCTCTGTATAAAAATACATTCAATCTGCATTAGAGACAAAACTTGTCTTTGAAAGCCCTGCCTAATCCCAGCACCCGCTTCCGCCTCTTACCCCATCCTGAAGGGAATGGAGGAACACTGGAGTCTCTTTCCCACACTTCCTTGAGGAACTGGAGAGACTGCAGAAGGAGGATGACGTGACTAAGGTAAATACACAAGCGATCAGAAGAATTCCATCTGGTTGTGTTGGAAGGAAAACCCTCCCCTATCCTCGTCCTACTGCACAGGCCACTCGTTCCTACCCTGTGCAGACCCCATGAGCAAAACGGAAAAGCTGATGCAGTCAGCCCTGCCCGTGAACTTCAGGGACATATTCCCAGCTAGTACCCCAAGGGCTGTCCTATGGGCCGGTACAGCTGTCTAATAAAAGACCGTTTTCGTAATCAGTGTTCAGTGAAAACGCACCATTTTAATTTATAGAAACAGTGAAGCCACCTGCTATTTAAAGCCCCCCACCCCCTTCCTCCTGGCTCCGGGGTGGAATCTTCCAGCTCACTCCCTCAGCCAGCTGTGTCTTGTCAAAGTTCCAACCTCCTCCCTCAGAAAGTGAAATCTCCCAACTGTCTTCGCCATGTGCATCACTTTTTATACTCATCCCTGTCTGGAGTCTGGGATGATGGGCGCACCCACAGAAATAGCGTCAATGAGAATGGTCAGCCAGGGAGGAACGAGGCGTCCCCTCTGGAGGGAGGAGGAACTAAAGGATGAACTTCCTGCAGAGGCAGTCCCTCTGCCTTACTGTGTTCCCACACAGCTCAGGCTGAGTCAGGAGCTGACAATGAGAGGGCGGGAGAGGAGAGGAGCAGAGAGCTTGCTGCTGAAGACACAGCAACCCAGGAACCCAGAGGGGAGGGGAGGGGAGGGAAGGGCCTTGGAGCAAACTGGGGCAGGAACGCAAAACACACAGGCATATGGAGCAAAACCGCAATTAGCTGGTCAGCTTGGGGAGTGGGATATAGAGGAAGGTTCCCATGAACTGTGAACAAAGGCCAACTCTTTTTTTTAATGGTAACCCTTAATTAAGAAAGGCTTTCAGTGTAATGCCAGTACATTTTCTTATCTCAGTGACAGAGGGGGGACCTGTGCTTCAAGGGGCAGCAGTCTGGACATGGATAACTGCACAGTGGGGAGTGTGGGGAGACAGTGTCCCCAACTGGGGGAAGTATGTCCTGAACCCCTCCATCTTAATAATGGACGGTTGAGACTTTTTGTCTAGCTCGGAAACCTTGCTGCCGATCCCAACTCAGCACAACCCTACAGGACAGGGTAGACCCGCCCTTGCAGCTTTCTGAGGCCATAAATCTTCATGGGACAAGAAAGCCTCGTCTTTCTCCCTTTTAACAACAAGTGGTTTCAAACCGATGACCTTGCCGTTAGCCCAGTGTATAGTCTACTGCACCACCAGAGCTCCTTAATTAGAGACTTCTCAAGTTTGCCCTTCTGTCTGACTGGTACAACAAAGAGCCTTCTGCAATGCTCCTGAGTCCTGAAACAGCTTCAGAGAATCTGTCTGTTTCTCTTTGCTGCAGGACTGTCCATGCACCCAGTGTATCTTAAAGGGTCAGGGTGACCTAAGAGTTTCAGGGAGAATATCAGCGAGCAGCTATTCAAAGTCAAACAGACACACTGTCAGGTCTATGGAAGTTAAATCTGAGAAGAGACTTGCTAAGTTTCTTCTTGATTCTAGGGCCCATAATAGAAAGTCACAAAATAGTTCTTGTTGGGCCAAGATAGGTAACTGAGAATGGAGAATTATGAGCAGAAAAGAAAGATCCAGTACCCCTATTCTTGTTGCACCAACTTTTGGGCTAGGAGACATCTGTATGACCACTGGATCTTGGTCTAATTGCAGTGGAAGGAGCAGACAAGATTGGTATCTGGGGAGATTTGGTTCATCTGTTTTGGGGTCAGTGGAAACTTTGCATCCTTCTTCTTACCTGGGCCTCCTCCTGGTGGCCTGATCCCCAGTAGTGTCTGGGAGCTACTTGTCCACTCGACAATGATGTCAAGTCTGACGTAAGCCAGAGATTTGATAATTATTTTAATAACCCTCTGGAAGACTCCCCTGGAAGGCCTACCTCATGCTACAAAACACAACATAATACAGCCCAACAACCCTCTTATACTACAGGATTACAGACAATGAGGTGTGTGGTGAAGGCTTCTTATAGATCTTAGGACAGTTTGTCCTTTAAGACTCTCAAGGTAGACAGTATGGATGTCAGCATGGCAAGCCAGTTATGTCTCTGGGCATCTCTGTGGGAATCAGCAGAGCTTTAGTCATATACCTTCTGCCTGCTGGCATCCACAGATATTTCCAGAATATGATCTTTCTAATATCAGAGTTCAATATGAATGGGTACAATCTCTCCATTTGTTGTATAGGGCTGAATTCAAGTGACTCTCTGCACAGGCATAAACACCAGACAAGTTACTCCATCCTGCCCTTCCATCTTCCCTCCAGATTAGGGTCACCTTCTCCATTTTCCCAAATCTGAAGTGTTTTGATGGATCAAACTTTGGATGCTAAAACCAAGCATGCCTGTCGTGAAACTATGCACATCGGTCACTCCACTCCTCTTTCCCTTTTCCCTTCTCCTTCCTCTTCCCCTTCCAGAAACATGTGATGAATTTCGGTGTGGGCTTGGCCCTGACCCAAGCCCCGGGAACAAGACATAGCGACATAGCTTCTGTCTTTAACAACCCTACTGCTTAATAGGTTGATACCATGGACATGATATTATAACAAAACAAAGAGAGTCTTGCATCTCAGCTTGAAGGATGATGGATATGATAGGAAACATTAGGGAAGGTCTCAGGAAATGGAAGTATCTGATTCAAAGAGTATCTGAATCAGAAATTCCATTTTAGTTGAGCTATACCTACTCTACTGGCGTAGTGGGTTACCCACTGGGCTATTAGCTTCAAGGTCAGCAGTTCAAAACCATTGGTCGCACTGAGGGAGAAAGATGAGGCTGTCTACTTCTTTAAAGAGTTACAGTCTTGGAAACTCACAGGGACCATTCTACCCTGTCCTGTAGGGTCACTGTGAGTTGGATCTGACTTACTAGCAGTGAGTTTCATTGAGTTTTGAGTTCTGCTCAAAGGTCACTCTTATCTGAGTGCGGCCATCTTTCTGAGGCAGGAGGCTGCTGCATTGACTATGGTTTAGCATGATCCTACTGGAAGATTACATGCGGAGGTCCTGTCAGGGTGCTTTGACTGGTTTTACACAGGAAGCAAAGTTAATGACAGAGCCCACATTTCTCTGCTCAGGGAAAAATAAATTTTTATTGCATTAGTAAGACTCCTGGCCAGGTTGCAAGAAGGGAGAATATTTCAACTCTTTTCTTATTCCACCTCAAGCTTTGATTTTCACCAAATATAGAGCCTGATGCAGTGATTTGAATGTCAGTAGTGCCTTTTGCCCCAGAATTTCAGGATGTGAGATCCACACCGCACCCCCACCCCCCCACCATGTGAGTAGCTCTTAAGCAAGTTCAGGGGGTCCAAGTCCCCCTACTGTACTTAATCTTTCAGATGACGAAGGGGTGGGGGAGAAATATGAATTTGGGGTCAGAGTCAACTCAGAATCTGCTTCTCCATTCTCTTCTCATGTTACTCTTGAAATCGATTATCATCTGTGTTCTCTGATTTTTCTGGCTTTCGAGACCTTCTGTCAAGGGAATCTTTGCTGACTGGTTACTGAGAACAGTGATGCAGGCACACCTGAATTCGAGTCTAGTTCCTTTCCTTCCACTGGTGTTGGACAAAGCTGCCCACGATATATTCACAGCCTGGCAACACGTGAGCTTGACTGCCCAGTGGGGAAAGGATGGGATAGTTACTGGCGTGTGCACTCATTTCCATATAGAAACCTATGTTGGCTGACGGATAAAGGGCTCTTGCATTCTTATTTGATTGTGTCCATTATGTCTTCCCAGGACTAGTTTTAAGGGATAATTAAGAGTGATGATTCACCATCAAGTTTAGAATTCTTATTCTATTTACTTAAAAAGGAATTTTAGGACATTAAAAAAAGTTTTAACTTGTCCTACATCCACTCTCCACCTACACCATAACAATGATTGTTCTCTGAACGTATAAACTCGAGAAGCCTTATATGAATCTAGGGTGCAAGCCTGATTTAGAGATGAAAGATTTCCATGACTCTTCTTAGCAGAGTGGGTGACTACATCTCTGGCACCTCACTTTGGACAGCTGCATTATCTAGGGTCTTCTAAGTTGACTTAGGAGATCCTGGCACTGAAGGAGGTTCTCTTCCCCCAGCCCCCCAACCCCCCAGGGCTAAAAAGAAAAAGGCTATCATGGAGTCTATTCCAACTGATAGCGACGCCGTGTACATCACTGTAGAATCTAGTTTTGAAGAATTTCAGTGTCTGATTACTTGGAAGTAGATTGCCAGGCCTTTCCCCCAATGGGCCTCTGGTAGACTCCTGCTGTCTATCTTTTCGTTAGTAGCCAAGCACTTAACCCTCTGCATCACCAATGGACTCTTCTCTTAGAAGACTTATTCGGTTAGGTGTCTTCATGCCAAATTTTGACTCCTAGCAACAGAGGAGGACCATCTCTTAGGGTTTGCTATGCTGTACTTTTTCAGAAGCAGTTAATGTTACACTTTCTCCTTTGGAGCTACTGGGTGGGTTTGAACTTACAACCTTTTGGTTAGCAGCAGAGCGCGTCACAGTTGCACCACCAGGGCTTCCTTCTCTAGGGCTAGGGATCCTGACAGATGCTTAGGAGTCTACTCTTTTGATCTGCAAGCTGCTGCCTTTCTAGCATTGCCCAGCTTCCTGGCACTGAAGCCACAGTCAAGACGATTTGGGGCAGTGGTCCCTGGCAAGGGTACAACCCTGCTTGGCAGGATTGAACTATGAATGCTGTAATTTAGGTATTAATTCCCAATTAATAACACATTAAAAAACAAACAAACAAACAAACAAACAAACAAATACTGCCCAAAAGGGCAAGGAGAAAAAGCAATGAACTCCTTTTGCTTTAGAAAAGGTCTCACCTTCAATAGAGAATGCGCGCCCTATCTAAGCCTCCTTTCAACTTCCCCCTACCCCTTCGCTGAGTCCTTTTGCAATTCACCGTAGAACGTTTTCCTCCTGGATGTTTTCTCCCAAGAGTCCACCTAAGTACTAGCAGTCTGCTCTCATGTGCTCTAAGTTCACCATGATTATGAACTAGATTCATGGTATCAGCCTACTATAATAAGGGAGAGAAAACCATAAAAGGCAATACCCAGCATTTTTCTCTCTTTCTAAAGTGTGTCTATTATTGGAAGTGAGGGGACTAGGAAGGAAGAAAGGAAGAAAGGAAGAAAGAGAGAAAGAAAACCCCTGCTGAAATCATCAGGAAACTGGCCATCACCCAGGAGCAGAACAGGAGGGAATGAAGGTGAATGTAACCCTGGTGGAGGGCTACATCCAAATGAAAGTCCCTTTCTGTGGAAATCACCAAATTAACCTTAGGATGGCATGGACACCTATGACATTGATGACAAACCCGGTATGGAGGGGCATGCCAGTTGTAATTCTGTGATTTGAATGTCTGGCCAAATGTCATGCATGCATTAAGTTACTGAAAAGTTTCTGCTAGGGATGTCCAATAATTTCATAGCAATTGGCACCTTAAACTGATTGGTAGCTGTGCTGCGGGTGAGCTGGGTTGAGAAAGAGCCCACGGCTGTATCCAGGGTCATTTGCCAAGTATTCAGGGATCAATGACTGGTGCTGTAGATCACTAAGAAAGGCATGCGTGTGCTGGAGATGGACTGAGGGAGATTATTTCATGCAGTTATTATCAGTGCAGCCAACTATGATTTGTTTATGTCTAGATCCCTAGTCCACTGAACTTTGAGTCATCTTAGCTGTGCTGTATAGGATTTTTTCCTGAGATCATCATAGCTGGCTGCTTACCCTGTATTATTCATCAGGGCCCCACCACACCGGTGATCATGTTATCTGTGATACCACAGCAGGGCTAGGAAAATGGCCTTTCTGAGAGGAGCTGCATGCCTCATCATCGACTCGCCTCCCTGCTTCCTGTGGGCGGATTCTTAGTTTTTCAGTGACAGGCTGATGTCATGATGATTTCAAGTGACTTGGCCCAAAGACAACGCCTACTCCTTGAACAATATCCATGAAATCTGAACACGGTAACTTGGTGAGTCACATTTTCCCTGTGAATGTGATTTGCAGATGTCAGGATGGAAGCACACTAGGGCTTCCATCTGAAATGGAACTTCCAGCAAGCAGCAGGCGGCGTGCACAGCACCCTTGACCAGAGAGAGAGAAGCCTCCTATAGGCCAGCAAGAGTTCCGGCCACACGGATGCAATCAGGCTTTCCAAAGACATTGAAACAGTAACTTAGAGAATGAGCAGGAAAATGTTCTTCTCTGCAAAGATTCAAACTCACAGCCTACACAATGAGAAGGAACCAGAGCTTGCAAGAACTCACCAAGTTCTCATTGTCTACTCACAGATACCGCCTAGTCTGATTGTCATAAGAGCCTGTGGAAACGGGCAGCCATGCCAGTCTCCTCCATGCTGTCTTTGAGAGAAAGCAGGGCGAGCGTTGGTGACACGCATCCCAGGGCTCATGACGTGTGAAGAAGCGAGGCAGGATTCATCTCCTGGGTTCCCCAGTGCAGTGCTCTTTCTCACCTCATTCTGCCTTTGCAAACTAGAAACCAACGAAGTTAAACTCACTTGTTTTTCTTCCAGAGAAAAATGTGTCTTAAAAAAAAGAATGAGGATGAAAATTGTATCACCAGTGAAAACCTACTTTCTGATTCTTTTGTGTATAAACAATGGGCATCTGGTAATAACCAACATTGAGGTGGGAGGCAAGAGTAATGTGGGCTGTGACTCTTATCGTCGTGTGTCACCTTGATTGGTCCAGGATTCTCAGTGGTTTGGTGGTTATGTAACAATGTGATTTGACGGTTACGTTATGTAATGATGGAATTTGACAGTATGTGATGATGCAACTTGGCAGTATGTAATGATGGTGGCATCCTTCATTTTGTCATCTGCTGTGGCCATCCTCCATTTTTTGCATCATGCCCATTTTCCCATAATGCCTCAGTCTTTGGAACCTAGCTATGTTGATAAATGGCGAGAGGGTATATTTTAGAACTCATCTGAAGGTTTTTTTGTTTGGTTGATTTTTAAGATAAAAAACCCAACAAACAAAAATCTTAAAGGGACAGAGGGAGGCAGAGCAAAAGAGAACGGGACCGAAACACTCAGTACCACACATGCGTATAGCCCAATGGAGAGAGCGACCCACAAGTGTGGTTCTGGTTTCACAACCATAGAACCACTGGGAGTGCTGCTCCTGGTACTCGCTGCCACTGAGATGAAAATGTGGGTCTGTAACCAGGGGGTACTTTCCTCAGATGCTGTGCTAGCTAACCTTGCTTTGCATTTTCCTTATCATAGTGATCGATTTGGACCGAAGGATACACATGGGTACAAAGAACCAGAAAGGTGTTCAGAAGAAATGAAAGTCACCACCCTTTGGTAGTACTGACTAGCCTCCCCTGGACATGAGGATCACCTGGGAAAATGTTAAATCTCAAAATGGCCAGAAGTCACCACAGACCAATCGAATCAGAAATTCTGGGGAGGATGGGGGGCAGGGCAGTGGAGATAACAGGCAAAGTGAAGATATTTGTCTAAAAAAGATTGATTTAGCAAAGGAAACCCAGAAACCAGTTGCTGTCTAGTTCATCCTGACAAAGGGGGACCCCATGTGTGTCAGACTAGCACGGAGCTCCGCAGGGTTTTCCGTGGCTCAGATTTCAGACCTAAATCACCAGGAAGGTACCAAAGGAAGATGCACTGACGCGAGCCAACAATGGAGGAAAGTGGGTGGCTGAGAAAACCTTCTGGAAAAGGTCACTAGCACAAAAGACAGTGGGGACGCCTCAAAAGGCAAGAACTCAGGCGTCCTGTGTCCTGGGCAAGCTGCAGTGGGAGGACAGGGACGGAGAGACATAGCTGAAAAATCTTCCTCCCTTTTGCCTCAACCTCTCCCTCTCTATGTCGTCTCTCAAGCGAAACATTTTGAGAGTTGGGAGGAGGGTGCAGACTCACTCAGTTTATTGGGTTCTTGTCCACCCTGAGCGTTACACAGACGCCGTGATGGTGAAATTTTCACCCAAGGAAGGCAGCGCACTCTTCAGAGAGAGACCTCCTGGGGCTGCCTTTCTCCTAAAGCTGGAAACCCACGCTGACCCTGAGGCAGACAGACAACCACCTAGTCGCCAGCAGAGGGGGTTATGTCCTGGGAATGGGTCACTGGGGATGGGGTCAAAAAAGGGGCTGCCTCGTGAGATAACATGTAATGAGAGTTTTCAGAAACCATCCTTCCAAATTGATTCTGAGACTGGCTTAGGATGCGGAGTGTCTTGTTTTATAAATGATTTGAATGAAATGATGAGGTTAATATTTTGTATCAATAACATATCATATCCCTTGACATTGATACAAACCCCCAGGAATCATTGGTGTCAGTGCCATTCCTACACTCTGGTGAAGTGGTAATCCCTTCACCTCTTTAAGTACACGCTTGAATACTTAGCTGCCTATAGTGGAGGAATCCTAGTGGTGCTTAAGCACTGAACTGCAGGGTTGCAGTTTAAACCCACCAACTTCTCATAGGAAGAAAGGTCAGGTTGTCTCTCCCTGTAAAGGTTTACAGCCTCCTAAGCCCTATATCAGGTCATGATGGGTCAGAATCGTCTAGATGGCAGTGGGTCGTTAGTAGCTGGCATATCTTAGAAAAGAATTGAATGCTGGTTGGGGGTGGTGGATGAACAAGCGGAATGCAATTGGGTGATACAAATAGGTAAGCACTCAGCTATCAACTACACGTTTGGGAGTTCAAGTCCATGCAGAAATGCTAACTTGGCCATCTACTTCTGAAAAGTCGCTGTCATTATAAGCCCTTCAGAGCACAGTTCTGTTTCGGTCCACATGTGGCTGCCGCGGGTTGGAAGCAACTGTTTTGAATAGGGTGAGGGACTTAATGCACTAACATTCCCTTCATCCCACAGGAACCGGTTACCCTCTCCTGTGGCTGAGGGGCAAGTGCAAACGCAGGCTCTAGGGAAACATTTTCACTCTCCTTCCAAGCGGTTTCAAAATGGGGGCAGGGAACAGGAATATTGACTGGAGGGATTCTCGACATGACGTTGGATATGGCAACACGGGGAGACTTTAGGGGAGGCTGACGGACGTGGAAGGAGAAGTGGTCTGACCTCAATCCCCAGGCCACGAAGCCAATCCCTTCCCGGAGGCAGTTGAAGGACTAGGGCACCAGGTGTCACTGCTTCCCAGGAAACTTCGCTTGCAATCACGTGAGAGGTTCTTGATGCCAAAGTCCGTCTGGCAGGCCTGCGTGACGCTGAAACTGAACTTGTGTGTCAAGAGGACGTAAGGAATGAATTTTTCTGAGAGAAGTCTCTAGTTTCCTCTAATGCAGTGGGTCCGGAGTAAGCTTTTGGAGCGCCTCTGCAGCCGTGGAAAACTTGCCACCTTCTGAACAAAGCATCTTTCACATACCCTTAGGAACAGTCATTTGGAAGCTTACATTTCCTTCGCTCAAAGTCTGGCTTTTATTTTCCCTAGCATATAAAAAGTTTCCAGGCTGCGTCTTCTCTGTGCTGATGTTCTTGATTAATCACATTCTGAGCTAGAGCTTGGAGTCCGTCCTGGCCTGAACTGTCAGCGGCAGAAGGCAGATATATTGGTCAGGACAATTAAGAGATGGGTCAGGGCGTTAGAGGCTTTGGCTGCAAGTGCTGGCGATCAGGACACATAGATTTGTGTTGGCTGAATGGGGTCCTTTGAACCAAGTGAATTAAAGACAACTTTCATCAAGACTAAGTCCCATCTCCCAGCCAGGCAGGCGTCAGTGCCTGAGAATGTTCGATCTGGGACATGGAGGTCCTGCTCCATGTCCTGGGAGGCCCTCCACGTGCAGCTCCTTTAGATGAGATTCTGCACCTGCCCTGGGGGAGAGTAGTCAAGAGATGGAGAACATCCAGGCCAACTTCTGTGGTTTCGGGGGGATCCAGTTTTATTTTTTAAGCATTTTATTGGGGGCTCATATAACTCTTATCACAATCCCTACGTATATCAATTGTGTAAAGCACATTTGTACATTCGTTGCCTGCATCATTCTCAAAACATTTGCTCTCCACTTAAGCCCTTGGCATCAGCTCCTCATTTATCTCTCTCCCTCCCCGCTCCCCCCTCCCTCATGAACCCTTGATAATTTATAAATTATTATTTTGTCATATCTTACACTGTCC
>NW_022111373.1:71105358-71117529 GCF_000313985.2 Echinops telfairi | reverse complement strand
TCTCCTAGGGAGGAGGTTATATGTAGATCCTTATAATTGGTTCCCTCTTTCCACCCCACCCTCCCTTCAATTCCACCCCCCCCCTCAATATTGCCACTCTCAGCAGCACTGGTCCTGAAGGGATCATCCGTCTTGGATTCCCTGTGTTTCCAATTCCTATCTGTACCATTGTACATCCTCTGGTCTAGCCGGATTTGTAAGGTAGAATTGGGATCATGATAGTGGGGGGAGAGGAAGCATTCAGTAAGTAGAGGAAAGTTGTATGTTTCATTGTTTCGACACTGCACCCTGACTAGCTCGTCTCTAAGGGGATGTCCAGTTGCCTACAGATGGGCTTTGGTCCCTACTCCACACTCTCTCTCATTCACAATGATATGAATTTTTTGTTCTTTGATGCTTGATACCTGATCCCTTCAACATCTCGTGACCACACAGGCTGGTGTGCTTCTTCCATGTGGGCTTTGTTGCTTCTCAGCTAGATGGCTGCTTGTTTACCTTCAAGTCTTTAAGACCCTAAACACTATCTTTTGATAGCTGGGCACCATCAGCTTTCTTCACCACATTTGCTTATGCACCCACTTGATCTTCAGCAATTGTGTCGGGAAGGTGAGCATCATGGAATGCCAGTTTAATAGAACAAAGTGTTCTTGTATTGAGGGAGTACATGAGTGGAGGTCCAATGACCATCTGCTACCTTAATACTAAACCTATAAATATATGCACAAAAATCTATTTCCCTGTCATCATATATAAATATATCTACATATGTACATTCCTGTATATAGACCTCTATAAATGCATTTTGCCTCCTAGCTCTTTCATCTATTTCCTTTTACTTTGGAGGATCCAGTTTTATGAAGTGAAAGGTATGTATCAGTTGGGTCCAGATGAATATTGGAACCCAAGTTTATGAACACGGGTAGTTTAAAACCAAAGCCAATTGGCTTTCAAGAAACACATGTTGTTAGGTGCTATCAAATCATTCTGACTCATAGCCTTCCGATGTATAAGGCAGTTATTCAAAGAGTTGAGTTATAATTAGATGGACCATTTTGTATCATATCCCGGACCTGGTTGGTCAACACCTCTTCCCCTTTAACAGCATTAGGTACACAAACCACCAGAGGAGTATAATGTGATGGTTCTCTTCCCGCGTTCCCCCCTTTCGGTGCCCTCTGGAACAAAGAGAACCCTTAGCTTCACTGTGTGTTTCTTTGATGAAAGCACTGGGATCTCTTGATAATCAATTAAGAATACTTATTCTTTCAGGTTGGGGAAATCAGGAAGGGCAAACCAATCTGTCTTGAAAGTTGAACTTAGGTCAAGGAAATCAGTGACTCAGTAGTGGAATTCTCACATTTCGTGAGACACAATGCATCTCTCGGACAGTTGTTACCCATCTGTCTGTGGAGACTTGCATGCTGCTATGGTTTGGAACAGATTCACTGCAGCTTCCTGACTAAGCAGCCTAGAAAGCCTGGCTTGGTGCACTCCTTCCCCAAATAAGCCGATGGCAAACTCTATGGATCACAACCACCTAATCCGCAACCAATTATGGCAATGGCCAGGGCCTACCATAATTTTCTTCTGTTATTTTCGGGTGTTTTAGTTCCATCGCGCTGCTATGATACAAACACCACAATGGGCTGGCTTTCACACGTGTAACATTTCTCACAGTTTAGGAGGCTGGAAGTCCAAACTCAGATTGCTGGGCTCTCTAGTAGAAGGCTCTCCCTCCGCGTTGGCTCTGAAGGAATGCCCTTGTTGCTACAGTTTTGGCTTCTTGTTCTTCAGAGATCTCCTGCCTTGGCATCCATAAAGGGCTTCGAAAGAGTTGTGGAAAAATTGAATTAAAAAGTAATTGAATTTCTTGAAGCCATCATATTTTACCCCTAGAGCTGGGAGGTTCTTAGTGCAGGGATCCCAACTCCAAAGGATGTGCTCCACTCCTAGTGCTTCTCTGTTGGTGGTAGGTAAATCCTTCTCTCTGATCATTGTTGTCTCAGTTAATCTTTTCTAGTATAAAAGGTGTAATTCAAGCAAGGGTATGACTTCAACCACACCCCCACCTAATGCTGCCTCCTTAACATATAAAACCAAATCCAAACTCACGGACATGGAGTCGATGTTGACTCATAGGATCCCTAAAGGAGATTAAGATTGACAACACTTATCACAAAATGGAGGATAATTGCATCAGATCACAAAAGGAGGGAGTGCCTCACAATATTGAGAATCATGGTCTAGCCAAGCTGGCATATACTTTGGAGAGACACCATTCACTTCATGAAAATGGTATTGTATGAGTCAGCACTGGCTAGACAACAACTAGACACATGAACAGAATTGAGTTCAGCAGTTCTCGAATCTAATTACATCTTAGAATTGCATGGTCGAGGAGGAAGAAAATACTAATGTCTGGGCTCTACCCTCAGATACTTTTAAATTTAATTGCCTAGTGAGATTCTGGTATCAGTGTTATTTCAAAAGCTTCCTGGGTGATGTGAAAGTGTGGGGAGAGCTGAGAAGCCCTGCTTTCAAGCTCCTTTCCATGTGCCCCCAATTTAAAGGAAAGTTGGAAGTGTGTATATGTATCCCGACTCTCTAGTTAGATTATAAACTTCTCAAAAACCGGGACAGTGTCTTATTATTATTTTGGCATCTTCTGCCTCAGAGTTTAATAGAATGGTGCACACAATGAGCTCTCAATAAGTATTTAAACATGAATGGGCATGCATGGACAGAGTGTATCAACTTCCCATTGGAAATCCTGTCCAGGTTAACCAGTGACTACTTTTTAAGTGCCCTGCAGTGCAGGGGCCCTTTTAGAGATGTCTGGGTCAGCTGGACCTGCCACAATTACATGCAGCATCATTTTAAATGCTTAGGAAATGTCTAGACAGAAAAGCCTTCCAGACAATGAAAGGTGGAAGGTGTCTAGGTTTGCTTGTTGTTTTTTTAAGTCAGGCTTTTGATAAGAGAAACAAAGCAACTTATCGGAGATTATTTGCTTCTGCAACTTGCTGAGGAGGATGAACTCATTATCTAGTTTTTCTTAGAGAAGGAAGACAAGACAATAGTCTCACTTGTCTAAATACTTCTAGAAGGATTATCTGAAATTGTCCCCTGATGCCCGATTATGATTCAAATACTTGTAGGTCTGAGCACTTCTTTCTGACAAAAGAGGTTTGTGAAGGAAACAAATGTATCAGGTAAGCAGGACGACTCTGGTAAGAGCGGCTGGAACTGCTCGTAGAATGAAGCCATTCAATGCAAGCGGTTGCTGGCAGGGGTTGAGTCTGCTCCCATGCCTAGTGATCCTACCTGTAAACGCCAAACTGAATCCACTGCCCTCTAGTCGATGCTGACCCATAGCGACCCCCTCTGGGTTCCTGAGACTGTAAATGTAGATGGGTGTGGAAAGCCCTATCTTTCTCTCGAAGAGCTGCTGGTGGTTTTGAACTGCTGACCATGTGGATTGCAGCCCAGGGCCATGTTGCCCAGTCCTGCCATCATTAAAACCATCACTATGTTTAAGCCCTTTGTTGCAGCACTGTGGTAGTCCATCGCCAGCCATCGGTCCCTTCTGATCACGTGTACCAAGTAAGCCGGTTGAAGTCTCACTAGCCTCACTTTGGAGGAGCCTCTGGGCTGTGCCGGCTCCAAGACAGACGTCTCCATTCTTCTGGCAGTGTGCGGACGAGTCGGTCTCCACCTTCACTGCTCTTCCAGTGTGTCAGTTCTTCTTTGCTCTTCCTTCTTTACTGTCCAGCCCTCACATGCCCAAGGAAACGGAAAATACCATCGCTTGGGTCACAGGCACCTCAGTCACAAATATTTAAAGAATAGTGACAAAGCTATTTAAAGACATCTTTTGCAGCAGCTTTGCCTCAGTGCAATATGGCATTTGATTTTGTGACTGCTTCTTCCATGGGCATGGATTGCTGACCCAAGAAGAAGGCAATCCTTGGGAAAGGTTCACTTCAATTCCAGCTGTATTTTTTATATCTATAAATCATTTTATTGGGGGCTCTTACAGCTGTTATAACAATCCATGCATCAACTGTATCAAGCACATTTGTACATATGTTGCCATCATCATTTCCAAAACATTTTCTTTCTACTTGAGCCCTTGGCATCAGCTCTTCTTTTTCCCCTTCCTTCCCCACTTCCACCCTTTTGACCTCTTGATAAAATGATTAATTGTTATTTTCATATCTTATAGCAGCCGCTGTCTCCCTTCACCCACGTTTCAAGCTGTATTTGTTAAATAACCCTGCTGTATATGAATTTTAATTTTAAAATTAACATCTAAGGGGACACGGAGGGGCAGTTTGAACTTTTAGAGATTAGCAAATACAACACGGCGAGGCATGAATCCAGAACTCAGTGAAAGAACTGGAACACCACAATTAAGTGCTTACATGATGATGACAAAGTGCAGGTGAAAACTGATTCCGTCTGATACTGTCACGGTGGACACATGGCATCGCACACCTTTCTGAACACATGGGCCTGTACAAGACAAAGACTAAGCCTGAATGCACACTATAGACTGCGCTTCATGACAGTGTATCAATATTAGCTCATCCATTTGAAGAAGTGGGCCCCAGGAAAGCGAGATGCTAATCACTGGAGAAATGGGGCAGGGCTGGACTGGAATGCATGAGAATGTGCTGTCCTTTCTGTGTAATTTTTCTATAAACGAAAAACGCCTCTGAAAACTAAAGTGTATTTTTAAACACTATGAACAGTAGATTTACTGCCTTGCTTCCCTTCCCTATTTTTCCACGTCTGCCTCCTTTTATTCCTATCAACATTATCGAGCTAAGATGAAAAAGTCTTATCCTTCGCGGTCCCTTGAAGAAGCCGTACTTCCATAGAGCAAAGAGGAAATGGGAGCCAAAGAGGGGTGAGATTTGGGGGCAGTGTTCTGAAAGTGAAGGCGAAGTCTTCACTTAGGAACTCAGACCAGATTTAGAATCTGAAAAGATCACGTCACACCCACTGCCACGGAGTCATTTCTGATGCATGGCAGCCCTCTCTCGGGCTTCCAAGGCTGGGAGTTCTGAGGCAGAAAGCCTCATCTCTCTCCCACAGAGCAGCTGTTGTTTTCAACTGCTGGCCTTACCGTTTGCAACCTACTAAGTGATGCACGAGAGCAACAGGGCTCCTGCCACTGAAAAGACACCAGCCCCGTCTCATTCACAGGCCCTCATAGGACCCTCGACTTATGTATATTTGAACATTCTTAAATATCTCTAGTGATGGCAACTCCAGAATTCCTAAGATAAGCAACGAACAACAATAACAAATCCAACAAAGATTATACCCATTATTAGTACAAGGCAGGTCTCTGTGGTAAGAGACAGAGCATTGACAATCTCGCAGAGGCTAAATAAATAAATAATTGATTAATTGGCTCACATAATTGACATGTCCAAAAAGTAGGCCCGGCTTCAAGAAGAGCTGGTTGTAAGGGCTCAAATAACACCCTTAAAAACCTTCGGTTTGCTGTCTGTCAGCTCTGCTTCCCTGAGTCTTGGTTTCATCCTCAGGTGAACGTTCCCCTTGGGAATATAAGATGGCTGAATAATTCAAAGCTCCTCTATGTTTATTTTCCCTGGAAGAAGGGAACATTTTATAAGCCCAGCATGAGTAGAGGCTGATTCCTGAACCAATGCCCCTGGCCAGTGAATAGAGAGCACTGATAGAAGGGGACCTGGATTACAGAAACACTCTGGCAACAGAATGTGGATGAGCCACACCCGTAATACTAAGGGTATTTTTAGGATCGTCACCCGCTGATGGGACAAGACTCAAAATGAGAAGAAGCAGTTGCAAACATCCATCAATAATCATAAAGATCAATTTCCTAGGCATTAATGAGTGGAGGGTAACTGGTATGGTATTGGCTATTTTGAATCATCTCAGACAAATGTATGATTTACTCTGCAGACACTGGCAAATTCAAGAGGGATGGTGCCACATTCATATTCAAAAAGAACATTTCAATACTCTCTTCAACAAATGGTGCTGGAAAAATTGGATCTCCATCTGCAGAAGAATGAAACAGGATCCACACCTGGCCCCATGCACGTAAATGGACTCAAGATGAATTAGAGACCTAAAAGTAAACTCCAAAGCTATCAGGGCAATCAAAGAGAAAATTGGGACAAACTTAAGGGCCATATTGCAATGCACACATGAAGTACCACATATAATAAGGGAGGCACACACCGTGGGACACAACACAGACAGATGCCTGGGTGCTATTAAAAATAAAACACTTATGCACATCAAAAGACTTCATCAAAAGAGTAAAGCTAGAACTCTTTTGATTGGGAAAAAAACCTTTAGCAATGACATAACAGACAAGGGACTAATTACTAAAATCTGTAGAATTCTGCAACATTAGAATTCTAATGTTAAAAAGAAAATAAGCAAATAATCCAGTGAAAAGATGGGCAAAGAACATAAACAGACAATTCACCATCGAATGGCCAGCAAACACACGAGGAAATGCTTATGATCACTAGTCATCCCAGAGAGGCAAATCAAAACAATGATGAGATATTATCTTACACTCACAACCATAGCTCAGTTCAAGAAAACAGAGAACAACAAACATTGGGGAGGGTGTGGAGTGATTGGAACGTTTACACACTGCTGGTAGACTTGTAAATATATACAATCATTTTAGGAAGTGATATGCTGATATCTAAAACAACTGGCAAGAGAAATACCATACCACCTCTGCAATACCTCTGCTTGGCATATACCCCAAACAAATAAGAAAGAGAACACAAACAGATGTATGCTTTCCCAAGTTCATAGCCGCACATTTCACAATAGTAAAAAGCTGGAAACAGCCAAAAGTCCACCAGTAGAAGAATGGATAAAGGAATTCTGGTACATATACACAATGAAATGCTACGCGTTCCTAAAAAAAACCCGATGAAACCGTGAAATACCTCATGACATGGAGGGACCTGGAAACTATTGTGCTGAGTGAAGTTAGTCAATCATAAAAGGATAAATATTGTATGAATCTACAACTATAAAGTAAACACCAAGATGATATCAGGCAAGCTCCTAATCTCAGAGCATGCAATTTTCTAATCTCTTCTCCCAAGCCATGAGGTAGAAAACCTGCCTAGCATCCATGAAACATATATCATCCTCTCTAAATGCACATCTCAAAAACCACTCCAACAGAGGAGACATCACCTCAGCTGAGGTCAGTTTTTCAAGATGTGGGGGGAGAGAGAGAGAGACGACCATTCAGTTGTTGTCACACAAAATTGTGCAAAGGTTACACCAAACCAACAGTCACTCCTACCAGAATTGTAAGGAAATCTTACTGGAAATTCAAGTCAAAATCAGGACAGAGATGGCGATCATATTCCTGTGGGTAGGATAATGGGGAGGTAGCAACCTCCCATCATGTAAAAACACTTAACAATACTTATATAGAAACCAAAGGGAGAATGTGCCTAGTACTATGTTCCTAATTGGACATTGTTGACCTAGTTTCTATCCAGCCCTCAATGATTAGGCCATGTGCTATAGACTACCAGGACTTTAGACTCTGTTCTTTTGAAGCCCACAATATTCTTCATAGGCCATACCAGAAGGACTCAATATGGAAATCACACTAAGTTAACTGGGCTTTACCGCATACTCCCCTGTAGCTCTAGGACCTAAGGTTGAAACTCCCTAGCATGAGAAGAAGCAGAGGATTGCTATCCCAAGAACATCAAACTGGTGGATGTTGGACTTTGGTTCGGATCTCTTGCCTTGAGAATGCACAATGAATAGTGGCCAGGAACTACCACATGTTTACAATTGTAATGCTCTCTTGGCTTTACATTGACTTTTATTCATGTGGTAGCTGTAACCCTGCTGTTCTGAATAATTATTATTGAAAGCTTTTCCCTATCACCAATCCCCATTGTTTGTGTAACCAGTATCTGATCACTTTTGAGTTTAATCTGTACAAGTCAACAATTCATGTAGTGTGGTTCACAGCAGGCCTATATTCACATAATTCCCTTTTCTTAATGGTATTTCAAATTCCATACTATTGATGAAATTAAGGACACTATCAATAGAATTACATTTTGCTCCAGGGGGATGATTGATAATGTTCTGTAACACAAAATGATAATGATATCTCTAAGGTGAACCAGAAAAGTATATAAACCATAAATGCATGAATGGGATCGGGCCTCACACTTAATTCTAGCCCCAGTCTAAGAATAATTAGTATGTATGGCATGATCCTGCTTGATGATCACTCGCACGAAGAGATCACTGAAGACAGAGGTGCTATCTCAAAGTGTGGTGAAGAAATTAGATGGTGCTGAGCTAACAGAAAGAATAGCATCTAGGATTTTCAAGGCTTGTCTTCAAATAAGTAGCTATCTAACTAAGTCTACCAAGTCCACGTGGATGAAGCACACTAGCCTGCTAATTCAAGGATTGTAAATAGTAACATCCAAATTTGAAGGAGGGAACTGCATCGAAGCCTAAATTGTGAACACCTGGCTTGCAGAAGGCTGTGTATGGCAGATTTTGCTTAAGATCCTCCAACAACAGTTGCAGCAGCACACTGACAGGGAACTGCCAGACATTCAGGTCTATTCAGAAGAGGATGTGGAACAAGGGATATCATTGCTGATATCAAATTGATCTTGGCTCAAGCAGAAAATATCAGAAGGATATTTTACTTTGTTGCATTGACTATGCCAAGGCATTTGATGGTGTGGAACAAAATAAACTGTGGATAACCCTGAGAAGAATGAGAATTTCAGAACACTTCATTGTGCTCATGAGGAACTTGTACATGGATAAAGAAGCAGTTGTGTACACTGGAGACACAGTGTGGGAATTGCGCCCCATCTGACCCCAGCACACTGAGGCAAAACACTAAGGGTGTGCAACAGAACAGTAAGCGGAGCAGAGCAAAAAAGTCCTGAGGGAATACCAAAATAGACTTTGGGACCAGGGGGTGGTACCCCATTAGATTTGACCAGAAAACACTCCTAAAGGTCAATAAACAGACCTTGAACTATCAATAGGCTTCTTTTTTTGGGGTCATTGTTTTTGTTTTTGTTGTTTTATTTTCTTTTGTTGCTTTGTTTTGCTCTGTCTTGTTTTTTGTGCATATTATTATTTCTGCAAGACTACCTAGATAAGACAGGTGAGATAAACAATCTGGAAGAGAAAACAATGGACCAATGGTTCCAGGAGGGCATGGGAGAGGGGGAGGTGGCAGAAAGGAAGTGAGTGTTAACAAGCCCAGGGACAAGGAAACAACAAGTGATACAAAATTGATTGCGAGGAAGGTGTAGGTGGCCTGGTAGGGCTTGATCAAGGGAAATGTAACCAAGAGGACTTACTGAAACCCAAATGAAGACTGAGCATAATAGTGGGACAAGAGGAAAGTAAAAGGAAATAGAGGAAAGAACTAGTAGGCAAACGACATTTATAGAGGTCTAAATACAGGCATGTACATATGTAAATATATTTATATATGACAATGGGGAACTAGATCTACGTGCATATATTTATAGGTTTTGTATTAAGGTAGCAGATGGACATTGAGTCTCTATTCAAGTACTCCCTCAATGCAAGAACACTTTGTTCTTTACATTGGCATTCCATGATGCTCACCTTCCCGACACGATTGCTGAAGACAAATTGGGTGCTTAAGCAAATGTAGTGAAGAAAGCTGATGGTGCTTGGCTATCAAAAGATATAGCACCTGGGGTCTTAAAGGCTTGAAGATAAGCAAGTGGCCATCTAGCTGAGAAGCAACAAAGCCCACATGGAAGAAGCGCACCAGCCTGTGTGATTACGAGGTGTCAATGGGATCAGGTATCAAGCATCAAAGAACAAAAAAATCATATTGTGAATGAGGGGGAGTGCGAAGTGGAGACTCAAAACCCATTTCTAGGCAACTGGACATCCTCTTACAGAAGAGTGGTGGGGAGGAGATGAGACAGCCAGGGTGCAGTACAGCAACTTTTCTCTAGTTCTTTAATGCTTCCTCCCACCCACCATCATGATCCCTATTCTACTTTACAAATCTGGCTAGACCAGAGGATGTACATTGGTACAGATAAGAGCTGGAAACACAGGGAATCCAGGATGGATAAACCCCTCAGGAACAAGAATGAGAGTAGTGATACCAGGAGGGTAAGGGTAAGGTGAGGTAGAAAGGGGGAACCGATCACAAGGATCTACATATAACCCCCTCCCTGGTGGACACACAACAGAAAGTGGGTGAAGGGAGATGTCAGACAGTGTAAGACATGACAAAATAATAATTATTTATAAATCATCAAGGGTTCATGAAGGAGAGGGTGCGGGGAGGGAGGGGAGAAAATGAGCTGATACCAAGGGCTCAAGTAGAAAGAAAATGTTTTCAAAATGATGACAGCAATAAATGTACAATGGTGCTTGACACAATGGATGTATGTATAGATTGTGATAAGAGTTGTATGAGCCCACAATAAAATTATTTATTAATAAAAAAGATTTGTGAGAGCCCCCCAATAAAATGATTAATAAAAATAAAGAATAAAAAAGAGGAAAAAAAGCAGTGTGTGAACAGAACAAGAGCATATTATATAGTTTAAAATCAGGATAGGTGAGCGTCAGGGTTGTATCTTCTCACCATAGTTTGTTCAATCTGTATGTAAACAAACCATCAAAGAAGCTGGATTATATCAAGAAGAGTATGGCATCAAGATGGGAGAAAGATTTATTAACGTGCAGTATGCAGACCATACAACCTTGCTTCCTGAAAGTGAGGAAAGAAGCACTCGTTGATACAAATCAAGGATTTGAGCCTTCAGTATGGATCACAACTCAATGTAAGGAAGATCAAAAGCTCACAACTGGACCAATAGGTAACATCATGATAAATGGAGAAAAGGTTGAAGTTGTCAAGGATTTTTGTCTTACTTGAATCCTACAAGGAAGCCCAGTTAATACAACTATTATTAAAATTTATTCACCAAACACTAAAGCCAGTGAAGAAGAAATTGAAGAATTCTGTCAACATATATGGTCTGAAATTGATGAAATGTGCAATAAAGGTGCATTGATAATGATTGATGACTGAAATGCAAAAGTTGGAAACAAAGAGAAAGGATTAATATTTGGAAAATGTGGCCCTAGTCATATAAACGAAACTGGAGATTGCATGATAGAATTCAGCAAGACCAATTAATTACTTCTTCATTGCAACCTATTTTCAAAATGATAAAGAAACTCAATATTGTTAGCCAAAACAAGACCAGGGACTGACTGTGGAACCGATTATCAACTTGTTCCTATGCAAGTTCAAGATGAAGCTGAAGAAAAATAAAACAAGTTCACGAGAGACAAAATATGACCTTTATTATATCCTACCTGAATTGAGAGAACATCTCAGCAGGTTTGTTACACTGAACACTACTGATCAAAGACCTAGTAAGTTGTGGGATGACATCAATAACATCAGAAATCACGGCCCTACTCTGTTTGCCTTCATGAAGAGATCACTGAAAATATGAGTACTATAACACAGTGTGGTGAAGAAACTAGATGGCGCCTGGCTCTCGGAAGGAAGAGTATCTAGAGACTGAAAGACTTGTCTTCAAACAAGTAGCCATCTAAGTGAGGTGCCAACTAACTATGAAAGAGCCATACCAGCCTGTGTGATCCAAGGTGAAGATAAAAGAATCCAGATCTGAAGGAGGACATGGTGTCAGACTTTCAATTCTGAACACCTGGTTTGCAGGGGCTATGCATGTTCCCATGTCCATAAATGGAATAAGCCTCTGGTGAATCCCCTCTGACCATAGTCCAGGGTTGTGAATGGCCTTGCTGTGAGACAGGGAGCACTGTAAAGTCAATTATGGTAGATGTAGTTAGGTTAAAAGGTAACACCTTTTCATTTGATCTCACTTTTTACCCATTTAAAGTTATTTCAGTTTTTAATATTTTCTACTTTCTTTTCGATTGAGGTTTTTCTCTATTTTGATTTTCATTGTTGATTTTTTGTTTGTTTGCTTCCTGTTTGCGTTTTCTATTCTTTTCCATATATGAAATCCAGGATATGTCAATCTATATAGAGAGTAACTAGATTAATAATTATTTAGGTGCATACTAAGGGAG
>NW_022111373.1:71100178-71104148 GCF_000313985.2 Echinops telfairi | reverse complement strand
GAAAGAAAATCAAAGAGTGCAGCTTTCAGTATGAACCAAAACAATGCTCACAACTGGACCAAGACACAGCATCACGACAAACGTGGAAACAATTGAAGTTTTCAAGGATATCAGTTTACTTGGATCCACTCATGGAAGCTGTATTCCAAGATGTCAAAGATGTCTTGCCCTGGGAAAATCTGCCCCACAAACCTCTTCAAAGTATTTAAAAGCAAAGGTGTCTCTTAAAAACTACCTGATCCGAGGCTAGAATTTTCTCATAGGATTTTTCATGTCTCATCTGCATGTGAAAGTTGGACAGTGAATTTTTTTAAAAGGCTGCAGAAGAATTGCTGTGTTTGAATTATGGTGTGGGCAAAGAATTTTGAAAGTAACAAAACAAACAAACAAACAAACCTATGTTGGGGAAAATATAGCCAGAAGGATGCTCAGAAGCATGGTGAGTGAGATTCTGTGTCGTGGACTTTGGACAATTTATCAGGAGGAACCAGTCCCTGGGAAGCATCGGCAGCTTGGCAAAGCAGAGGAGCATCAAGGCAGGAGGTGGAGTGTGACTCAGTGTGATTCCGTGACTGCAACTGCGGGCTAAGGCAGATCCACAACTGCGATGAAGGCAGAACGGGGCAGAGCTTTCATTCCGTTGGGCATAGGGTTGCTATGCCTTGCAGGCGACTCAACGACTTTCACAACAACCTGCCCTCAAGAAGCGCGGAGTCTGGAAAGAAAGAGGAACATGTAAATGAATATATGATCCAGAGATGGAATTGTTAGCAATGGTTCCAAGGTTTTTGCGTGTGGGAGGTGTGTTGGTGAAGAAGTAATATTATGTCACAATGTCACAAAAAAGTTCCAGCATGATGAAGTATCTGAAAGGGGACCAAGGAGCCTTCGCAGTGGAGGTGGTACTTAAGCTGTGTTTTATAGCATGTGTGGGAGTTTGTTTTAGGAAGCGAATGGGCAAATGCAAGGGCAAAACGTTCCTCACGCAGCAATAAGTGTGCTAGTCAGCTATGGCTGGAGTGAAAAGGGAAGGACAGGCCTTGTGGGATGAGGTGAGAGGCTGAGACCTCGTCCTGACAGCTTCGGGAGGGCTGTGAAGGCGGAAGTTTCAAGTCAGGCCAGAGGAATGTCAGGTGGGCACATTAGCAGAGTCTTTCTGCCAATCCGCCTGGAGTGAGAACCTTTTGGAGACAGAGAGGCGATCTCAGAGGATATTTTGGTAGTTGTGGAAAGGAGTGACAAAGTCCTTCGAAAATATGCGGACAGGAAATAGAAGCCAGAGTAGGGTCAAGAGCAGGGAGAACTGATAAGGTTGGGGCTAATTAGTGGATTGGATAAGGAGACAGCTCTCAAGACAGGTGACAGGGCTGAGGGAAGGAGGTTCCTGGCGGGAAACAGATTGTACCGAGAAAGCAGTTATGGGAGAGGAGGGAAGGTGGGCTCCAGACCTGGGTGGAGGCACTAACGTGCGTAAGCATAGAATCAGAAGGGAAACTAGAGACGACGGAGAAAGCACATAGACATTAACAAGGGCCGGAGAACCGTTGGAGAACTTACCTTGCTCAGTTAAGAGAGTAGTGGGATTATACATTTTTAGAATTTTCATATCTCACACTGACCGCTGTCTCCCTTCCCCCATGGTTTCTGTTGTTCTTTCCCCTGGAGGGGAGTGTGTGGTTATGTGTCAATCACACCCATTGGTTCTTCCTTCCTCCCCTCCCCCTCCTTCTTCCCCGCCCTATTCCCATTCCTGTTCCTGGGTTCCGTGTGTCGTGAGCTTTTACTTCTTCTCTACACCTGTGTGAGATATGAAAATAA
Organism: Echinops telfairi; assembly: GCF_000313985.2. Lineage (NCBI taxonomy): Eukaryota > Metazoa > Chordata > Mammalia > Afrosoricida > Tenrecidae > Echinops > Echinops telfairi. Next base: position 71,102,330 of record NW_022111373.1, on the reverse strand, counting down.
TAATAATTTATAATCTATCAAGGGGTTACAAGGATGGGGGGGATGGGGGGGAAAAAGAGGAGCTGATACCAAGAGCTCAATAGAAACAAATGTCTAGAAAAGATCGATGGCCAACATATGTACAAATATGCCTGATACAATTGATGTATGGATTGTAATAAGAGCTGTAAGAGCCCCCAAGAAAATGATCTTTTAATTAAAAAAAAAGAAAAGGAAAGAAAGCAGTGGGAGTACCTGTTGGGGATGCTTAGGCTTCCGATTTCCCTGTGGCTATGTGGGGACAATAACAGAACCAGTCATGCGATCAAAGCAAAGATGTCACTTTGTGAGCTCAGGTGACCCAGACTATGGTATTTTCAGTCACTTCCTATGCATATAAAAGCTAGGCAGGACATTTTAAAAGAAAGAATATTGATGCCTTTGTGCCCAATAACAGGCAAATTAAGACTACCATATATGTGGCATTTTCATACATTTTTGTTTTGTTTTGTTTTCAGTCATGTTTGAAAGCTCTGCAGGCATAGTTCTGCCATAAAGGAGTGTTATTGAATTTTGTGCCTTAGGTCTAATTCCCATTATTTTCTTAATCAGTATTCAGTCACTTATGGTTTTAAAATGTAGAAGGGAATATCTTGTGTATTTTAGTCTAAAAAGCTTTCCTAATCACCAATATTCCTCCATCTCAGTAATCTTCGAAATTCTCTACCAGTGACTAGTTTAACAATACTGTTATTAGAATTACTACAGACCCCATGAAGTTCACTTATAGTAATCCCCCAAAGACTGATAACGCTGCCACCAAAGTGGAACAAGGAGATATGAATGGATTTGAGCTCACACTCAACCGTAAGCTCTAACCTAAGAACAATCTGTTCTGCTGATGTGGCCCTGCTCACTACTTACCCTCATGAAGTAATCACTGAAGTGAAGGGGGCTAGAAGAGAGAGTGGTGAAGAAATCAGATGGTCTTAAAAGCTTGTCTTCAAACAAACAGCCATTTAGATGAGGTGTCAACTAAGCCTGTGTGATTCAAGGTTTATAAATAACAGAACCCAAGATCAGAGGATGGACATGTATGAGAGCTTAAATGCTGAGCACCTGGTTTATACAAGAGTATGGTTGACATTGAAAGCCCAAACTCCCATATGTAGAGACCTCTGGGGACTGAATCTTCCCTGAAAAACCTTGGATTGTTGACCAGGGATGTGAAAAGCCCTGCCCACAGAGTCCATCAGAAAATAAATTAATGCAGATATAGTTAGGTAAAAAATTAACTTCTTATTGTTTGTTTTCCCTTTTGACCTATTCTTTGTTTGTTCTACCTTTAAAAAAAATTCTGCTTTATTGTGGATTGAAGACATTTTTTTAACCAATATCATTGAAAAAGTTGTAGAGAAATTGTTCAATGAAAACCCAATTTGCTGTGAAAACATTTGTAAAAAGACAACTAAATTTTATTTAAAGAACTATGTCTTTGGATTATGGTGTTGGTGAAGAATTTGAATATAAAATGGAGTTCTAGAAGCAGGGCAAATTTGTCCTGGAAAAGAACAACCAGGAAATCTTTATAAAGGGGTAGGGTGAGACTTCATCTCAGGTATTTTGGATGCTTCCCAAGAGGAGCAGCCCCCGGAGGAGGACCCTACACTTGGTAAAGGGTCAGTGACCAAGAGACCCCCCACCCCCACCCCACTACCAAAAAGGTGTGTTACTATGGTGGCTCTAAGAATGGGCTCAAACATTAATACAATTGTGAGGATGGTGCAGGACCGGGCAGTGTTTCCTTCTCTTATATAGAGGGTCACTCCACGTCAGAACTGACATCATATTATCCAATAACAACCAAACGAATCAATCACCGAGTCTTGTTATCTCCATCCTCCTTGGTGTCTCTTTCTGATTGTTTCCCTGACAGTCTGCCTCATCTAGATCGTGACTCACCACACGGATATTTCCCATGGTTGGATGGGAATATTTGTCGGAACCTCAACTATCCTAATGAGCTTCTAACTCTTACCACCAACATCTGATTTGGGTCTGTAAGCAGAGCCTCCCCTGCCCCCCACCCCCCCAAAAAAACTGCATATAGGAAATTCTGAAATGTATCATCACCAGAGAGAGAGAGAGAAAGAGAGAGAGAGAGAGAGAGAGA
>NW_022111373.1:71096679-71100078 GCF_000313985.2 Echinops telfairi | reverse complement strand
GAGAGAGAGAGAGAGAGAGAGAGAGAGAGAGAGAGAGAAAATAATCACTAATGTAAATAGAATTAAGCCCTGGAAATTGAGATGGTGTGGGAGAAGATTGAGTGGAATAAGGTAAATTGAAGAAACTAAGTGGGTATGAAGTGAACCAGGAAAGGGAGACTAGAAGAGGAGGTGATTGTCCGAGAATATATGAACGAGTGAGAGTAGAGCGTCCTACTCTTACATTCAGCAAATTCACCTTTTTCAGCTCTCACCAGGTCAAAACCCACCCCATTTAAGCTGCCCATTTGTATCCTGGTTTTCCCTTCAGCACTCCCTCTGATGGTCACTTTGGCCTGTTGTCACCCACATCAGCATGCTCGGTGTGATTGTGGTTGTGCAGTGACAAAATGTGATATGCCAGTGACCCCAGGAGAAAGACTCAGACGAACTACAGAAGCACACCAAGGATAACCTTTTTTCTTTTTTTATGAACGGTCTTGACCATCCTTCTAAATGTAATGGATGAAGATGCAAGAAAACTATCCACAATGGAAGGACACCAAAATGACATAAAACGTGATCTCTTTGTCGGGAACACTGCCTTCTCCTGGTGACGTGCAGACCTGCAACTGTGTGACAAAGGCTTCCTTGACTGTTCACTGGACCACAGAGAAGACAGGTGAGTTGGGTTTATGAGTTTTTGTAGGCCAAATCACTCACTGTCCTTAAACCCACATGTATGACTCTTTCGGTGCAAGTGGACCTGCAACATTAGATTCAGAGATTTCTCAGTTAGCTAACCCTGTTCAAAAGGACACAAATGGAAAAATGCTACGGTCCTAAAAAATTTCTTTGGAAATATTTTGATGTGCTTGCAATGGGTGCAGAACCCTGGAGAAAAAGTTGCAGAGCACTGTTTTCCTGGTACGAGTGAGTGAACTTTCAAAAAGAGTTCTGGCAATTCTATGCTGTTAATAATAAGGGGCATTTACTGAACAATTATTATAAGTATTGGCATCTTTTTACATGACATCAATTAACTTTCCCGACAACACAATGAGGCAAGAACTAATTATCGTCTGTACAATTACGTTTGAGGTAACTGAGGTTTACAGAGTCTAAGTAATGTGGCCAAGGTCACAAAACCTTGGCAGAGCAAAGAATTGAACCCAGAACTATTATCCAACCTCCTTGTTGGGGTGTGCCAACTTCTTCATCACCTCAACCCCCAAACGTATAATTGCTCAAATAGCATGGACACTTATTTCATGCTCATGCAATTGTTTGAACAGCTGTTTCTTGTGACTGAATGTATTTTCTCCTCCATACCCTGCGATGCAGTGGTTTTTAGACACAATAGTCTGACACTAAAAGGAAAAATAGATGGAGAAATCACTCCTGCTTCTTAAAAATGGTAACTCCCATTCCAGGGCCAAGAACTGTAGTCGCTTGGCTGAATTTAAATTAAAAGAAACTAGAAAACATAGTGTCTGTATCATCAGGCACTTTCTAGCACCTACAGTACATTATAGATTTTGATGGCCATCTGGTCATCTCTGTTCCAACTCTGTTAAGATGATGGAATAGCTTACTGGTTTAAGTCACACCTTTGCAGGAAGATGAAGGACCTTAACTACTACCACAAATGAGTACCACAACAAGATCTAAGACAAGGACCCATGAGCAATAAATCGTTTGTTAGGTGTTTTTCATATTGACATAGAAGGTTTGGTGGAGATGTCAGGTAAGCCCTGGACTGCTAACCACAAGTTCAGCTCTTCAAACCCAGCAACTGCTCCCAGAGAGAAAGATTTAAAGCCTCCAGGCTCTCTAGGGTCATTATGTAGGAATTGATGTGTGGCAGCGGCTTTACCTATTGACCAATACTAAATCCTCAGCACTCCTGTGAGGTAGGTATTACCTCTATTTCACAAGTGACTAAGACTAAGCCATCAGCAAGCTTACCCAAGTTCCAACAGTCATATTTTTTAAAAAATAGTGGCTACTGCTAAGCTTAGATAGAGTTTACTTTTTTAAAATGCAAATGTGAAGATTGGAAGAGCTGTGAGCAGAAACAAGTAACGTTAATCATAGTATTGAATCAAGATCATTTGTCAAATTGGGACCTTGATCATTCCTTGTTCAATCTTGCAGAAATTCTGAAAAATAAAAAAGGTAGTGGTGGGAGAGAAGTGGGGCACAAGGGAATGGGTGATAAATAGAGGTTCTTGGAGAAACAGTAAGGATCTCAAAATTTTTCTTCATGTTTATTTTCTGGTTTTTTAAAAATCATTTTATTAGGGGCTCATATAACTCTTATCACAATCCATACATACATCAATTGTGTAAAGCACATTTGTACATTCAATGCCCTGATTATTCTCAAAACATTTCCTCTCCACCTACATGTTTATTTTCTACCTGATTATAAGTTTTGTCATAGAGCAAACAGAATCATGGATTACAATGAACAATTTAACCATGTATGATGCAGACTGTATTTACCCTTGGAAGTTCTATAAAACGGTCTTCTTTGTTTGGATTTTTCCCTTTGTGAAATTGAGGCAAACTAGCCACAGTAACTCCATTTTAATTGACCGCCAGATGACCTGGTTCACTTCCTGTCCCTTATCAGAAAGCACAGCCGGTGGTTGTTTCTGGAATGTACCCTGCATCCCTGGAACCAGGATGCTGAAATTAATCTTGCTATTCTTGCTTCTGTAGCACTTGCTTCATCGGAAAGTCCCTAACAAAGGAGCCAACCACGATGTGTTTTTTGCCTTTATAAGCTTGCTTGTAACTGTCCTCAGGGCTGCAGTCATGAGAACGCTTTAATGCCCTGTGGTCGGGTAGCCTAATAAAGAGTTTTCTAAATTTCTTGGACATTATTTTGTTCATCATTTATTTAAACCACAACAAAATGAAATGGTATCTTCACTTCTTTCTCATTTACCTCTCTCCACTGTTAGGTATGTGAGGTGGGTAGTGGTTGTCATTTTAATTTTCACTAAGCTTTAATTATTTCCTATTTTTATTGTGAAATATTTAAAATATATAATAAAGGACAGAGAACATTATAAAAACATACAGACACTCAACAATAAATTAAAGATATTAACAGTTTCCAAATATTTTTTTATTATTGACTTTTAGATAAATTCCATTATGATCAGAGAGTAGACATTTTTTGCTTTTAATTATTTTTTTAAATTATTTTTATTAGCGCTTGGTTATACCCAGAATATGATATATGTTGGCACATGAACCATGAGGATTTTTTTTTAAATGCTGCTGCTGTTGAGTCCAATAAAAATATCATTCAGGTCAAGTTGACTTAAGGTGTTGTTCAAGTCTTCAATATAGTTTCTGATTTTTGGTCCACTAAAAATTTTTTGTTCCAGCAATTGCTGACTTATA
>NW_022111373.1:71093799-71095768 GCF_000313985.2 Echinops telfairi | reverse complement strand
GTTGTGGAGTATTTGAATATTTAGCATTATCATCTGATGAATTTGTATTTGAATAGTATCCCATTTCAATTTATCTGTTTAAGTGTGGGCCATATCATTTTGTATCTTTATTTATTCTAACTGTTGTGCTAGAGACTGTAACAGACATTCTTAAAATAACTTGACATCATCGATTTGAAACCTTTTCTCATTTGTTACATAAGCATTTGAAATGGTAAAATTTCCTTTAATCACTCCTTTAGTTGCCTTTCACATATTTTGATAATTTGTATTAATTATCATAAGTTCAGACTATTTTCTTATTTCCCTTGTGGTTTCTCATTTGATCTGTTCTTTTTAAAAGTATGTGGATTAATTTCTAAATATTTGAAGGCTCACTAGTATCTCCTTTTCAAAAATTAATCATTTTATTGGGGGGACTCTTACAAATCTTATAATAATCCATCATTCAATAGTATTAAGCGCACTTGTATATGTTGCCATCAACATTTCCAAAACAATTTCTTTCTACTGGAACCCTTGGTATCAGTTCCTCTTTAGTATTTCTTCTTGTTATTGATTTTTAAAGTTCAATTTGGATATGGTCACAGAACATATTATATAGTATCTTAGTTCTATTAGATGTGCTGAGACTTGCTGGCAAACATTCAGGTATTCTTATATGTACTTCATATATGATGCAGGAAGCATCAAAGGAAGATGAAAGGAATACCCAGAGTCATTGTACTAAAAAAATTGATGGTTAACTATTTCAGAAGGTAGCATATGATTAACAACTAAGAGTGTGTGTGTTAGTCTGGGTACATTAGAGAAACAAGTCCACAGAAACTCATATGTATAAGAGAGTTTTATATAAAGGGTAAGTGAACATTAAGAAAGCATCCTAACCCAGTGCTGTCCAAGACCATAAGTTCAACATTAGTCCATATGTCCAACACTGAGCTACAAGGTCCTCCTTTTCAAAAGCACACGCAATGATGCCAACTGCAGGAGGAAAGCCGAATCAGTGAGCGTTTAAGCATCTCAGCGCTGGCAGGGGTCTCCACACGGCTGCTCCAGCACCCATGGCTGCATCAGGGTAGGTCCATGTGGCTTCTCTTTGTGGATGTCTTGTAGGAAGTGAGCCTTGCCAGCTGAAGCAGGGAAGGGGCTAAGGCAGTTGTACCCTGGTCAGATCATCAGAAAGCAAGAGACCCAAGAACCAGAAAGGTGAGGCTCACTGAGCCATTTATCTCTCCGCCCTTCCATTAATCGGCCAGGTTGGCACTATAAACCTTAACTATCTCAGTGTGATAATTTAGGTTTGCGTCAACTTGACTGGGCCAGGATTCTCAGTAGTTTGGCAGGTAAGACCTAGTAAACCTCATGATAAGATCTAATCTAATATAAATAGTACATGATGAGATCTGCTGTGAGCAGCTATTTTATTGAAAGGAGTTTTCTTGAGGGTGTGGCCTGCTTCTAATGTAAATGGGTGCTGTGGAAAAGCTTGCTTGCCTTTTGCTGAGTCTGGATCATGCATCTGGCTTGTCATCTGACTTCCAGTGTCATCTGAACTTTAGCGAGTGGCATGCAGTATTGCCTGGTGCTCCTGGGAATCATCATCAGCCTGTCATCTTACCTGTATTCATGACTACAGCCAGAAGCCTGCCTTCTGGTCTACCTATGTTGAGACCCATCAGCACTCTACCTCCTTACCTGCACTCTTTGAATTTACTAGCCTCTGTAGATAGAAGCCTGTCATCTGACCTTCTGATCTTGAATAACTCAACCATTAAAGCTACACATGTCAGGAGAAACCTCCAGTCTGACATTTGATCCATGGATTAGGAGTTTACCTGCCTCTATAACTGTATGAGGTCTTACCTTGAAATAAATAAAGAGGACTTGAAGCACTTAGTGATAAATATCAAAGACTTCAGTATGAATTACACCTCAATTTAAGTAAAACAAAGTCCTCAGGAGTGGA
>NW_022111373.1:71069275-71089225 GCF_000313985.2 Echinops telfairi | reverse complement strand
TGGTGTGCTTCTTCCATGTGGGCTTAGTTGCTTCTGAGCTTGATGGCCGCTTGATTACCTTCAAGCCTTTAAGACCCCAGACACTATACTTTTTGGGATGATAGTTCTTATCTCACCACAGCCCTTCCAACACTTGTTGCTTTCTGATTTGGGCTATCTTTGAGGGTGTTAGATGGTATCTCATAGTTGTTTGGATTTGCATTTCTCTTATGGCTAATGATATGATCTACCTTTTTAATGTATCATAACCTATCTGCATATACAATTATATCACTTCTCAATTGTAGGTTTCTAGTTCCTCCTTCGATCCCTTGTACTACCCTTGTATATACATTTTATGTCTACATATGTTGTAAATTCCTCAGTACAATTAAGTGTCATTTAAAGAATGTCCTTTAAAAATTAGAAATAAGTATTTCATATTTTAATACTTATTTACCATTTCTGGTTCTCTTTATTCCACTGTATGCACTTAAATTGCTACCTAGTTGCATTTCTTTCCGGTTTTTCTCTTTTGTTTTCAGTGCCAATGCTTTGAACAATGACTCATCCAGATTTTGTTTGCCTGAAACGGTTTATAATTTTGTCTTTACTTTTGAATGACCTTTTTTTTTGCTGAATATAGATTCTAAATTAATTTTTATTAATTTAAAATTAATAAAATTAATAATAAATTAAAAATTAAAAATAAATAAAATAAATTAAAAATGCCATTCTATTGTCTTTCTTTGTTTCTCGTGAGTGGTCTGTACAAATTTTGTCTATATGTAAGGTATCTTTGTACTGTTTTTTCTTCTCATTATTTTTTTTTATTCTTCTCATTATTTTAAAGTGTTTTCTGTTAGTTGTGGCTTAGGTCTCTCTTACCTGGGGTTTACTGAGCTTTTAGGATATATGACTTTATAGTTTTCATCAAATTTGAAAAATGTCCATTATTTCTTAAAATATTATTTCTGAATTCACTCTCTCCCTTTTCAAGGCTTTAATGATATGTGTTGTCCCACAAATCACTGAAGTTCTGTCTATTTCTGTGAATTCAAGCTTGTAGATTTTCTTACCCCACTGTAGTTTCTAAAGCCCTGTGAGGTAAACCAGAGTTCTCATTTGAAACCGTCCACCTACTGTCTGTACACCATTTATTGTATTATCCGTTTTGTCTTTTTTTAATCATTTTATTGGGGTCTTGTATAACTCTTATCACAATCCATTCATCCATTGTGTCAAGCACATTCGTACATATGTTGGCATCATCATTCTCAAAACATTTGCCTTCTACTTGAGCCCTTGGTATCAGCTCCTCATTTTTACCCTGCCCTCCTATCCATATTTTCTTAATGGTGTTATATTCTTCTTTTATCACAAACAAAATTCCCATGTTTCTATATTTACTGAACTTTCTATTCTGTTGACTTAATCTATTTGTTTATAAATGCTCTAGTACCATACTAACTTTTATTATTATGCCTTAATATATTTCAGTATAAAGTAGTCTCTCTCTAATACTGTAAAAATTCTGGTTATTCTTGCTTATTTTTTATGTGAAAACTGAAAATTAGCTTGCATATTTTGAATATTTTCCTGTAAATAACTGTAAAAGTGAAATTTAAAAATTAACATAAAAATCAGTGACCATCAAGTTGATTCCAACTCATGGTGACCTCTTGTGTTTCCGGGTAGAATTGTGCTCCACAGGGTGTTTAATGTCTACGTTTTTGGAAGTATATTTCCAGGTCATTCCTTAAACTACCAATCTCCTATTAGCAACCCAGCATATTAATTGTTGGTGCCACCAAGATACTCCAGACCGAACTTAGAGGAAATTGATCTCTTTTTTTAAAAAAACTCATACCTCTTAAACAGAGAAATTATTTGTCTTTAAATTTGGTCATCTTTTTTTGTATTCCTCCATATAGATATTAAGTATTTCTTTCTTTTTTTCTTAATCCTTCATTTTTCTCTCCTTATCTTGGTTTATTTATTTATTTCAATGGGTCTAACTTTAAAAAAAAATCATTTTAAGAGGGGCTCCTACAGATATTATAACAATCCATACATCAATTATAGCAAGCAAACTTATACTATATGTTTTTGAGATATTTTAGTTTTGGAGTCTGTTATAAATGAAGCCTCTGCCATTGATATGTAGGTGGCTATAGCTTTAATAGGAAACCTATTGATTTATCTATATTAATCTTGTTCCCAACCACATAAGTGTGTCCCATTATTGTTGGCCATGAGTTTGCTTGTATTTTCTCAGGTGCACATAGTAGTATTACCAGAAAGTAGTGCTTCATTGAATGTGTGTGTGTTCCTTTTTTGTAATGTCTGTACTATCTTTTGTGTTGTCCCTTACCCTTTGAATATTTTGAACATACCAATTTTAAAACCTTTTTTATATATGGCCATTATCTGTAGTTTATGGAGTGTAAATTTCCCCACCTACTTCATCTGTTGACTGTCTTTCTGGAGATAGTTCATTTTCCCCTGTAATTAGAGATATTTTGCAATGAGCTCATCTTCAGTTGGAACGTGCCTGGTAAAGTCTCATGGGTCTGAATAGTGCAGGCATCTGCATCATTTGGTTCACATTTGCTTCTGCTGGGTTCATTTTTTGATAATTTTAATGTTTATTTTTTTGGCTATAACTTTGTCTGGTTAGGAGTAGGAGACATTTTGACTAACGCCCACACATGGTACCATTTTAGAACTTTGGTTTTGGAGGTCACCTCCTTTACCCCCCACAATGTTGGGCAGATGTTAGTTGCCTGTTGCAGTCCTAGACCAGTGGGCAGAGGTTTTCTAGTCCTTGTTTCACGGATGGAACAGCCATTCCTGGATTTCCACTTTACTCAAGGAAGCCAGAGTTGCTTCTTATCAAATACACCCCAGTGCATGTGACAATTATCTGTTGCTATGAGTTTCAAACCTTAGTCTCTAATCAGGGGTGGGAAGGGAGGCTAAATCAGGGGTGGAGACATTAACTTAGGTGCAGAGAAGGCAATATGTAATGAGAGACATCAGCAGAAATTGAAGGAGCCAGTGGAAAACACTAGAAAGAGGGAAAGAGTTAAAAGCAGCACTGGTAAATACTATTATTCACACATGACAATTATGATCTATAGAGGATGCATGGACAGTTGTGCAGGCTGAAGGGTATGGGAGGGAGAATGGGACTATACCCTCCAATATACATAGGCTTGCCAGATATTGCTTCTGCATGTAGGTTTATCAATGTGGCCACTATAGCCATAAATGTGGTGGAGCAGACAGCAGAAATGCTATGGAAACATCTGAAACATAACCAAACACCTTGAGGGAATGAGTCATGGGCCTTGGGGATCACCAGTGTCAATGAGCATAACATAGTTCACAAGGACAATGCTCTAGATCCTATTTTGGTGAATAGAAACTGGTGTCTTAGAAGTTGGTGAGCAGCCATCTAAGGTGCAGTTCTTGTTCTCTCCTCATCCAGAGCAAAGGAGAGTGGGGAAAATTAAAGGTGCAATGAAATACACAGTCCAGTGGACTAATGGACCATGGAATCATCTGACTCCAGGACCCTGAGATCAGAAGAATTAGATGGGAACTGACTGCCACTGTCAACTGCTCTGAAAAGGGTCACATTAAAAGGTCCTGAATTGAGTAGGGGGAAAATGTGGAACAGAACTCCAAATCACAAAAGAGACCAAGTTTTTTAGTTGTATAAATTGGTGGAAGGTTAGCGGAAACCCTGAGACTGTGACCCTTAGTGTCCTTCAAGTCTGGAAATGAACTCACCCCCGTGGCTCATTTTTAAACCAAACAATAGAAAAGACTAAAAGGAGAACAATAACATTAGAGAGATCCATACACCTTTTGAATAATCAACCCTTTGAGATGAAAAGGGCAGCATTTCCCTATGGACAAAGCTCAGAAGGGTTAGGAAAGAAGGGTGAATGGAAACAGGAGGTAAGGAGGAACGGGAATAAGTGAAGTTAAATTGAAGAGCTTGAAATCAATGACATGAAACAAAATGTGTATGAATTGTTGAATGGAAAGTTGATTTGCTCTGTAAACCTTCACTTATTCGTAGAAAACAGTTTCACACATTTTTTACTATATCAGAGATGTGGTGAAACCTATGTAAAATTATTCATGCCAGATTAGTAAGTAAACACAAGTCAGCCCATGTTCCCCTTGTTTAATGGGTACTACAGCCCTGTCAGGGATTGTAAATTTGAAAAGAGACTTTAATTCTATAGGAAGGTGCTGTAGCCTTGGAAGAGAGATGCCAGCCATAACTGGTAGCAGAATCTTTGATGTGGTGAAGCATGTAAAATCATTCACTACAAATAAGTAAGTAAGCACAAGCAAACTGGTGCTTACCTTGTTTGTTGGGTAAGCCAATGGTTCTACTCTATAATAAATGGGGTCGCTATTTGCCAGAATTGACTCAATGGCAATGGCTTTGATAGTTTGTGTTTGGTTTTACATTACAATCTGTCTTCTGGGTGACAAGGTCTGAACTCAGGATCCTACAGGTGGTCTCTGAGGCCTGACCGCAGGACAGTGGGTCAGAAAGCTAATGGCTCTCTCCCCTTCTTCAGGTCTTATACTCCTTTTTTTGTTTGTTTCTCTCCCTCATCCCCCTTTCTCTCCCTTGTCTACTTTCTTTTCTCCTCCTCCTCCTCCTCCTCCTCACCTATGGGCTTTCTTCACCTAGTTAGTGCCCCAGTCTGACCTGAGGCCCTGACAAATTTCCTTGCGCTTCATTTCAGCCTTACCATCCAAAGCAGGCTGTGTTTCCAACTCTTTTTCTTCTCCCAGGAAACAGTAGGAACTTTCCCGAGGGTGAGCCTCCGGGGCGGAAAACGGAAGAGTCATCCTGACTAAGAAGAGGCTGTGACTGCTTGTGTTTACTGCTCCTCAGAGAGTTTCTTCTCACACACGAATTTGCTCAGGGCAGTGTTCAGAGCACAAACATACCCGGCTGATGCTCCCTCTAATCATCTAGAACTGCAGAGCGAAATCTATTGTAGTATTAATTAGAAGAACACAAGGATTGATGTAAACTGTGAGGAAGTATGAAGCAGTAACAGAGAAAAAACATTAAAGCCCTAGTTTGGTCTCACGGAACATTCAGTGTTATGAAAGATTGAGTCGCTATCTTTCTCATCATCGGAAAGAAAGGAGAACAAAACGAACTCATCCCAAGCAAAAGGACGGATGGGTCTCCAAGGAAAACAGTCGGTTTGCAGGATGTACCAAAGCAGCTTGATAGAGTCCGGAGAGCAGGGAATTCATTTTCCAAAATATTAGGACCTCTGAGAAACATAGACATCTCTAGTCTCACTTATCCCTACGTTGGTGTGCACATTTCCAGACAGAACAATTTACTGGTTCCAGAAATCTGAAGCTGATAATAAACTAGCGGAGCTGTAGCCATGACTGACCAAAGCTGTTTCTGTAGGACCACGGGGATCTGCTTCACGCAGCCAATTCTTTAGCTAGACACTGCGAAAGAGTTTTAACTCCCCTGAAATCCAGATTTCTGGAGTCCATGGAGTTGGGGTAGCTCATCCAGGTAATGGGCCTTAGATGTCTTTTTGAACCTTGAACCTTGAAGAAACTGGTTCCTAAAAGTCACCTTTAACTTCAATAATAGTCTCACTACTTAGTAAAGATTGTCATCGGGCATTGTACTATTTGAAGAATTCAATCGGTTTTGAGAAGCAAGACCTCTATAGTGGGAATAAAAGCTGTATTCTAGGGTAAATTATTATTCCATGAACACTGTCCCCTGGCCCATTCCCTTGGCAACATGATGAGATAGGTTATAAAGATCTTTAGAAGTCCTTTTATCTTGGAAACTTTTTGATTCCCTAGTCAAAATGTTGCCCCAGTTTGCAAATCATATATTAAATAAACATCATCCAGTTTCCATTATTGACTTTTTCTTTAAATAACACTTATGTGTTCTGTGCCTACACTGTGATAACTAGTTGTATGTGTCCTGGCAATGGAGGCCAGAGACTTGCCAGCCAGGCCTAAATCACAGCGTGTCATGGAGGTGGTGTTAGGATTTTGTTCCTTAGTCTAAAAGCAATGTGCCACTCTGGAATGTTTATAAGGAAAGGATAATCAAACTCTAGAAAGATCCTTCTAATTAGAATGTTGGGAAAAGAAATGACAGTAAGGCGAGGCTGTTGCAATTATGCAGGTAAGTGAAAAGAGGAACTTGAACTCTGTGTTTTGTTAGCAAGGCAACTGCCATTTGGAGGTTGTTGGCAAAGAGAACGGTCCTTAGGTTTCTAGAGCTGGACACATAATTAATTTTGGCACAAACTCCACTGTTTTCTAGGAAATTAACAGGATAGACTTTCTAGTTACACCCAAGTAAAGCAAGTTGGTTTTGGAATAACATGGTAAAGACATAGAGCTGAATGTGGCAGCTGCAGAGTAAGATGTTACATCGTGAAGGATATGAGGAACGTGTTCCTAAGTAAAGACTGAATTATTGGTCTTCCCCCAAGTATAGTTCCTATTCCTCAAAACAAATTAGCCTGATCTTCCTGGTTTCAAACACCAGAAATGATCTCACAATTCTATAGGTCAGGAGTGTGATATAGATGTCACTGGGCTAAAAAGCAAGATGTCAACAGGGCTGCCTTCCTTTCTGGCGGCTCGAGGAGACAATGCCTTCCTTTGCTTTTTCTAGTTTCTAGAGGCCACCACATTCCTTGGTTTGTGATCCCCTTCTTCCGTTTTTGAAGCTCGAAGGGATCCTGCTTGGGTCCCCACATATCTTTTTCTACCCCTTCTTCGGCCTCTCCCACTTTTAAGGACCCTTATGATTATACTGAGTCCACCAGAATAATCCTGCTATCTCAAGATCAGTTGATTCTCAAACTCACGGCCATTGAGTCATTTCTGACTCAGAGAGCCCGTAGGACACACAAAATTGCCCTCGGAGGTTCCTGACACTGTAACTCTTTATGAGAGTAGATGATTCTTTGGATGAGTGGCTGGTAGTTTTGAACTGCTGATCTTAAGGTTAGTAGCCCAAGGTGTAACAACTATACCACAGGTGATTAGCAATCTCAATTCCATCTGAAACTTTAATTCCTCTTTGCCGTATACCCTAATGTATCCATAGGTTCAGGGATTAGGATATGGGTCTCTTGGAGGGGTCCTCATTCTATCTATCACACCACACATGGTGTTTAAACGAGTATAATGTGAGAACACAAGGCTGAGTTGTGCATTTGTTTAATTTGGGACCAAAAAACTAGATAGGGGAGGGTGTATCTCCTGAAGGAATGAAGGTTCCTGAGTCTAGCTGTGCTTGGGCATTTTGAGCAAGAAAGCCCAGATGTAGAAAACCAAACTTTCTGCTCTCTGGGCTGGAAGTGTTGGGCTCTAGAAACTAAAGGGGGGTTCTGAGGTTGGGGTTTAGGGCCTATGAACTCTAATAGGAACACAGCAAACCACTTATATTACCCCAAAACATTCGTGAAGCACTCAACCTGTCCTAACGTGTGGGGTTATGTTTCAAGGAATGAACAGTGTGGTAGGGTTGTGGGGTCTTCTCTTCATGTGCAGTGAATGTATATATGGAAGAAGCACATCCTGAAAAATGGGTTGCTTGACAGTGTGAAGTGAACTAGGCTCAGAGTAGGATGGTGGAGCCCCAAGTAGAGTCACCAGTGCCCACCAGGACTGCATCCTTCAGGAGTTCTCACAAGTTGAGGAGGGAATTCCTGGTTGCGGGTGGGGGGGTGGGGGAGTAGACTAACTTTTCTGCTGATTCCAGAAAGATGGAGACTTAAACATTAAAGGAGATGGAACTTCATCTTTTGTTTCTCAACTCTTTTACCAGGCATCTGGTTTCAGCTGGAAGGTGGTGCCCCAGGACTTGGAGAGAAAAGAACAGTAGGCAAAGGTGGAAGAGGAACTGATTTATTTTCAAACCTATGGCTGCAGCAATGGAGTGTGTTCTCAGTGCCTAGAACTGGGAGGCCTCAGTCAGAAATGATGCAGTCATTTGCTTTATATGTCAGGGCCATGTAGAGCCAATTATGGCTGCCTATGAGGGAACCAGGTACAGCCTGCAGGTCAGGTCTTTGTGGTAGGAGCTTCCTGAAGGGAGGCACTCATGGAGGGGGTACCAGGGAGGGATATAAGGAGTCATACTAAATGGTGGAGGAGTTAGAACCCCAAAGCAACTCCCTGCCAACGAGTCAATTATGACTCACAGCAACCCTAAAAGACAGAGTGGACCTGCCCCTGTGGATTTCCAAGACTCTGGCTTTTTATGGGAGTAGAGAGCCTTGTCTTTCTCCTGAGGAGTAGTTGATGCTTTCAAACAGCTGACCTCTGGTTGGCAGACCAACGTATATGCTACCAGGGCTTCTTAAAACTCTTTCAACCTCTATCCATTACCCAATTTAAAAACGACTTCCATATTTTTGATATGTTACAGCAGCACCTCACTCCTAATACCAATTTTTTTTTTAAAATTCACTTTTGGGGGGGCGCTCATACAACTCTTATCACATTCCATCCATCCATCCATTGTGTCAAGCATATTTGTTCATTTGTTGCCCTCATCATTCTCAAACCATTTTCTTTCTACTTGAGCCCTTGGTAGCAGCTTCTCATTTTTATCCCCTCCCTCCCTCATGAACCCTCGATAATTTATAAATTATTATTATTTTCTCACGTCTTACACTGACCAATGTCTCCCTTCACCCACTTCTTTGTTGTCCATCCCCCAGGGAGGGGGTTGTATGCAGATCATTGTGATCGGTTTCCCCTTTCTACCCCACCTTCCCTCCTACCTTCCTGGTATTGCTTCTCTCATTATTGGTCCTGAGGGGTTTATCTGTTCCTGGATTCCCTGTGTTTCCAGCTCTTATCTGTACCAGTGTACATCCTCTGGTTTAGCCGGATTTTTAAGGTAGAATTGGGATCATTATAGTGAGGTGGGGAGGAAGCATTAAAGAACTAGAGGAAAGTTATGATATTGCACCCTGACTGGCTCATCTCCTCCCCACGACCTTTCTGTAAGGGGACGTCCAATTGCCTACAGATGGGCTTTGGGTCTCCACTCTGCACTCCCCCTCATTCACAAGGATATGATTTTTTGTTCTTTGATGCCTGATACCTGATCCTATCGACAGCTCATGATCACATAGGCTGGTATGCTTGTTCCATGTGGGCTTTGTTGCTTCTCAGCTAGATGGCCTTTGTTTATATTCAAGCTTTGTGATCCCAGATGCTATATCTTTTAAAAAAAATAATATTATTGGGGGCTCATACAACTCTTATCACAATCCATCCATCCATCCATGTGTCAAGCACATTTGTACATTTGTTGCTCTCATCATTCTCAAAACATTTGCTTTCTACTTGAGCCCTTGGTATCAACTCCTCATTTTTTTCCCTTCCCTCCCCAACCCCCGCCCCCATGAACCCTTGCTAATTTTTAAATTATTATTATTTTGCCATATCTTACATTGTCTTATGTCTCCCTTTACCTGCTATATCTTTTGATAGCCAGGCACCATCAGCTTTCTTCACCACATTTGCTTATGCACCCGCTTTGTCTTCAGTGATTGTGTCAGGAAGGTGAGCATCATGAAATGCCAGTTTAATAGAACAAAGCGTTCTTGTATTGAGGGAGTACTTGAGTAGAGGCCAATGTCCATGTGCTACCTTAGTACTAATATATGCACATATATGTATTTCCCCATTGTCATATATAAATATATTTACATATGTACACGCATGTATTTAGACCTCTATAACTGCCCTTTGCCTCCTAGTTCCTTCCTCTATTTCCTTTTACTTTCCTCTTGTCCCACTATCATGTTCAGCCTTCATTTAGGTTTAAGTAAGTCCTCTTGGTTACATTGACCTTGATCAAGCCCCACTAGGCCTCCTATACCCTCTCGCCATTGATTTTAGATCACTTTTTCCCTTGTCCCTGGGTTTGTTAACACCCACTTCTTTTACCCTCTCCAGTGTCCCCCAGAAATGTCGGTCCCATTGTTTTCTCCTACAGATTGTTTATCCTGCCTATCTTATCTAGTAGACCTGCAGAGATAATAATAGGTATAAAAACCAAGACAGAGCAAAACATAGCAACAAAAGAAAACAAAACAACAAAAACAACAAGAAACAACAACAAAAAAAGAAAAGCCTGTAAATAGTTCAAGGTCTGTTTGTTGACATTTAGAAGTGTTTTCTGGTGGAATCTGATGAGGTGCCATGCCCTGGCACCAAAGTCTATTTTTCATATTCTCTGGGGACTTCATTGCTGTCTTCCCCTTGCTGTTCTGTTGTACGCCCTTAGTGTTTTGCCTCAGTGTGGTGGGGTCAGATTGGGCCCAATTCCCACACTGTGTCTCCAGTGTTGTCCCCCTTAGTATTATGGGTCAGTGAGGGATGTCTTGTCTTGTAGTGGGGCCAGTCATATGGTCCTCTCTATGCATTGGCTGTTCTGAGCAGGGATATAGTCCTCAGGGCTTGGAGGGTCAGGATGTGTTCCACTCTCTCTTCTTCTCCCTTCATTTGCTCCTGTGTGTTCTGATCAGACATGTCCCTTTTCCTGGCCTGTAGCTTCAGTGCTATCCTCTGAAGTGAATTCTTCTGCGGGGAGGGGGGGCCCGCTGTCCACATAGTTGGGATTGGGGTTGACCCCTATTGGTTCCCTGCTTCATGTCGGTATGTTGCATTCATGTCTCAGAGCAGCTAGTTGAAGTCTGGTCCCTCTTTCCCTGTGGAGATATAAACAATACCTTCCCCTTGAGTGGGTTAGTGCCCTGTTCACCCATTACCCATGTCTCCCCCCCCCCCTCCTGTTTAGTTGGTTACCATATGTATCCCTGGATTTGGTCTGGTCCCTGCCATACTACCTGGGCCTCACCCCAGGGATGGCAATACCAAATTTTTAGTTACCTATTGCTGCTTTAACAGAAATAACATAAATGAGTAGCTTTAATAAGCAGAAACATTTTTTCCGCAGTTTAGGAGGCTGAATTCATGATGTCGGCTTTTTCTCGGTGTTAGCTCTGCAGAAAGGTTCTTCTATCTTTGAGCTCCTGCTCCTTGCCAATCTTCATGTGGTTTGGTGTCTCTCTTCCCCCGCTTCTGCTTCCTTCTCTTGTTTGTTTAAACATTTTTATGTCTCAAAAAAGCTTACCTCAAGACACATCCTACACTAATCCGTCCTTGGTAGCATAAAAAAGACAACCCGTTCCCAAATGGGCCTATAACCACAGACTTAAAACTAAAACCAAACCAATGGCCATTGGCTGATTCAACCCATAGCGACCCTTTCAGACAGAGTAGAACTGCCCTTCTGGATTTCCCAGGCTCTTCTTTCTCCTGGCTTTGAACTGCTGATGTTGCTGTTAGCAGCTCAACATGTAACTCACAATACCACTAGCACTTCTAGAGGTCAGCATTTGCAACACATATACTGTGGACTCAATTCAATGTCTAACAGACCAAACAGCTGAAAATTACTCTAGAACAAAGGTGAGATTGTACAGGGCTAGGGAAACGAGAGTACTGGAAATAGTACAGCGGAAAGGATGGGAATCAGATGACACATTGTGAAAAAGTAACCAATATCATGAATGATTTGTGTAAAAATTGTGAAAGGAGGACCCAATGTGCTGTGTAAACTTTCACCTCATACACAGCAAAATATAGGGGAAAAAATCAAAACAATACAAACACCGAAGTATCGAACCAAACCCACTCTTGACAAAGAGCAATGACATAGGACAGAGTAGAGCTGGCCACGAGGGTTTCCAAAGCTGTGCGTCTTCATGGAAGCAGACTGCTACATCTTTGCCCTGCAGAGTGGCTGGTAGGTTGGAACCCCTGTTCATTCAGTTAACACCATGGCTCTTGGAAGTATAGAACATGCAAACGTTAATACCTTTCTCTGAATTCTGGGGCCACTCTTCTCAGTCACCAAATCTTCTGAAATAATTTTTACATTTGAAGGTGAATAAACAGAAAAAAATAATCTGCTCCAAGAAGCAGAAAACTTGTACGACAAGAGGTAAATTATATACTGGTAGCCACCCCGCTCTCACTCGGTAATTGTAGGGAGGACTTTGGCCTCTCGCAGGGCAGGATTTGTAGGTTTAAGTGGAGATTCTCCAGATCTGAAGCAACCCGGAGGGTCCAGTTGACTTGCGGGCTGCATCTGAATTAGGAAGGAATTTGACCCACGTGGAGGTCACGCAGCCAGGGGTAAAAGCAGGGCAATAAGAACACCCTTTTCCCCAAGACTGTGTAGAAAGGGGTGCACAGAGGACCCACAGTCTTCATGGTGCGCCTGTCAGGGCTGGTGACGTCAGGGCTTGCAGACAGTGGGGGAAAACAGAGCGTACACCAGCTCTGGTTCTTTCCAGATGGGCTTCCTGACCAGAGCAGAACTCCCGCATTGAGAGGTTACGTGAGGAAGATACAGCTTTTTCTTCCCCTGCTGTGAAATCAATTAAAAACAGGATGGATATAAAATGGTTTTATAACCTCCTCCACCTCCTGGCGTCCTTCCCTCTTGGGGATGGGCCAGCCCAGAGTGGAGAAAGACAGGAGTCTCATGGTCTGAAAATTTTGTAGCAGTTGAAAAAACAGTGACCTATTGCCCCAGCTCTTCTCAGGGGACTGGAGGCTGGAAGAGAAGCTGCCTTCCTGGAAGATGGACAGTTGAAGGAAGACATTGAAGAAGAGGCACTGAGCCATCTTTAGCCTCAGCCCCTGCTGCCCACAGATCAGAACTGGTCTAACCTTGGGAAACCAGGAGTCTGTTTTAGAAGAAAATCGGTGACCCTGTGGTAGTTACATCATCTGGTGTCAATTTGAGAGGATTACAAGTGAAAGGGTGGAATCTGGCCTGTCAATTAAGATATAACAAATGAGGCCTCTTTGTGGGCATGGCCTTCTCCTGAGAATTCTGGAAACTCAGGTATCTTCCTCTTTGGAGGTGGGAGATACCCCCCTCTCTCTCACTCTCCGAGAGACCCTCTACTGACAAGGCTGACTTCCTGAAAGACATCCCTGAGGAGAAGCCACATGGACCTACTCTGATGTAGCCCTAGGTGCTGGAGAAGCCACATGGAGACCCCTGCCAGCACTGAGAGGCTTACAACGCCACTGGATCCAAAGACTTTCTACCCACTGGCCTGTGATCATCCTTCATTCGGTGTCATTGCATGTGTTTTGTGAGTCAGAACAGGTCTTTATAGATTGGTATGAGGCATATGGGCAATTATTAGACTTATGGGCTTGATCTGGACTGGGCTGGGATGTTTTCTCTATGTTCAATTCCTCTTGTATATAAACTCTTTCTTATATACCTGAGTGTTTATTAATTTGTTTCTCCAGACTAACACAGACCCACAGACTCAAACTCTTGCGATTACGCTTACTCATAAGCTTATTATGCTTACTCATACTTGCTTTCCACAATTAACATGAATACTTTTCATTCCCCTTTTGATCTATAGATGATGATAATAGATAACTTCTAGAGTACTTAGGATGTACAAATTAGGCACTTTTCTTAAATGAACTCTAATTCTTACAACACTTCTGTACTATAAGGAGTATTGCTCCAATTTACAAATAAGAAAAATGGAGCCTAGAGGGGTCCAGAGTAAACGGGCACTTAGGTGACTTAAACAAAAAAACCCATGAAATCAGTCATGTGTGTCCAAGGCTGTACATCTTTATGGGAGCAAAAAGCTTCATCTTTCTCCCATGGAGTGGCTGGTGGATTCAAACCACTGAGCTTGCAGTGAGCAGCCTAACACGTAAGACTCCAAACCCTTTTGGCTCCCCCATTCAACTGAAACAATATCTAGAAACCAAACCAAAGCCATCGCCGCCAAGTAGATCCTGATTTGTAGTGGCCCCGAGTGCTTGACTGCAGAACGGTTTCTGTGGTTATCATCTTTACCAAGACTTCTCTTCTGTGGTGTTGCTGGTAGATTTGAACCACCAACCTTTACATGAGCAATTAGGGACCTAAATAATAGCAATAATCATTCTCATTGAGTAAACAGACCCAATAGCCGACTCGCTACATGACAGATGTTTGACAGACCTTATCTGAAATCTGTCCTCATAACAAGCTATGGGGGGGGGGGGTGTTATAGCTCAAAAACACAGATGGAAGGAAGTAGCCCCCGGTCACAGAAGTAAATTGTGGAAGCTGGAGCTTGAATCTAGGCCTCTCTGCCCCTCCTAAAGTATACATTCCAAGCAGGCTCAGAAAGATGTTTTTGATTCTAAATGCTTCCAATTAGTGTGCCCTTGAATCAGAGGGAGCTCAGCCCGCCGCCTTGGTGCGCTGAGGCCAAGCAGGTCTGTGCACACAGGACAAGAACAGCCCCTGCCAACACATACTGTTCTCTGTAGCATGGAACGGTTCCTAGGGCCCTGGCCAACTTGGCTGAGGCATTTGGACATCTTGGTCCCGAGCATCTTAAACAGATGGACAGACTTCTTTGTCAGGAAGCGCTCATACCACACGGCTGCCCACATTTCCCCCAATGAAGAGTCTGAGCTGGAGCTCACTGGCCATTTCAGAGGTTGGCAACTCGTGCTCATATTTTTATTCCCAATGCAAAAGCATGTGAAGGAGTCTCCTTGGTCCTCAGGTGGCTCTGATCCCCTTGGAGGTGAGCCTGTCTTCTCTGGGTCCCTGTGCTATTATTTCCCTGAGGCAGAGCTGACACCCAAATGTTTGCAGAACCTTTGTTTCCCAATCCACAGCTTCACTGCCCTTCACTCACCTGTCTCTGATCTTCTTCTCACTCTACAAACTTCAGTCCATAAACAATAGCAAAACAAGCCAAGTGTTGGCTGCCATTGAGAACCACCTCTCTTGGAGGGTTCTCATTAACCTAGGTGGAGAGGTAGTTATAAACACAGGCGTTTGGAGAGAATCGTTAGACACTTTCGGTGGTTAAAGCCGGATTCCAACGCCAAACTCACTGGTGTCAAGTCAATGCTGACTCATATTGACCGTTTGTGGGTTTCTGAGACTGTTTACAGGAGTAGAAAGCTCATTCTCCATGGAGCTACTGGTGGTTTTGAACTGCCAAACCTGTGGATTGCAGCCAACCACTACGCCACCAGGACTCCTAAAGCAGGACTAGATCCCACATTTCCAATGGATCCCATTGCCTCCAGATCTCACTCCAGACTCTATCCAAAGGTATAGTTAGGGAATTAGCCACAGTGGCTCAGCCACATTGCCCTGACTTGAAATGTTCCTCTCAATAGTGTCTTTTGAATCGTTTTGAAAATTCATTCTGAAAATTTTCAACACCCCCAGCCAGGAAGCTTATTCCTGGGAGAGTCCATTCCAGAAGGAGCATAGTCCTTGAAATGTAGATTGTCACACAATTTGAGCTGAATATTTCACCAGCCCCAGTGACTAGTCATTCATTTATTCAACAAATATTTATTAACTATCTTCCAGGGGCCGGGTACTGATGAGTGTCGTCAATTCAGCACTATAATGTAGATGTTATTCTAGACTTCTTGGGATTCAGGTGTACTGGGGGAGACATACACCTGAATAGGAAGTTATAGTAAATGGTGGGTACCAGAGCAGAGAGGCCTCATCTGATCCTAGCATGTGGGATGCTATCCCCCAGTAATACTTAAACTAAAGCTTGAAGTAGAAGCTGGCCTGACAGGGCTAGGGCCCAAGTACTTCGGCTGAGATCATGGGCCTTGTACACTTCCAAACTGACCAATGCTGGGCTCTGACATACACCCCCATGTCGTGCAGGTCACACTTCCCACAAGCTTCTCCCAGACAGTGACTGAGGCTGACATATATGCTAAGGGATGGCTGGTTTGGGCACAAGGTCATTCCCACTTGCTGAATCTTCCTTAGCCTGCCCCATGATCTAGGATGTTTCCACCCACTTTCTTGTCCTATCATCTTCCCTGAGTCTGTAGACTCTTTGGTCAACCACTCCATTCTACTGCCTTCCCCAGGATGGGATGAACTGGCCCAGGACAGTGAGAAGGGTGAGATGAGGCAATGCAAGAAACAAGTAAATTCCACAGGAAAGGGCCCCAGGCATAGCTACACCACTTCTGCTCTCCCAGTGGGAGGAGGAAAGCCAAACTTGGGGAGCTACCCACTGACTCCAGGCATTGCTCAAGACAAGCATTCTGTTCCTTTTTAACATTTCAGAATAACTCTGGTTAAAGGCACTCCATTTCAGAACAGAGTCCTGAAGGTCTTTAGAGCTGGGGTGAGGGTTAGAGGGGGCTGTTGGTAAAACCAGTTTTAGCCCACCTTTACAAACTTTTCACTCGCCCTCACATTCTTTTCATTGGTGTAAAAATATATATAGCAACACAACATGCACCAATTCAACATTTTTCAGGTGTACAATTTAGTGATCTCAATTACATTAATCCTGTTGTGCAACTATTAGTGTGTTGGGCTAGGCTGTCTATAGAAACCAATCCAGTGACACATCTATGTATGAAAAAGAGCTTTATATCAAGAAGTAATTATATATCAAGAAGTCGCCCCAGCCTCGTCCAACTCAAGTCCATAAGTCTAATGCTAGTCCATTAGTCCTTCTTCAAATCCATGTAGCCACATGTCAGTGACACAGAATGGTGAATCGGGAAGCAGGAGCATCACAGGCCGGTGGGTGCAGAGTCTTGTGGATCCAAAGTCAGTCGAAAACATGGCAAGGTGCCAACAACTCACAGGGCTGGTGACAGAGTCCCAGCAAGCAAGAAGGTGAAGGTGAAGGTGAAGAGAGAGAAAGAGATCCTCTCTGTTCATCTTGCTCTTATACAAAAAGGAGGTACTATCAGGCTGAAATTTGATTGACAGGTTTGACTCAACCCCTACCCAGGAGTATCTAGTTGACATAATCTCCAACTACCACAATTAGTCATCATCATTACCAAATTTCCCAGTATCATTTTTCACACTTTTATCCTAAGACATCAATAGAAAGAGATTCTCCAGGGCCTCACCTCCTCAATGTTCATCCACTCCAGCAGTGGCCAGAGAAGCCCATGAAGGCCACAAAGGCAGCTAGTTTAGTTCAGGCTCCTGTGTCCCTTCTGTGGAGATGGGCAGTGTATGTTATTAGCATCGGACGCCATTCCATTTCTAGACCCTTCTAATGAGCAGTCCAACCTCACTCAGATCCTTTCCAGCTGCCCAAGAGAGAATGTACTGCTCTGGCTACTATGAGTCATTCCATAGATCTAGCTCTCATTGCACATTAACAAACTGGTTCTTTGGTTTTGGTTTTAAAACAAATAAAAGAATAATATTACCCCAGAGGGAGATCATGGAAGAAGGCGAGAATTACAAAGAAACAACATGCAGTCTGTAGGTGGGCGATGTTTGGCTTAGGTGGGCACGGTCACCCCAGTAAGTATTTCAATGGGGCCTTTCAAATCAATTCAAGATACCTAGGGTTTAGGTAGGAGTATCAAAATGTTGTAATTATAAAAGGGGAGAATGACCCTGCTGGTGATCATTTAAAGAAAAGTAGTTCAGACAATAAAAGGAAGTACATGGCATATAAATGGAATCCAGTTCCTTTATAAGGTGTTCAAGAAGAAAATTAACAAAAGGCCCCCAAAGAGGTCAGATGAATGTATAGATATTAGAAGTATTGGCTGTTAGAGGGCCACCTATGAGGAGGATCAAGTTTCCCATAGAAATGCCCTGGGTGCCTCTCTAAAGATGCCTGTGTTCTAGCCATGCTGAGTTCCTAAATATTTTGGGAACAAGCAGTGCTCCTTTTTAGCACTATGCTCTTGCCACAGTACCACTTCTAGGTTCTGTTGCCACTCCTTTTTATGACCAGTTAACTCCCACTCATTTCTCAAATGGAGCCTGTTCTAGGAAGTCCTCTCTGATGCCTCCAGGCCAAGCACGTTCCTCCTTCCTTTAAGCTCCCACCTCCACCATCACACTGCAATTGTCTGTCCAGCAGCACTCTACACTTCTTGAGGGCAGAGGCTGTGCCTGGTTCATCTCAGGAAACGTGTGTCAAATGAACGAATGAGGGTTGAGCTGCACCCATCAATGGTCTGCCCTCTTTTATGATGTCTTAAAGGACGTTCTCAGAAACTTTGCTTCTAGCACTGGTTTCTTCTCGGACATATGCCCGTTTATCTCGGCTAATATATACGCTAGTCTCCTAAACAGCCATCTGTGGAGCTGCGGTGAGGTAGCCAAGAGGTTTGTTGTGATTTTAGTGTCTTTAATTTAACTGTGTCTCGTCGGCAAGTGAGCCAGTTCCCCAGAAATCTGGTCTAGAAGTGTTGCCAGCGCACATTCCAGTGAAGTTGGGATGTGAGAAAAACAGACATATCACCTTTCAGGCTGGGAGCTGCACTTGAAGCCGGGTTTCCTTCCAGGTCCTTAGATTGTGAAGACACTTAGTCTGTGGAAACTTTCTGAGCTCACCAAGAAGCTTCTGAGAAGTGTTTCATCACTGCTCACCAATGACAGTGTTGCAGTGGGGAGCAGAGAAAAGAAGAACAAGTAGAGATCTAGTGATTCAAATGTCACTCAAGTTGAACGAATAGGAGGAGCCTGCCCAGGCTTCTCTAGACAGATGACAAAGAAAGTGAGTTTTGTGTAGAAGGAGCAGAAACCCTGGAAATGGGAGACGAAGAGTTCTGCTGAGCCTATTCAGAGACTAACCCTAGAAGTCGCTTGGAAATCAAGACGCTTTGGTTCCAGTTCAAAGTTTGACCCCTTTGGAAAACAATTTCAACTTCATCTTCTGCGAGAGTTAAAAATAAAAACAGCCTCTTCACTATACAGATAGATGTATGAGAAATTTTTTAAGTTTGTGGGAAATGAAATTAACAGATAATAGAATATTTCTATGAACTTTTGGAAGCATATATGTGTATCTATCTATCTACCATCTATCTATCAATATAGATATGCTATCTAAAGTTCAAAAGGAAATGTAAAATACTTTGAGTCCCACATGTAAATGTTCATTTACCCGCAATCTTTACACATAACTTTGTGAGAGAAAGAAGAAAAATATATGTAAAGTGGAACTTTTGATGCTTAGAATAGTTGGATTAGAATTCTTCAAATAGTTGCTGAGCATATATTATATTTGGAGTCCCTAGGTAGTGCAAAAGATTGAAGTTATCAAGTTCTATTCATATATGGTCAGGAAAATTGATCTATTCCACGGGTCAGGAGAGACCTGAGGAAGTGATGTTTAAGCTGATGCTCAGAATTGGGAAGGTGAAGATATAAACCTCACAGAAATGGGGGAGGACTCTAAGGAGCTATGGTTCCCACATTGCTTGAGCACAGAGCAGGCGAGGAAGCTTCATGAAAAATGCTGGAGGACTAAGTAAGGGCCAGGCTCTGACAACACGACAGGTGAGGGTGAAAATATTTAACCACTGGCACATGAATCAAGAGTGTAAATTACTTATATAAACACCACATTTAAATGCATATTCCATTTTACTTTCTAAGTATGATGAATGAGTGATATTATTCAGCCTCTTGCTTACCACAAACTGTTCACAGAGTTGTTTATTTTGTTTGATGACACTATATAAATGATGCCCCCAAATCATGATAGAACAATTCTAATGATTTTTCTATCAACTTTCTAGACATTATAGTGATGGATACTCTATAAAAGGGGAGTGCTGTTCACTTCAAAGGTATTTTCCAATATGCTGACATTTCACTCACTATCTGCTGAACTAGCAGCACTTACAGAAACAAAATTTCTTAACCCTTATAATTTTTTCATAGGTTTTTATCTGTTCAATACCTCTTTATTAACTCAATCATAACAATTATATATCAAATTACATTTAAAATGATATATCTAATTATACTTCTTTTATTTTAATTATAAACGATTTCAATATAATTATATATATATA
>NW_022111373.1:71065051-71067384 GCF_000313985.2 Echinops telfairi | reverse complement strand
AGACTTTGGACAGTGTGAAACCTGACAAATAATAATAATTTGTAAATTATCAAGGGTTTGTGTGGGAGGGGAAAAATGAGGAGCTGATACCAAGGGCTCAAGTAGAAAGAAAATGTTTCGAGAATGATGATGGCAACAAATGTACAAATGTGCTTGACACATGGATGCAAGTATGTATTGTAATAAGAGTTGTATGAGCCCCCAATAGAATGACTTTTTTTAATGTAAGAAAAAAAAAGAAAAAAGAACTGAGCCGTGAATTCAGATTCCTGACTCAGCCACTTAGGTTTTAGACAACTTCTAGCTACTTCAGTTTTCTCTCACCTATAAAATGGATATTATGATATCTATAGTCCTCAATTTTGTTAATATACATTTGGAGTATTTCTGTAGTGGTGCAGGTACTCCATTTTCATTAGTCCTCACTTTTAGTAATAAATTTAATATTATGAATGCCTAAGACAAGTGGGTATTGGGTGGATTTTCTCTAAACGTCTTTTTTTTGAAACGAGGGATGAATTTCACACTAATCTCCAAACCTCTGGGCACCTGGCTTTCTCAGGAGTACTCACCATTCATGAAGACACTCTGCCTTGCACATGGTAGAGACCTTAGATGGAGGCATCATGACTGTGCACTCACTGCTCTATTCACCCTACATTCTTTTACATTTATCTCTCTCTCTCTCTCTCTCTCTTTTTCTTAAATTATTTTATTGGGGGCTCTTACAGCTTTTATAACATTTCATATATCAATTGTATCAAGCATATTTGTTCCTATGTTGCCATCATCATTTTCAAAACATTGCTTTCCATTTGAGCCCTTGGTATCAGCTCCTCTTTTTTCCCTGCCTCCCCCCCCTCCCACCTCGTGACTCCTTGATAAATTATAAATTATTATTGTTTTCATATCTTACACCAACCACTGTCTCCCTTCAACCACATTCTGTTGTTCTTCCCCGGGGTAGAGTGGGGTGGTGCAATTTTTTGTGACATTGATTATATTCCTCATGTTGTATACCCATTAACACTACATTACACTACACTACACTTGAGGAACCAAAATCCAAGGGATTCTGAAGTTCACACATGTGGTCAGGTGAGGGTAAAACAGAAGGAGCAATGAGCTGTAGTAATTGACCAGCAGGAACAATATCACCACCACTTCCATCATTGGTCTTGGAAACACTATGGTAGAGTTAATTCACTGGGAGGCATACCAGTCTAGTGTGATGTAAAACACTAAAATTATCCCCAAACAGCACTCACTTGCAGTTGAGGGAGCGGAGTCATATGACGGAGGCATGAACCAACCCTCTCCTGGTGGAAGTCAATGGTAGCATCCACTAATCTGTACTTTGAGGGGAACTGACTGGACCAAGCTCTTACCAATCAGAACATTAGTCATTTGGTTAGTGGGAGCAAGTTCTGTAGGTTATAGCCATAGTTGTGTGTTCTGAGTCCAGGTTTTGACAAAGTTACCATCTCTTCATCTATTTATGACTGAATCATTCCTGCACCATTGTTACTACCTCCGAGTTCTTCACCAAAGTGGAATTTTCCAATGCCCTCCTAACTCCCCAGAGGATACTCAACAATTGGTGGTGTTTAAGAAAACTTAAAATCTTTGACATAGCAGGAGAAAATGATAAGGTATAAAAAGCAAATTAAAAATAGGACACCAGATTATATTACTAGAAAACCTTAGTTCTGCCTCTCACAGAGTGTCTCCAATGGGCTTACTTCTATCTCATACTATCAACTAATAATTCCTCTAGGTAGAAATTTCTTCCCCTCCCCCCCTAGATAGAAATTTCTTTGACCTTTTATCCTTCGTCTCTAGATCCAGACCTCCAACTCATCATTGTTTCCAGGAGAACAGAGGGAATCTTTTCTTCAAGGACAATAAGTCTGTAAAGACATGTGTTCTCACAAAGAAAACAATTTAATATTATTTATTAGAGCAGTTTCTTTTTAAATTGTCTCCATGGTGCCATTCTAGAACAAAATTTAAGGACTTCACTATCAGGATTTTAAGATTTACTGTGAAGTAGTGTTATTAATATGTTATTATTGGTAAAGAAACAGCCACAAACTTGACCTTCTATTGTTAATATTTAGTTCTGAGAATTCTGGATAACATATTCAGTTGCAAATATTCTGGCAAATGTATTCAAGTCCACCTGACCCAAGCCATGGTAGTTTCAATTAATCACCTAATACGCATGTAATAGCTGGGCAATGAATAAGGAAGACAGCGAAGAATGGGTGTACAGTGAACCCTCGCCACTTTGCGCTTCGACTTCCGTGGCTTCACTCTATCGCGGTTTTTGC
>NW_022111373.1:71062156-71064808 GCF_000313985.2 Echinops telfairi | reverse complement strand
AATATGAGTGTAATGGTGACTAAAGGGTGTTTTTTCATGTCCTCTATGCTCTAACTACGAAAATATTTGATTTACAAATAAGGAATCCTACTTCGCAGAATTTCATTTATCACGGTAGGGTCTAGAACCGATTAACGGTGATAAACGAGGGTTCACTGTAGTTGGAATGGTGGTGACAAAGAATATTTAATCTATCATGGCCTGCCAAAAGAACAAGTAAATATATTTTGGAGGAGCTATATCCAGGGTGCTCCTTAGAAGCAAGAATAGTGAGATTTCATCTCACGTCCTTTGAACATGTTATCAGAAGAGACCAATCCCTGGGAAAGGATATCTTATTTGATGTGATCCCTTTGTGTCAATTTGGCTGGACCAAAATTCTCAGTGGTTGGCAGTTAAAAGCTAGAAATCCCCCATCAAGTGACCTAACATAATTTAATCATTTCCTTTATGGGTTCTGCTTTGAATAGCTGATCAGTTGTAAGAGTATGGTGAAATGTAACACTCTTGCTCAGGTCATAGCCTTAATGCAATGAATTGAATGGGCATTTTCTCGGGAGGGGGATCTACTTCCTATATAAATACCTGCTGTGAAAAAGCTTGCTTGCTTTATGCTGGATCTAGATTCTACAAATTGTTCATTGATTTCCAGTTCTCTGGACTTGAGCCAACGGCTCGCTTTATTGCCTGTTGATCCTGAGAGTTATCAGCAGCTTGCCTTTACCAGTCAACCTTGGATTCATTTACCTCTGCAGCCACCAACCTGTTACCTTCCTGCTGATCTTAGGTTCATCCACTCCCGCACGCAGGAAAATCTCGAGCCTAACATCTTACCCATGGACTTTAAAACTGCCTGGACTTGGACTTTCTTGCATCTACAACTGGGTGAGCTGTTTTCTTGATTAAATTTCTCTCTATATATGCATATATAAGACTCACTGGTTTTGCTTCTCTAGAGAACGCAGCCTTACCTAACTGGTAAGGTCAGCAAAAAAGAGGGAAACCCTGGATGCGATGGATTGGCACCATGGCAGCAGCAATGAACTCAACCATAACAATGATTATGAAGATGGTGCAAGGATGATCTGGCCAATGCTTTGTTCTGTGATCGCTATGAGTTGGAGCTGAATCAATAGCAGTTATGAACAACAACCTCCATGTTCTCCGGAGAGAAATCACACAGTAACCATCATTGATCTTTGAAAAAAATAGGATAAGGAATAAACATGGGGGTGGGGGGTGGGAGGGATTGAAAAAGAAGGAGTCCACAGGGGTTATATTGATTTCTTCCTATGTTTTTGGGGGGTTCAAATTGAGGCTTGAGACTCTTTACCTGGGGCACTCTTAAAACTAACAAAAAAGTTCTTTCTGTTCTTTCCATTGCTTAAATTTAAATGTGCTCCTGGGAACACCTGGGGAACATCAGTAGAGCCTGAAGGTCCACCTACCACCTCCACTGATTTTTTTTTTGTTATTATTATTTCAAAGCATTAATCTTTGCGACTCAGCTAAAAAGCCAACTTGAAAAACCAAGGCACAGCATGCCTTCTCCAAGAGTAATTTTGAAAACTCTCAGGAGAGTAATTAGACACAACGGGCTACAAGAGATGCCATATCTCTGTAGGGTGGGAAGTGTGGAGCTATCAGGGGTACTAGGTAGCAATGAACAGGGGTAGGAGAGTTCTTATTGCAACTACAAAGACATCAATAAAGGGCCTCCATCTGAGCGGACTGAAAATTACAAACCTGGGTTGGTAGATTGCCATCCTCCTCTGAATTGGGCTGTTGTTTATTAATATGCTTCAACTTTTCTTTCCTTAAGTCACTATCAGCTTATGTCTTGAGCAGTAGTTCAGAAGCATAGCCTGCCCGTGGAGCATCATACATTAGAGACAGAAATGGAATATTTCTGGTTTAACCTTTGCTCCTCATGTTCTCACCCAGTCTCCAGATCAGCTTAGAGTCGTGGAGAGTAAGACCACTTCCCATATCATTGAAGTCTCCACAGTGCTTTCCCATGGCACAAGTAGATGATGAACACCAACTTATTGGGAAGAAGAGAGAATTCTGGATGATTGGGTTAACAGTTTCCTTTAGAGTCTTCTCCTTCCCCAGCTGCCCTATTCATGAGTGCATGCTCAGTAAATATTTGCACTATGTACTGTGGTTAGAATTAGAGTCACATAGTCAAAGTGAAATACAAGTCGGTCTACCTCCTATCTCTACATTGTTCCCAGAACACCAGATATTTGACAACATTTGAGAACTGTGATCTGTTAGATGTCTTTCTCCATTCTCCAAAACTCTAGTGAATTCATAGCCTAAATTAAAATTGTCATGTTCTTGCAAAGCAGACCCCAGAGACTTGGGCCATTCCAATTCCAGCTGTTTTTTATAGCCAAATCAACTTTACTTAATTTAAATGGATAAATGCGTGTTGATGGGAATATCAATCACTCTAAGAATGACCAAAGAAACAGGGTTCTAAAATTCCCTTACTGGTACTCCTCCCTTAGAAGATGGGGAAGTGGGGACAGGGTGTTAGGTATGCTCCATATGAGCTACACCTGTTGTTTAGGGAACCAAGATTTTATTTGCTGAAGTGTATCTAAAGAGACTGGATACCAGAGGGACTCCGCAGAATCCAGCCAA
>NW_022111373.1:71022956-71032648 GCF_000313985.2 Echinops telfairi | reverse complement strand
GGTATCAGAGTTATACTAGCTTCATAGAAAGAGTTTGGGAGTTTGCCGCCTTTTTCTATGTCCTGGAAGAGTTTGTGTAAGATTGGTGTCAGTGCTTCCCTGAATGCTTGGTAGATTTCTCCTGTGAATCCATCTGGTGCAGGGTTTTTTGTTGTTGTTGTTGGTAATCCTTTAACAACCTTGTCTGTTTCTTCTATTGCTATGGATCTGTTGAGATTCTTTATGTTCATTGGGGATAGTCTAGGTAGGGTTTGCTTTTCCAAGAATTTGTCAATGTCTAACAAGTTGTTGAATTCATTGGAGTACAGTCCTTCATAGTACTGTAAAATTATCCTTTTGATTTCATTAGGTTCTGTTGTAATGTCTCCTCTTTCGTCCCTCATTTTTCCTCTGGAAATTTATTCCCTCCTTTCTTTGCTTAAGTTTGCCAGCAGTCTGTCAATTCTGTTTTTCCTGTCAAAGAACCAACTTTTAGCAGCATGATTTTTTCCATAGTTTTCTTATTTTTCCTCTCTTGAATCTAAGCCCTGATTTTTATTATTCTTTTCTTTTGCTATTAGTACGATTGTCCTGTTGACTCTGCTCTAGTTGCTGTAAACTTTGTGCCAGCATATCCATTATAAGTCTCTCTTCTTTTTTCATGAGTGCATGAAACTTCCTCTGATAACTGCCTTTGCTGTGTCCCATAAATTTTGGTGCATCATGATCTCATTCTCATTGGTTTCTAGAAATTACCTAATTTAATCTCTGATCTGGGCCAGTACACACTTCTTTTGCATTAGAGAGTTATTCATCCTCAATTATTTGCTGTTGTTTTCTTCATCGTCCTTTTGTTGATTCCCAGCCTTATGGCACAGTGGTAGGAGAGAGAGATCTGTAAGATATCATTGTGCTGAAATTTATGCAGATTCACCTTATGCCCCAGCGCGTGGTCTGTCTTTGAATACGTGCCATGCTGGCTTGAAAAGAATGTGAATTTTTTTGTATGTGGATGAAAAGCTCTGTAAATATCTACCAGGTCAAATTGTCTAATTGTAGTGTTTAAATCTCTAGCCTCCTTGTTGAGTTTCTTTCTCTGTGACCTATCTTTCTCAAAGAGTGGTGTATTTAAGTCACCTACTATACGTGTTGAAGCTGTGATTCCTCTTTTCAACTTTTGGAGTGTTTAGTTGATGTATTCAGTGGTATCTCATTCAGGGAATATATGTTTAAAATGCTTAGTGGTTCTTTGTCTACCATTCCCTTGAGCATTATATAGTGTCCCTCCTTATCTCTTTTTATGGTTTACACTTTGAGGACAATTTTATCCGAGATTAGGATTGCAACCCCCTGCTTTTTTGGAATTGCTGTTTGCTTGGTATGCCATTTTACAGCCTTTGATTCTCAGCCTATTTTTGTCTGTAGTCTTGAAATGTGTCTCCTGTAGGCAGCAGATTGATGGGTTGTGTTTTCTAAGCCAGTCTGCTAGTCCCAGTTATTTAAAGCCTTAGTTCAGTTCATTGATATTCAGGGTTATTATCTCCATCTGTGGACTCTGTGGTGTCATCTTATACCATTTGTGTTGGATGTTTTCCTACCTCCCTTTCTTATCAGTGTTGGGCACGCAGGTGTGTGTGTGTGTGTGTGTGTGTGTGTGTGTGTGTGTGTGTGTGTTTTATTCTTGACTTCTTTCCACCCTTAAGCCAATGCTATCTTGGGGTCTGTTTTATCTTTGTTGCCCTCTGGGTGGGGTTGTTCTATGTGCCAGTCTTTTGTTTATGCTCGGCGAGTGTTGTTCTTCTTCCCATACTGGGTTGGCAAAGATCTTTTATAGGGCTGGCTTTCTTCTAATGAATTCTTTGAGTTTTTCCTTTTCTGGGAAGACTCTTAATTCTCCATCTATCTTGATCGATAATTTGTCTGGGTAGAGTATTCTTGGTTTTGTGTTATCTTCCTTCAATTTTTGAAATATGGTACTCCACCCTCTCCTCTTCTTCATAGTTTCTTCTGATAGTTCTGAGTCTATTCTTATTTGGGAACCTTTATATGTGATTGCTTGTTTTTCCCTAGCTGTTCTTATGATTTTCTCCTTTTCCTCAAAGTTGGATTGTTTAACTATTATGTGCCTTGGTGACTTCTTCTTGGGATTCAGTCTAGCTGGTGATCTTTCAGCCTCCTGAATGGTTGCCTGCTTTTAATTCATTACGTTGGGGAAGTTTTCCTCCAAGAATACTCTCACTGTGGTTGCAGATGACTTTTTTGTTGTGTGTTCCTCTGGTAATCCAATTATTCTGATGCCGATATTGCTTCATTGCATCAGATATTGCTCAGATATTGCTCTTAGGTTTTCTTCAGCTTCTCTTATGATCTTATTAGATCTTTGTTTGCATTTGTTAAAGTCTGCTTGGCTGTCCTCTAGGTCACTGGTGCGGTTCTCTGCCTCCTGCAGTGAATGGCGAAGTCCATGAGTCTGTTACTGGTTTTTGTTATCTCATCCCAAAGCTCTTGTATTTTCCTTTGATGTATAGACTTTGTCTCTTCTATCATTCCATCCTTTTTCTGTATTTATTCCCTCATATACTGTATGACTCTAAGCAGCATTCTGAAAATGTCTTTCTCTGACAGATCGATGTCTGCTTCTTCTATGCATGTCGTTAGGTTCAGGACAACTTCTGTCATTGCTTTTTTTTTTTTTTTCTCTTGTTTTTTTCATTGAGGACGTTGGGGCTGATTGCTGTTTGCATTGCATTGTTTTAGAGGAGTCAGGTGCTATTTTTCAGGGAGTCAAAGAACACTGACTTTCTCTAGGAAACTCATAAGAGTGCTTCTTCAAACTGCCTGCAGCTAATTTCACAATGAAATTGGCCTACCACTTTATCATCCTGTAGCTTCACTCTTGCCCTAGTTCAACCATTATTCTGCTATTTGGAAGCCAAGTTGGATGGTCCTCTCAGGGGATGCTGGTTAAGTTGTTGTAGACCTGCAAATCATGATGGTGTGGCCCATGGCAACTTGGGGCACTGCAGAGGGTGCGCAGGGTTGCCTGCTGCAACGGGAGTGTCACAGAAGGCTGGTGAGTTGCCCACTTTGGTGTAGAGCACCGCAAATGGTGGGCGGAATTGCTCTGGTCAGGTCGATCGCTGTGGAGGTTGGGCAGAGTTTCCCACAGCAGTGTGGAACATTGGCGCATGTTGGCCAAGCTGCCTTACACTGTGTGAGACACAACGGCAGGCGGGAGGAAGTTCCTCCAGTCACACGGGACCACACAGGATGTATAGGAGCTCCCCAGCCACTCAGGCAAGATTTCCCCCAAAGAAGTTGTGCAGGATTTCCCCAGCAATGTGTTAAGCACAACAGAGTGTGGGTGGGTGGCGTTTCCCCGGGAAGGTGGGCAGGATTTCCCCCAGAAGAAGTTTGGCAGGACATCCCCTAGTGGAGGGTTGGCGGGCTTTCCCCACCCTCGGGTTATGCTGCAGAGGGTAGAGCTCTCCCAGCAGGATAGAGGGCAGGTGTAAATGCCCTAGGCTAAGGGGGGTGGTTTGGCGGTCGCCAGTGGAGTGTGAGAGAAAAGGGAAGAGAAAAAGGGAAAACAAAAACAAACTACGCCTGCTGAGACTGTGGGGAATAGAGAGAATAAAGGGAAACTAAAGGAACAATATTGCTGAGCCCCGATCCCTGACCGTGAGGCTGGATGGGTTTAATCCCTGCCCCAAGGTGGCAGCAAGCAGTTGCTGTGTTGAGATAAAGCCCTTGTGCGGGCTCCAAATGCTCCTGCTTCCAGCCAAGACAGTGGGGACCTAAGGTCAAACCCTAGCTGGCCTCCACTGTGGTAAACCAAAAGCCCCCAAGGGCTCCTCAGAACCTAATGGATCTGTATGTACTTATTTTTATGATGTGCCTCCTGAGACCCAGCAGTGTGGAATTTCCCTCTTAGTGACTCTCCTGCTCTGATTGCTGTGGAATCCCTCTGATATGTGTTACTCAGTTGCCATCTTTATTTTCTAATTTCTAAACTTTCCTCAGATTCTGATATTCTTTGCTCAAATCAAAAGTTGAGGACTAACAAGCTGTTTGGAAGCTCTGGATATGTAGGTAGGGCTTGATAGTTTTGAACTTAACTCTCAGATCTTCTGACTGGGCCATTTTTGGGGAAGTTCATGATGTCAGTGCCATTAAGTCTGTTCTTTGAACTCATCAAATAAGCCAGAGAATTTTATTCCTGTCTTCTTCCTCTATGGTAAATGTTTGGATGCCTTCACTATGGGACTGGGTGAAGGTAGTAATGAAAGTTTCAATATTTAGCATTCAGAAAATATACAATCACTTTATTGCCCTGTTTTAGGGACTCACCTAACTCTTCCAGTTCCAGAAAACTTGGTACTGCTTGTTCCCGAGACTGTTGGTCTGCTTCTTTATTTCCCCTTCATGAGCCCAAGATGGTCCAGAGAAGGAAGAAATGCAGAGGATGGGAGTCAGAACTTAGGTTTGGCATTTGAAAAGTCCAAGCCTTAAAATACTCAGGATTTAGCAAACGGGATGGCTGCATAATCTTCATAAAAAAATCTTTGCAGGATCATCTGGCTTGATCAAGCAATGTATCCTTGATTATGACATTTTATAATTTAGATATTAACTTGTATAAAAATATCAACTATGATAATATGGGGAGGAGTGCCTAATAGATAAGATAGAGTTTGCAATTTTATTACTCTATACAGCTCATGAGCCTGCTTCGTATCTATTTAGTCATCTTATTTCAACGTTCCTCTCCCGTTTATTATATTTTCTTCAAATCAGCTCTTGTCTTACTACTGGCTCCGTCGTTAATGAGCTAATAAAACTATAGCATGAGCTTTCCCTCTATGAAGGTGCATGAAAAGGTACTGCTCGTAGAGCTCCAGTTGATACATGCATGTATTTATTCTGAACAAAACCTATTTAAATATGTGTCTGTGATCAGTAGATGACCAAAGACAAGTCTAGTCTCACTAGAGACTAAGACAAAAATAAATAAAGTCTAAACAGTGGCTTCCTAGTAGATCTGTCGAGTTAGTTCATATCAAGACAGAGAAGTCATATCAGATGGTGAGTGACGGTTTTGGGGGGGATTTCAAAGGAGTAATCTGGGTAGATTTTCTCTAAGGACATAGGATGATCATGGGAACTTATCCCTTAGAAGGTTTTTATTCCTCTCATTAATGGAAACTGCATTGGTGAGACAAGGATCAGGAAAGCTGAGCTGATGTATTTTTTTTTTCCATCACAAAAATCTACCAGCTCATTCTTCAAGGATAGCAAGAGCCAGCCTGTGAGAATTTACATCTTTTAGTTACCCAAACCCCAAAAAGGTACCCTTTGAAAAGGTACATGATTTGAGTCCCTTGAGGATGCAAAAATGGCATTTTGATGTGGTGTAAATCAAAGAATAGAGAATTCTTCAGGAAGACTTAGAGAGATGGAAACACCACTCTCAGATGCATATAAATATATTGTTGAAACAATAGCTTACATTTTGATGTACCTGTTTAACAAAGATTTCTCTGATTCATAGCAATACTCCTTTGACTTTCCCTAGTCTATCTATAGAAAGTACTTTTTTTTAAAACTGTTTGAGATTTTGTGCTTTTAAACCACAACCAAAAGATCTAAGAAACAAGACTTGTATAGCTCCAAAGTAAAAGATAAAGTCAGAATGAGGACAAATCAGCAAATGTCTATGAAAATGAATGATAATGATAAGAATTCAGATACCCTCCATTCTGGCCTCATACCAATATGATCTGCGAGCCAGGAACCATCAATCGACTGTGATGAAGTTTGCCCCACTCAGCAGAATGAAAGTTCAAAATAGAAATTGTGCTATTTAATTAAATTTACTTTTTATTTTAAAAACAGATGGTACTGTACCTACTGTTGCATGTTCCTCTAAATAACACAGCCTGAACATCTTTATGGGTCAATAGGTGCTCCTCTCCAACATTGTATGTCATTGTGACATAGCATCCCAACGTGTGAGCTCGTTTAAAGATTATGAAAACTCTACACTTTTCTCCTTCCAACTGGTAAGCACAATCAGCCTTGATTAATTTGGTAATTAAAGCCTGAGTTAAAAGAACATTCCTTAGTGGAAAGAGCTTTAGATTGGGTGGAAACCATCCAACACAATCAAGGCTTAGCAGAAAATCCCGTCACAAAGCTAGTCATGCTTGATCTCCTTATGAAGAGGGTTCTAGGAAGAGAGAACACAGATTCAGGGAGCCTCCTTACTATGTATCATAAGTAATAGCCACAGACAGCTGTCTGCTCACCCCTAGTTTGACATTCCGGTAGCCAATGGCTGGGAGGTATGGGCACAGTGGTTGGCTGTAGTCGTGGGTCCTTACAGAAATAGGAGGATAAGAGATGCACTTGCTGCTGGCTTCTCTGCACCCCTTGTCTTGAGTTGGCCTTTGACTGTGATGCAAAGTTAAACTTTAATACAATTGCTTTAATACAAAAGGTACAGATAATACTATATCCTTCTCCTGTAATAAACTAGAGGTTTATAAGCATTGTCCCCTCAAAATTATGACATCAATAGAAGTTCTCAAAAATCATACAGCACTTTCTCCTGCTGTAAAAGAAAATCACCTGAAGAATAGACTTCCACCCCTGCCTCTTCCATTCCCGCCACTCCCACACAGATCCTAGAGACTGGGGCAGTGGGTAAGAGTTGGGAAGATGGGTGACAAGAATAAAGGGGCTTCAGCCTAAATTCATCAATCCCTGTGCAATATATTCTCAGAAGACCTCAAATATTCCACCCACTCCTTCCCCCTTTACTTTCCTCCGGGAATGAGGAGGGAGCCATGAATGAAGGGCTGCTGGGAAGATGATGCCTTCATTCACCAGGTAACCTTCTCCTAACCTGTAAACAGAAAGTGATAGACATGTGGGAATCCCTGGGCATTGCAAACAGTTAATGTGCTCGGCTGCTAACCCAACAGTTAGAGATTCAAGTCTGCCCAGAGATACCTCAGAGAAAAATGCCTGTAATCTCCCTAAGTCAAAGCAACCATTGAAAACCCTCATGAAACCACTTTTACTCTGACACACATGGCGGTTCCCAGAGTCAGGAGTTTTTTTTATAGTTAATACATGAACCTGCTCCAAACCACCACGAGGGAGGCTGTTGTGGGTTACCACAGCTCAAGGAGGTATTATGACATGGAGAGAGGTATTAGTGTCAAAAGAGCTCCAACCCATGGTGGCACTGTATGCTCTGAGCAGCCTCTGAAATTCCATGCAGCAACCGTGGTCTTCAGAGTTGATAGATTGCTTTTCCCCAGAAAGCTGGGTTGAGTCCTTCCCCACTTCTCTCAGGTGTTGACGCTGACCACAAAGAAAGCTCTTCAGCTCAAATGTTTGTGGAGTTTTGTTCTCATTGGTTTAGGCTTGTTTTTGCTTTTGGTGCCAGTAGTCTTGAAAACCATGGTGTGTTTCAGATCAGACAGCAACATTGGGATCGATACGGTTGGTCCAAGGAGATTTGCATTTGTTCTTGCTGTTTCGTGGATTTTATTCTAAAATCAAAGGCACTTTGTAATCTTTTCAGCAAGATCACAAGAAACTACAAACGTTTGTTCCAGTGACAGAAGCAAAGCACAAACTCCTAATTTCTTTTTATAAACAACAACAAAAACAATCCCAAAAACCATTTCTCCCATGTGTTGAGAGAAAATCTATTATTTACAATATGAATTCTGATACTAAAACCAGTTACAGGCCCCAAACTGTGACCATTGCTGTTATTTTATTGTCTTACGTGTTGTGTTTTATTCGAGGCATATTATCTTCATTAGTTGGAAGAACAAAATTAGAATCATATGCAGTCTTTTGTAGTAATTCATTTAATTTCCTGTTTTCTATCATTTTGGTGACTTCTGTAGAAAGATTATTTTTAGAGTTTCTCCTTTGAAAATGGCCCAAGGAACAAAGGAAACTTCTACTTTAATGCTCTGTGAGTTAGTGAGAGGAATGTGTTTTGCAAAGTCTAACTACCATTTCAAACAATGACTGGACAAGGGGAAGTGGAGTGAAAGAACAGAAGGGTGGGTGGAGTGGGGGTTGGAGGGGCTCTGAATGGGGGGTCAGTTCCCATGTGCTTCATAAATGATAGTGATAATGTGTTTTCCACATGTTAAGGGATAGAAGGATGGATGTAAAGCTCAGTTGTCTTAACGGGGTCAGAAAAACAGTATTGATTACAGAAACCAAATAATAAGAGGTAGCTTGCTTGTACACATCATAAAACAAACCAAAAAAAATAATCATACCTGGCTGCACAACACAATGACTATAGTAAGTGCTAAAGAATCATACATGTAAAATGGCAAATGTTTGGTACATGTATATTTACCACAATTACTTAAAAGGTAGATTATCTAGTGTATTTTGACCTTGACACATCCTGGTGGCAAGGCCAGATAAACATTAGTGGTTCTAGCCACTAATGCAAGGTTAGTGGTTCTAGCCCATCATCCACTCCATGAGGGAATGATGAGGGTGACTGCTCCCACAGAGATTTATAGTCTTGGAAACCCTACACTGGGTCGTTTTGAGTCAGAATCAACTTGATGCCAGTGGATGGGTATCCTACTCTCTAGGAGTCCTGGTGGCACAAAGGTCAAGTGCTTAGCTGCTACCTGAAAAGTTGTTGGTGCGAACTCACCTAGCCATTTCAGAAAAACAGGTGATCTGCTCCTATGAAGATGAGACAAAAGATAAACTCACTGCCATCAAGTTCTGACTCATTGCCACCCTGTAGGACAGAGTAGAACTGCCCCTGCATGGTTTCTGAGAGCGGAGTCGAAAGCCTCATTTTCTCCCTTGGAGCAACTAGTGGTTTTCAGTTAACCCAATGCGTAACCCACTACATCATCCTGAGGATTGCAGCCTCGGGAACGCCATGGAACAGTTCTGTGTCACATGGAGTTGCTATGAGCCAAACATGAACAGGAATCCTACTGTATAGTTGTGTGAAAATGGCTTTCATAAGTATAGTTACAACATTCTTTTAAAAGGCCAAATAAGTTATTTCTAAAACAAAACAAACAAATCCAAAGTACACTCTGTTTTGGATTCCTTGATACAAGAAAAAAAACGTGGTGAGGCTTTCTGCTCCCATAAAGAGTTCGTCTTAGAAACCCTATGGAGCAGTTCTATTTTGCCTTTTAAGGTTGCTATGAACCAGAATCGACTCCGCAGCAGCAGGTTTTGTTTTGTTTTTTGGTTCCTAGGTATTCACAAACAGGAAAACCCTCAAGGAGATGGATTGACACAGTGGCTGCAGCAATGGGCTGAAGCATAACAATCCATTGTGAGGAAGACACAGGACCAGGCTGTTTAATTCTCTTGCACATCAGGTCTCTCTGAGTCAGAATGGGCCTCTAACAGCCGCAGCAGCAGCAGCAGCAGCAGCAACAACAACAACAACAACATGCATTCAATGCCCACACCCGGGGTTCCTGATCCAAGGCGGAAAAGTGTGTCCTGCCTTAGGCTCTTACAGAAAGAGGACAACAGAAAGCACTTGATCCTCGTTGCTACATCGCACCCTGACTGGCTCATCTCTTCCCCAAGACCCCTCTGCAAGGGGATCTCCAGTGGCTGACTAATGGGCTTTGGGTCTCCACTCCGCACTACCCCCATCATTCACTATAGTAAGATTTTTT
>NW_022111373.1:71020474-71022061 GCF_000313985.2 Echinops telfairi | reverse complement strand
TTAAGTGGAGAGAAAATGTTTTGAGAATGATGAGGGCAATGAATGTACAAATGCGCTTTACACAATTGATGTATGGATGGATTGTGAGAAGAATTGTATGAGCCCCTAATAAAATGATTTAAAAAAAGAGAAAGCACTTGTTCCTGCCTTCTCCATATCCCTTGTCATGAGGCAGCCTCTGACTGTGCTGCACATCTTTACCTTAATATTATTGCTCTACCGTATGTTTCTCCTGTAATAAACTGGAGGTTTATAAGCATTTCCCACCCACTCCCACAAATTAAACTTGGGTGGCTGGAAGGAATAGACTTCAAACCCCTGACTCTTCCATTCCAGTCATCCCCACGCTGATCCTAGACACTAGGGCAGTTGGCAACAGTCACGGAGGTGATTTACAAGAATAAAAGGATTCATTCCTCTTGGATTTCTGGGTTCCTGTGCAATACATTTCCAGAAGACTCCAGGATTTCTATCCACCCCTTCCCCCTTTACTTTCCTCCAGGAATAAGGAGGGAGGCATGGGGGAAAATGAAGGGCTTCTGGAAAAATGGTATCTTCATTCACAAAGCAGAAACTTCAAATGGGAGAGCTTAGATGATCTGAGAGGCTGACATAGTATATCGTAGGAAGGACAATGTTCCAATTCCAAGGGGACTTGCATCTTTACTAAGAATAAAACAAGGAGGTACATCCACCCCTCGTGTTCCACCCGCCCTCCTTAGAAATGAATTGTAATAGAATTAAAGGGCACATGTCAGAAAATCTGATTTGGAGAGTATGTGCTGAAATGT
This sequence comes from Echinops telfairi, assembly GCF_000313985.2. Classification (NCBI taxonomy): domain Eukaryota; kingdom Metazoa; phylum Chordata; class Mammalia; order Afrosoricida; family Tenrecidae; genus Echinops; species Echinops telfairi. The sequence goes on along the minus strand of NW_022111373.1, from coordinate 71,021,270 downwards.
TATTCTCATGAAAAGGAAATGTTCTGTTTTTCCCATTATAAAAGCCATGGTTCCTGCCAAACCTCCACTTATGCCAAATGTTTTAGAATATCTGAGCATCACACACCAGTGTATCTACAGAAAATCACTCCTATGACCATTAATTTTAAATTGCTCTCACAGTTGGTGAGGGAAACTGCTATAACCAATAGAAAGTTTTCATCGGAGCCCCTTCTCTGCCTTCCCCATCAAGCAGCTCACAGAACATCTGCCCTACTTGCTATACTTTAGATAGGCCTCTGCAGATAGGGTAACACTGACAAGAAGTTATCATTTAATTCACTGCATATTCATTGAGAAGAGTTATCTACCCATACCAATCTGAAATCCTTTTCCTACCATCAGTAAAGTAGCTATGAATATTAGCAATTCAATTTTTTTCACATTTGCCATTAATGAGGACAATAATATTTCCATTTGGACTTTGCCACAGACATATTGGGCCAGAAGTGGAAAATGTGGTTAGTTTTTTTAATTATGTGGCAAACTCTCATGGCCCAGTACTGGCAGCACCCTTTGGGCATCTGGATGATGTTAGGGACTGTACCTAGGGGCCAGCCTGGCCACACTACTTCCCAATACCAGGCGGTCAAGGGAGATCTAGATGGCAGAGACCAGCAGTATCTTCATGAAGGTAGGCAGTTAATAGATAAACACCTTGGGATCTGAAGTCTCAAGACCTGAACTATCTACATGCACTTTACTAGCTAAGGCTATAGACTCATCCTTCCAGGTACTGGCTCAGAGAAGTTAGAGT
>NW_022111373.1:71017713-71019381 GCF_000313985.2 Echinops telfairi | reverse complement strand
TGGCATGAGGAAGGTTGAGAACCACTGCCTTAGCAGAATTACGACAGCAGATGATACATAAACCATACTAGTATGATCCTAAAGACAATGTGCAATCACAGCAATGGCTACCAAGAGGGGAAGTGGTATAGCCAAAGAAAAGTTGACTGGTCAATAGCAAAGGTCAGGACAATAGCTTTTTAGGATGCTCAAAACATTTTTCTTGTTTACTTTCTGGAGAACCAAAGGACAATAACATCCGTTTATTAAGCAAGAGCTTTCAGAAAATTAGCTAGAGGTTTAGCAGAAAAGTACCTGGGAAAATTTCTCTCCCATGTCCTTCTCTATCAGGACAATACTCCTGCTTACCCTTCTCATCAAACAAGGACAATTTTGCAAGCGTCTACTCAACACCACCTGGTTACAGGTATTTCCCCTTGCTTCGTCTGGGAGATGGAAGACTCTGAGCCTTTTGTGGAAGGCTCATCCAGCCCCTCAGCTTTGCACTGGCCCAGCTGTCTCCCAGCCCCATAGTCTAGACATGTCCGAAACTCCCTTTCACTACCTTCACATCAGCTCATCCACACAAATAACAGTGATTTTTTATTCCTTTATACCTAAGAGAAGAATTCCAGTTTTCCTCAAAACTCAGTATTTTTACCGATTGTATCCTATCTAGTGCTGTATGCATTTTTATGAGGGAACAGCCAAATTCCTATCCGTTCAGATTCATTTTATTCCCACAAACTCCTTCCATTTCTTTTGCTGTTGTTCTGCACCATCATGTTGGTTCCAGCTCACAGTAACCTTACCTGCTACAGAACAAGACACTGCCCTGTTTCATGCCATCCTCACAATTGTCCCTATGTTTCAGCCAATTGCTGTAGTCACACTATCAATCCATCTCAATAGGGACTTCCTCTTTTGTGCTGACCCAAGCATGATGCCCTCTCTAGGGACTAGGATCTTTTGATAACATGCCCAGAGTACATGACACAAAGTCTCTATCTTCACTTCTGGGGAGCATTTTGGCTGTTGCTTCTCCCAACACAGATTTGTTTGTTTTTCTGACTGTCCATCACATATTCAATATTCCTCACCAACAAAATAATTCAAACCCATCAGTTCTTTGATGATCTTCCATATTCATTGTCTACCTTTCATATGCATATGAGGCGATTGAAAAGAGACAAGGACCTTCCACCAGAGAAGGGCCTTTCCACAGAGAAGAAGACTTGTCTGAAAGTCTCTAAGACCCTGTCCCCTAAAGTTGGACTTCTAACTTTGCCAACTGAGAAAACAGAATTGCTTAACCCATCCACTCATCGGCTTGCGGTATTTCTGTTATAGCCTCAGTAAATGACTAAGGCACTAGAATTCATGTTATTTAATTATAGGAAGAATTCTAAAATCTTTAGACTTTTATCCTGTGGGTGGGGTGAGGGAACTCAGCTACCTTTCGAGGGTAAGCTGATGATATGACTGAGTGACGGAAACGGGGGAAGACCACAGGGAGTGGCGCAGAGTACAGTACAATGGAGGCCGAAAGTCCCATCTAGAGGTATTCAGATTCCATATGAAAAAGAAAACAGAACACCAAGGAATCCATGCGTCGACTGAATTAGCCCCAAATACCCTAATTTCCCCATGCTAATTAACCCCGTGCTCCTCACTGTGCAGCAAGTAATG
>NW_022111373.1:71013638-71016468 GCF_000313985.2 Echinops telfairi | reverse complement strand
TTGACACCAGATTATGTAACTACCACAGACCACCCCTTGTCAACTTGGCACTTTTACACAAGTCTTTATCCATAAGTAATTTTTAACAAAACAATAAAATCAGATCTGTAACTAAAAAGCATACAATTCAATATGTGCCAAAGCCTCATTTAAACATAATACTCTATAAGCGAACAACAATAATATTCTATGCTTATGTGAACACCTACACCATAATCCTATAATCCTATGAATATATTCTCCCGTCTATAAAAGTTTGTAAGCCAGACATTTCATGCCTTTGTCCCCCCATTTTGGGTATCCAATTTCTATACTGCCCACTTACATCAACCCAGTGCTCTGAGGAGACAATCATGTTCCGTGATGTGAAGAATCTTCACTCCAGTTGGAACCTTGTGAAGTCCACATTCATAAGCAAAGTCAAATCAGGAGAGGCCATTCATAAAGTCAGCAGCAACATGCACCAGTTCACAGGCTCAAATATCTTCTCTTCATCTGTCCAGGTTCTGGTCAACTCAATGTGGGCTGCCTCACTTAGCCTCACCACGGTGCCCATTGGCCGCCTCACCTTTCAATTATGTGCTCCATCACAAATTCTCAACAACCCCAGATCCCTTGTGCTAGATCATGAACTTCAGACCAGTCAACCTGCTCTCATTTTCTTCTCTAGTCCCTGTGAATCATGTCCATGCGTGTCAGTGGCCAGACTCAACCCATCTCTTTTTTGCTGCATTTCTCCCACTTCCACTCAATGGTGGATTCAGGTGGTCACCTAGCAAGCATTTCAGCCTGCCCACAGGCTCTTATTAATGTTCAGTCCTAGAGAGGAATTTTTTTTCATGGCTCCAGATTTTTTCCAGCTTTTGACAAAAAAACACAATTCAAAATTTTAAAATCCAGAGTTCCTTTTTCTCTTCACTGTCAAACAGCCCCCTAGGCTAGTGTCTTCACCTTCAAATGTCCTGAACACTCCAAAACACTGGGTGGAGTTTATCTTTTCAGTGCCTTATTTGTAGGCGTGTCCTAAACCCATATAAAGATTCAAATTTTAATGGCTAAAGGCAAGGCTTACAAACTATATTTTCATACTTCCCAATAGTCATTTTTATCAATCATTGTATCAATAACAATAATCCAAAGAAAACAGTATAAACCTAGTATAGTCAGATCCTAAACTCAATTTTTAAAGCAGTCAAAGTCAATCCTTATTTAGCTTATATTGATCCTTATCTAAACTATTCAATTGATATGAAGTATGGGATTAGACCTCTGGCTTCATTGCTTCAAGCCAGGACTGGGCCTTCTGTCAGCCATTTTGACCTTCTGTCAGCCATTTTCACTAAGCAGTTCTGAGAAATTCAAGGGGCAATTTTGTCCCCTGAGCTCAAATTATAATTAATCATATTCATTTTCATCATTTGAATAACCAAATGATGAAAGGCAACAACCAAACAAAAGTATCAGAACTTTAACTTCCCATATTCTTTCCAGAAAACAACCTAGTAAACTGCATGACCTCTGGCTAGCCAGAGTAAAAACTACCCTGAGGCAGAGGTCAAACAAGCATCCACTCTCCATCTTCATGATTTGTTTCTCCAGTATCCCACTCCCAAGTTACCATAATGTGTTAGTCTGGGTTGACTAGAGAAACAAATTCATAGACATTGATGTGTGTATAAGAGAGAGCTTTATATACTAGAACAGTTGAATATTGAGAAAACATCCCAGCTCAGTCCAGATCAAGTCCACAAGTCCGATACTAGTCCATATGTCTGATACCAATCCATAAAGTCCTCTTCAGACTCATGAAACCATGATGCCGAATGCAGGAAGATCATAGGCCAGTGGGTGGTAAGTCTTGTGGATCCAGTTGCGGTGTAAGCATCTCAGTGCTGCCATGGGTCTCCATGTGGCCCCTCCAGCTCCAGGGTTCTAGCATAGCTCCATGTGTCTTTTCAGCAGGAAAGATGAAGCAGAGAGAGTCTGTCTGTATCTGGCCTCCAATGAGCTATTTATCTCTGTAGTACCTTCAAATGAAGTCATCAGGCTGCAACCTGATCGACAGGCTAGACTCTACCCCTTCACAAGTTGACACCAGATTATGTAACTACCACGGTGTTTGAGCACAAGCCATTTGTGCCATCCAGGCACCTTTATGTGAAATAAATAATTATATTACATAGCATATTAGAAAGTGATCACCACTTGTCTGTCAGTGTGGGGTACTGGGATGGCTTGTGTGTTGCGGTGATGCTGGAAGCTATGTCACTGGTACCCATTCATTCCAAAGAAAGGTGACACAACAGAATGTGGAAATATAGAACACTATCATTAATATCACACGGAAGCAAAATGTTGTTAAAGACCACTCAAAAACAGTTGCAGCATTGCAGCAACAGGGGGTTGCCAGACATTCAAGCTAGATTTAGTAGGGTTCTTAACGATTATCTTTGCTGATGTCAGCTGGATCTTGGCTGAAAGCAGAGAACCAGAAAAAAAAATGTTTACAATAAATGTATTAGTGACTATGCAAAGGCATTCAATCATGTGGATCATAACAAACTATGGAAAGCATTGAGAAAAATGGGAATTCCAGAACACATCCATTGTGCTGATTTAGAATCTGTACATGGATCCAGAGACAATCGTTCAAACCGAACAAGAGAATCCTGCATGGTTTAAAGTCAATAAATGTGTGCTTTCTCTCATTATACTTTTTAAATCTGTATGCTGAAAAAATAACACTGGCCAACGCACATTTTGGTGCCTTAAATGTTAATCTTGCTTCTGCTTATATTTGACCTGCTAATTCCAAGTTAGGACCAGTTTT
>NW_022111373.1:71003262-71012527 GCF_000313985.2 Echinops telfairi | reverse complement strand
ATGGTGGCACTCATTCTCCCCTATGCCCCATCTCTGTAGGACATCCTGTATTCAATGATTGGTTGACTTGAGGGTTCAAGACCAGCCCCCTAGTCTCCAATCAGACCTTTCTCATTCTGTGGTGTCAGCAAAGGCCATGGTTGCCCCTGATTCATAGCTCAATGTCTCCTTCCACATAGCCCTGCATTCTGCACTCCCTCACAGAGCCCTCTAGACACTGCCCACAGGCCAACCTCCTAGCGTCAATCCCTCAAGAAATTTACCTTCAAATAGGAGCTTGGGTCTGAGTCACTGGAACCCCATGTGTGTTGAGAAGAGTGGCTTCATAGGGTCTTCTAGACGGCGGCCTTTGGGAAGCAGATTGCAAGGCCTGTCTTCTGAGGCACCAATGGGTAGGGTTAGCTAGTAATCCGGTGCCTGACTGTTTGTACCATCACCCTGGGATGCCATAGGCACCCTGGTGGCATAGTGGTTACCCATTTACCCAGTGCGAGTCATCAGTTTGAAAACAAGGACTCTGAGGGAGAAAGAAAGGGCTTTCAACTCCTGTAAAGAGATACAGTCTTGGAAACCCACAGGGGCGGTTCTACCTGTCCCACAGGGTCGCTATAAGCCGGCATTGGCTTAAGGACAGTGAGTTGGTTTGGGTTTGGGACTCCCTACTAGGGGGTAAGAGATGCGATATGTAAAGTGCCTAGAACAGGATTCAAAAAATGGTAGTCCTAATAATCAGAATCAGATTTTCACTATTTTACCTTGTGAAACCCTGAATAAAGTCCGAAAAGGCACCATCAGTATGTTTAGGACGGTTGCTTGCCCCCTCCATGAACACCCTGAATGACGTTCTGCTGCTGCTTCTACATGCTCTCACAGCACCCTCTCCATCTCTTGACACGGTGATTTGATCCACTATTCTATATTGTAATTGTACAGTTAATTTTCTCCCGCCCCTCTTTCCTGCAATCTCCACGTCTCTCTAATTCATGGCTATGTCTCCAGCCCATGATGGACACTCTGAAAATTTCTATTAATTGGACTAAATTAAGCTGAATTGAATTGACATCCACCTCAATTTATAGACAAAGGCCTGGCTCAGTTTGGCTCACTCTGGGAATTATAGACCTGGGGGCCTTTATGATGAATTTGATCTAATTCTATGAAGCCTCAAGAAGACTAGCCATCTACCGATTCATTCCTTGATCTGTCTAATCAAAACAAACTTACTCCGTGCCTGGCCCTAGAAACACAGTGGCAAACAAGATGTTAGGCAAGCAGTAATACCAGCAATGAACAACAAACAAACTAGATGAATTTTAAGACATGAAACCTACTGGGCAAAAATTAAAACAAGGGAGCAGGAAGGGAAGAGTATACACATGTGCTCAGAGTGATCGAGGCTTCTCTGAGGAGATAGATTACGAGACCTGGAAATGAGAAGAAGCCAGATACGGGGAAAGATCTTGACATGTTAGAGGAAGAATCATCCTGAGAGAGGGGAGAAGGCCGTGTTTGTGAGGCAAGGAGAAAATGCTCATGTGAATGGAACAGAATGAGGGAGGCAGAAATAAGGCTAGAGAAGAGGTGAGGTCAGTTCATGTAGCACCTTGGGCATTTCACACAGAGCAGAATAGGAAGCAAGAGGCTCACTCTTAGTACTGTCCAAGAGAATGGGTGATAGGGGAGGAGGAACTAGCCAGAGGTTATTGTAAGGGATAATGGTGACAATGGAAATGGAGGAACATGAATCTCTTCCGAATATATGTCAAAGAGAGACACACGAGGACCTGTTGAAATAGGAGGTGCTGGAAAGGAAAGAACCAAGAATGATGCTTAAGCTTGGGCGAAATCAAAGGAGTGAATGGTGAGGCCACTCACAGAAATGAAGAAGATAAGAGGGCAGGGTTTGCAGAGAGATCCAAGAGGTCCCTTTTGGAAGTGCCGTGTTTTGAAAAGCCAAGAGGATGCAGCAGGCAGCTGGTTGCAGTCATTGTCCTTCCTGGGACTCCCCTGAACCAGAACACAGCCCAGACTCTACTGGGATTTCCTGAAGTCCTGGAGGCCCCAGGAAAGCCGGAGGAAGAAAGGAAAAACTCGCAGTGTTGGGGGCGACTAATCATCGAGAGGATGAAGCATAAAGCAGTACTTGTCTCCAGCAAAGGTCAACACTCAATGTTCTTGGAAGCCGAAACACAGGAGCTAATGACCAGAAGGAGAGGTGTTACCCAATCAGACAAACAGCTCGAGTAGAGCTCTTGGCTCACTGCCCTTGATTCCATGGAGAAGGGCCCCTCATCCCACACGCCATTGGAATGGAAACCAGATTTGAAAGCGACCCCAGGGCTGCCAGCTGGGTACTATTCAGACATCTGCAGACAATCAGGAGCTTCCTCGTGCCTTTAGGCCGACTCACACTGGCTTCAGGCTAAGAAAAGCACATTTCTTTTGCAACCACTTGTCTGTCAGGTCTATAAAGTGTGCTTTGGGGCTGGCTGGGCTACTGGTGGTCTAGGATGGATGGGGGGAAGGTCTGAGCCCCTTCTCACAAGCTTGTGGGATGCAAAAACACCTTGTCCACGGGCCACTTTTTTTTTCCAGACTAGTGTCAGGAGCAACTCAAGGCCTAATGCCCTTTGGCCATGAGAGGCACAGAAATTCTGGCACTTCAAGCCGGGCTCACAGAGCTCCATTCCTTTGCCCTGAGGGCCTCTCTTTTGGCCCCTGTGTTTTGGCCAATTTTTAGTGCAGTCCAAGAGTGGATGTCCTCTACCAATCAGGGATGAATGGAACCTGTTTGCTTCCATTCTTCTGTGCTCATTGTTCTGAGATTGTTATAAAGCACAAACCCCACCCCACTATCTGTTATAGGGCTGTTCACATTGGCTATGTATTGACTCTCCCTTTATGAATTTCTAAAAATATTTTAATAGAGCATTTGGGAAGTCATCTTGAGTCCCGATATAATAGTTGGGGTACAAGATAACAAAGAGACCCCAAAATAGGTGGTTCAAATATGCTAGAAGTTCCTTTTTCTCCCACATACTTCATGGGAGGTAAAAGGTGGTCCAGAGGGATGGGGTAAAAAACTCTGCTCTTGAGGCCACCAAGGAATCCGGTTTTCCTTTTACCCATTCCTTTAATGTTCCATGGGGTGTTGGGTCATGTAGTGACCCAGCTCAGGCCCACTATGAGGGGATATAAAAAAAAATCATGAATAAATTGAATGAAAAGATCATGAACTTCCCTTTCAAACTCCTTGAAAACCCCCTGTCTGGCCATGTTCTTTCCACAGGAAGGAGGAAAAGAGGCTATGAAGAGTTGCCCTTTCTAGTAAGTGATCTAGAACTTGTACCCATCACTTCCTCTCACAACTGACCAGCCCTTGCCAGCATGCCACATGTCGTTCGTTGTCAAGGAGGCTAGGGGCATGTGGTTTATGTCTTACCAAGAAACTAGTGGAAATTTGGTCTTTTAACTAAAAAAAATGAATGGGACAAAGTTGGCCTTGGAATATAATCGACATCATATTGGGGGATATGAAAGATGTATAGCTGTCATCCTGAATGATTCACATACACGGCTAAGACCAGGTCTTCTAGCCAAGAATTTAAGACCCGCCACACTGTGGACCTTAACGCTGTCTCCAAAGATCTCCCCTGTGCTTTCCTTTTCATCTACCATCTCACCTCTTCCCCAGATTTGGAGGAATAAGAGCCTCTCCCAATGTCAAATCAAATCATTGGAAGATTTATGTCCCTTGCACTGTTCACAAAGGCCAAATGTCCAATCGATTAATGTATGGCTGAACAAAATGTCACTCAAACATACAGTGGAATATTACTAATCCATAAAGAGAAATAAAATACTGATATATGCTACAATATGGGAGGGAGGGCTTGAAAACTTTATGCTGGGTGATGTAAATCAATTACAAAAAGGCAACTAGTGTCTGATGTCACTGACATGCGATATCTAGAATAGACAAATATAGAGAGACCATAAATTAATTAATAGCTTACCATAGGTGGCTTGGAGGGAGGGAGAAAGAGGACTGAATGTTTAGGAGACACTGAACTGTTAACAGTGATGGAAAAATTTGGGAATGGATAATGATGATGCCTGAACATGATGAGCGTAAGTTAATGCCACTGAACTGTGAAAGTGCAGAATGTGGAAATGGAAAATGTACTTACTAGTGTAAAAATTTAATTTATTTAAAAATAGTTAGTCCATCAAATTACTAAAGAGTTTTACCATCATGTCCCTCAATGCCTGTCAAAGGAAAGGTGAGGGAAACATCCCCTACCCCCTTGCACTCCACTTTTCACCGAGTATTTCTCATTATCACTTACTACACTCAGCTGTACTCTTTTTTATTTATTTTTTTTGTTGCTATTGTTGTTGAGATTATACATAGCAAATCATAGCCCTATTCAACAGCTTTTTTGTGTCCAATCTATTGACATTGATTATAATTTATTGACAGGTCCCCACACCCCTTTTCTGGGTTGTCCCTCCATTACTATCATACACTCACTGCTCCCCGAGGTTCCCACTTCTTCTTTAGAGTTGCTCTTGTCAATTTGGTCCTATAGAGAGAGGTCCAAAAACAGCATCGTGTTCAAGGCAGATGTTTTTTCATTCGTTAAATTACTGTTGGGTTTTAAGAAAACCTCAGGGGATATCTTTGGTTTAATGCCAAGATTTTCTCAGGACAATCTTGTCGTAGGCTGGGTTCTCTAGAATATATCTACCTTTATCAAGGAAATGGCTCACACAGTTGTAGAGGTAGGCAAGGTCCAAGTCTGTGTATCAGACGTCAGGCTAGAGATTTCTCTGAATAGCTGCAGAGGTTGAAGAATTGATGATCAGAAGGTCAGATGCCAGGCTTCTGGCTGAAGAGGCCAATGAATCTGAGGTAGGCAGGTCAGATGACAAGCTACTGACAACTCCCAGAATTAGCAAGCAGCAGAGTGTGCCGCTGGCTCAAGACTCAAGAACTAGAGAGCAGATGACAAACCAGATTCAGGATTCAGACCCTGCAAAACGCTCACAAAATTTTCCACAGCACCCACTCATATTAGCAACAGGCCACACTTCTAAGGATATCTCACCATGGGGGAATTACTGGCTTACCTACCAAACCACTGAGAATCCTAGCCTAGCCAATGTGACACAAAACCTTACCTATCACAAATCGTTTCAGGCATTCACCCACCCTCCCACTGCTCCAGAAAGTCTAGAATCCATGAGAATTTTGAATAATAAATTGAATTTTCCTCCTTTGGACCCAAATTCTTTATGGTGACTTTCATGACAATGTTTAGTAATGGTAGCTGGGCACCATCCAGTTCTTGTGGTTTCAGAGCACAGGAGGCACTTGTTCATAGGAACAGTTAGCCACACCTTACAGATTTCTTCCTACTCCTAACCCTCCTTTCTGTGTTGCTCAGGCGAACAGAGAGAGACCTATTGTTTGTTGTGCCTATCATGGACACTTGTAAGCTCTAAGATCCCAGCTCCTAGACAGAAAAGAGAAGTAGAACAGAAACACGAAACATGTAATTAACTGAGATGCTCCATGAAATCAAGGAACCAACCCCATGAAGTACTTGATTATATATAAGCAGCCACAGCAGCCACAGTCTTTCATGGTGGAAAGGATGTTGTCGTAAATATATTGAGTACACAACTTTTGCCAATTCAACTTTTTACTGACAGCAATTATAAAAATGGACTGTGCATCTCTACCTTTAATCCGTGTGGTTTTTCCCTCACTGTCACTCCCCTTTCCCTCCTCCTGGTCACCATTAATAAAAATTCATCTCTATAAATTTGCCCTTTCCTTGTCTTTTTCTATAAGTGAGGTAATACAATGTGTGTCCTTTTGTGGTTGGCTTATTTTGCTTGCCACAATGTCTTGAGGCTTCACCCATATTGTAGCATGCATGAAGACTTCATTTATTCCACTGGTGAATAGTATTCCATTGCATTATTATACCGTATTTTATTTATCCAGTGAACATTTCTTTCTCTAAGTTTCTCTCTGAATACTTTCACTGCATGTCATCAGTTTTCATTTTTATTCGACTTTAAGAAATTTGTGCTTTCTCTTTGGATTTCTTCCTTGACCTATTGGTAGTTTCACCATGTGTTGCTTAATTTTTTTCATGTTATCAATTTTTAGTTTGACTCCAGTGTTGTCAGATTTTATATGACTTCAATGTTCTTAAACTTATCAAGACATGTTTTGTGACCTATAAGGTGGTCAATCTTGGAGAATCACCAAGGTGCACTGGAATAGAATGTGTATTGTGCTGTCATTAGATGGAGTGTTCTATAAACGTCTGTTAAGTCTAGTTGATTTGTAATGTCATTCAGGCCTTCTGGTTCATTGTTGATCTTATTTCTAGATGGCCTGTGTAATATTGAAAGTGGTATGTTGAAGTCTCAAACTATTGCTGTAGCACGATCTATTTCTGTTTTCAATTCTATCCATGTCTGATTTATAAACTTAGGCCCTCCAATGTTGGATGCACATATATTTGTGGTTGTTAAATATTCTTGGTTAATTGAGTCCTTTATCACTATATTATGTCCATCTTAATCTCTTCTGACAGCTTTTATCTTAAAGCCTACTTTATCTGGAATTAAGATCGCTACCTTAGTTCTCTCTTAGTTATTATTTGCATGGAATATTGTTTTCCATCCTGTCACTTTCAGCCTATTGGTGGTTTGGAGTTTAAGGTATGTCTCTTGTAAATAGCATATACGTAGTTGGATCATTTTTTAAAAATCCATTCTGTAGCCTTTTTATAAGACAGAGAGTATTATAAAATAAATTATGGGAGCCGTAGTTAGGTTAAAATGTAATATCTTATTCATTTGATCTCTTTTGATTCATTTTAAAGTTGTTTCAATTTTTTTTCAAAAAGTGAAGGGGAAATACATGAGGCCCAAGCTGCTGGAGAATCCCCTCTGACACAGACAAGGATGTAAACAGCTTTGCTGTCATGCAGCATGCATTGGAAAGTGGATTTCTGCAGATGGAGTTAAGTTAAAATTTAACGCTTTATCATTTTAGCTCCCTTTTGACCCATTTTAAATTTGTTCTAGTTTGTAATCTTTTCTGCATTCTTTTCAATTGAGGTTTTCCTGTTTTACAGTGTTAATGCTGTTTTGGTATGTTTTTCTATATATGAAATCGAAGCTATGTAAATCTATAGAGACAGTAACTGGATTAAAGTTTTCTCAGAGGTATGGGCAGGGGAGGTTGGGGGTGGGGGTAGGGAATAGGGATTTAGCAGAGGATTTGAAATAAAGGATATAATTGCTGATGTCGGCTGGATCTTGGTTAAAAGCAGAGGACACTAAAAAGATGTTTACATGTGTTTTATTGACTATGCCAAGGCACTCAACCATGTGGATCATTACAAACCATTGGTAACTTTGAGAAGAATGATAATCTTAGAATACTACTTCATTGCGCTCATGAGGAATTTGTACATGGATCAAGAGGCAGTTGTTGGAGCAGAACAAGGGAATGCTGCATGTTTAAAATCAGGAAAGTGCATCAGGGTTATCTCCTCTCACCATACCTATTCAATCTTTATGCTGAACAAATCATCAGAGACTCTGGAATATATGACGAAAAATGTGGTAACAGGATTGTAGAAAGGCTTATTAACAACCTGCTCTATGCAGATGACATAATCTTGCTTACTGAATATGAAAAGAACCTGAAGCACTTGCTGATAAAGATCAAGGACCGCTGCTTTCAGAATGGATTGCAACTCAATGTAAAGAAAACCCAACTCCTCACAACTGGACCAATAGGTAATATCATGATAAATGGGGGAAAAGTTGAAGTTGTCAAGGATCTTGTTTTGCTTCGAACCACAATCAATGCTCACAAAAGCATTGATTGAGAGGGCAAAAGACGAGTTGCATTAGGTAAATTTGCTGCACAAGACCTCTTTAGAGTGCCGAAAAGCAAAGATGTTCCTTTGAGGTCCAAGGTGTGCCTGACCCAAGCCATGGGATTTTTCCATTGCCTCATATGAATGTGAAAGTTGGACCTTGAATAAAGAAGACCAAAGAAGAACCGATGCATTTGAATTGTGGTGCTGACAAAGAATATTGAATGTACCATGGACTGTCAAGTGAACAAACAAATGTGTCTTGGAAGAAGTACAACGAGAATGCTCCTTAGAAGAAAGGACAGTGAGAATTTGCCTTACATTCTTTGGACATGTTGTCAGGAGAGACTGACCCCTGGAGGAGAACATCATGGTTGATAAAGTGAAGAGGCAGCCAAAAAGCCGAAGTCTCTCAAGGAGATGGATTGACACAGTGGCTGCAACAATGGGTTCAGCCACAGGAACAACTGTGAGGATGCGTAGGGCCGTTAACTTCTGTTGTGCATAGTGTCACTGTGCACTGGAACTGACTTGATGGTACAGAACAATACAACAACAATAATGAGCGTGAGAAAGAAGAAAATGTTCTAAAATTATTTGTGGTGATGATTACACAGCTCTTCCTACTTTTATTGCATTATTGTATTGTAGGATGTGTGAATGATATGCCAAAAATGTTTTGGTTTGTTTTTTTAAAAACGCTCATTCTGTCACTCTGGTCTTTGGATTGGATGTCATTAACTCTTTATTTGCTTGCTCTTCTGGACAGCTGTGGCCACTGTCGGGGCCCATATTGATCTTCTAAAACGCTGTGTTCCCATCACCAAGCTCAGGCTCAGCCCTAGGCACAGAGCTTGTGCTGGATAAGTAGGCTAGATAATAACTCTTCCTTGGGTACCATCATCTAAAGCAGTGGTTCTCAATCTTCCTAATGCTGTGACCCTTTAATACAGTTCCACATGTTGTGGTGACCCCCAACCATAACATTATTTTCGTTGCTACTGCATAACTGGAATTTTGCTACTGTTATGAATCTGGCCACCACAGGTTGAGAATCGCTGATCTAAAGAGAGCCTCCCCGTAGGATACAGCTTGCCTTTAGCTGGCCCTTTCCTAGTCCGGAGGAGACCTTAAATGAACAGTGGTCAAACTCTTAGCAGCTAACTTAAAGATTGGCTGTTGGAATCCACCGGACGCAAGAGAAATAAGTCCTGGCCATTTGCTCCTGTAAAGCTTACAGCCTCAGAAACCCTCTGGGGCAATTTTGCTGTCTCATTCTGTCCTTATGAGTCAGAATTAACTCAATGGCACACAACAATCATTTAAATAGTTGTGGCCCCTAAGGTTCC
>NW_022111373.1:71000188-71001642 GCF_000313985.2 Echinops telfairi | reverse complement strand
CCCTCTCCTTGAGCAGATTTCCACTCCCAGCGACCCTAGACTGGGCAGGGCAGAACTGCCCCGGGGGCGTTTCTGAGACTATCACTCTTTCCAGGAGTAGAAAGCTTCATATTTCGTGCACAGAGCGACTGGTGGGTGGGAACCACCGACCCTGCAGTTAGCAGCCCAATGCCAAACCCTGGATGGCACCGGCTCCGCCAAAGTCCTCAGGAAGCTGTGTTCCTATTCAAATTCGACCTCAACGGGACACAGGTGAGTCGCCCTGCTTCCCACGGGCAGACCAAATCTACAGGAGCCTTTCCCAGAAATTTCATCTCAGCAAGTTCTGAGACTTAGCTCTCCTTTACATTTAAATGGTTACAGTGTTCACAGTCCCCGCGCCCCCCCCCTTCTCCCATGATCACTCCTATGCCGCTCTAACAAAGCACAGAGATGACCAATCGAAGGTGCTTGCTCGGCATCGCAGGCAATCCTCTTGGCCTGGCCCTCTCTGCTTCACACCTGAATTGAAAATGCAAGGACCAAGATGGTGGAGGATGTTTTACTGACTTCACGTATTGGGTGTAAGTATTGCTGTATGAATCACTCCGCAGGTAGGAGCAGGAAGAGGGTGGGAGAGGGATGAGGGAACAGTGCCGAGTGGGTGGGTCGAAAAGAGCACCGCGTGGGCTGTTTCAGACTGTTCAGGGCAAGCCCCTGAACGAGGTGCGCTTCCAACTCATTCCCCCCACCCACACCCCTTCCGTGCATCCTGCCACCTCCCGCTCCGCCCCACCCACCATCTGGGATTTCAGGCCTCATTTGGCACGCAGGTGTCCATTAAAGAATACACCTTTCTACACCAGTCCTGCAGGAAGATCCACTGAGCCCAGGGGGGAAGGCAGGTGGTGGTTGACCTTGCCTAAAAATGCCACCACTCTGAAGTGGAATGAGAAGCATAACTGTAGATAGTTAGTTAGTTAGTTAGTTAGTTAGTTAGTTAGTTAGTTAGTTAGAAGATAGATAGATAGATAGATAGATAGATAGATAGATAGATAGATAGATAGATACATAGATAGATACATAGATAGATAGAGAGAACCCCCCCCCCACACACACACACACAATGGTGTCAGACTGCTAACTCATTTCAGAGGAAAGGCTGCTCTTTATGCTGAACTTCAGCTCCTATCGCCTAGGTGGTGTCGTCATCATCAGGTGCCATAGAGTCCGTTCTGACGCGCAGCGACCCTGTGTGCTACAGAGGGAAGCACTGCGCCATCCTGCACCGTCCTCACAAGTGTTCGAATGTTTGAGCCTATTGTTGCAGCCGCTGTGTCGTTCCATCTCCTTGAGGACCCTCCTCTTCTTCCTGCCCCCCTGCTTTCTCAAGCATGATGTCATTCCCCAGGGACTGGTCTCTCCAAATTATATGTCCAAAGTATGTGAGACAAAGTCTTGCCATCCTTGCTTTT
>NW_022111373.1:70997313-70999410 GCF_000313985.2 Echinops telfairi | reverse complement strand
TGGGAGTATTTTTTCAAGCCTCGGTTTGCCTCAAGAGCTCTGGTGGTGTCGGGGGTTATGCTTTGGCCTAACTGCAAGGTCAGCAGTTGGAAGCCATCAGTCTCCCCTTGGAAGACTGATGAGGCTTGGTCCTCCCACAAGGGCAGTATTACCTTGTCCTATAGGGCCCCTGTGAGTCAGAATCAACTCCATGGCTATGAGTCAGGTTTGGGGGTTGTCATTAGCCACAGCAAGCCTCCTGATCTGACCTAGGTTCAGAGGAAGTGGGTGCTACACAGTTACCTGGCAAAAGATATAGATCCAGGAGGGGTGAAGAATCAGGCCTCACAGGTTACTAATCCATCACACTGCCTTGGGCTCCTAGTACTCCTACCACAGAAATAGGAGGCACAAGTTCAAAGTGAGGGCTGTCTGTTCTGGGGGGAAATTCTTGCCTCAGTTTCTCTACTCATATTCTTGGTGTTCTGCAGCATCTACATCCCCTCATCTGCATTCATTTCTGTGTGCCTAATTTGCTCTTGTTCTATCTCTCATGGGAGTATGTTTAAAGCACCCTATGCTGGCTGACGGGCTCATTCATATAACAACAAAAATTTTACTCCCAAAGGAGATCGTAGCCAGAGGTGCATCAAAGACCAAATCAAACTCCCTGGCATTGAGTTAGTTCTGCCCCTGTGGGTTTCCCAGACTGCCTCATCTTTCTCCCTTGGAGCAGCTAGTGGTGTCAAACTGCTGACCTTGTGATTAGCAGCCCAACATGGAACCTATGATGCCACCAAGGTTCTTTACTCACAAGTATGAAGGTCTGGATTTACAATATATGTGGGGAGGGGGCACAGTTCAATCCGTCACACACACACACTCTTACTTTTCAGGTTTCTATTAAGAATGAAGAAGGAGCCCTGGTGCATCATGGGCTACAGGTTGAGCTGCTAACCACCAGCGCAGTAGTCCAAATCCATGGCTGCTGTGTGGGAGGAAGATGAAGCTCTCTACTGCCTTAAAGATTCACAGCCTGGGAAATGCACCGGGGCCGTTCTTCTCTGTCCTGTAGGTTACTGTGAGTCCGAATCCACTCAATGGCAATGCCTTTGCGCTTGGGTTTTGACTGAGAATGAATCTGAATTTGGAGAAAGAAAAGACGGGACGTATCTTCAAAGCAGCGCATTCCCTTCCTTTCGGTTCCCCATCACACACCTGCACATCCTCCAACAGGCAGGCAGTCCTGTGAGATGTGCAGAAAGCTTGGGATGTGTTTGTGGGTGGTTATGAATAAATAACAGCCAACATCGTTCTGGAAACCCTCAAGCTGTGGAGAGGTGAGGCAGCCTCATGTTGCTGTTTGTGTGAGTGAAGGTGTACTTCCCGGGCCCACTCACAGGCAGTTGTCAAGTGTTTACCGCTAAATAAACCAACTCAAGCAGCACATCTGTCACCGCAGCTTCCGCAGCTGTGTTATTGTATCAGCGTGCTTCCCACTTCCAACCCACCCTCACCAGAAGCCAGAGTGACTGGAGAGCTTGGTGCCAGCTTGTAAATGCAGGTCCGTTATAGGGGTAGCGGGAAGAGCACAGCAGACAAGGGGCCCAAGGGGACGGAGGGACTGACAATGGATCACCTGGGTTTTGCTCTGTTTCTGTCCGTTCCTGGCTCACAGTCTTGAGACTCTTTGATTTCAACTATATGAAGCCAACCTCAAGCTAGGTTAAAATACAGGGCGGTCTCATAGAGGCCAAATGGGGGACTTCAGCAGAGCCTCAGTGAGGACACAGGCCAGGAGCTGACATGAAAGAGCAGCGCCTCTCTCTGCACCTACTTCACTGGCTTCTGTCCATGAGGCAGGTAGAAGAGGTCTTCCCCTAGCCCCTGCCTTACAGGTCATGGGTCTGGCCACTCATGGTGCATGATGACTACTTCCAAATTCAGCTCCATGGGGAAAAGAAACTTGATTGGCTTAGCATGAGGCCAGCCTTCTGCAGCAACACAAGATAAACAGGGATTCTGTGAGCCTGCTCTGTCACTGTTGGGTTAACTCTGACTCTGAATGACCCACTGTGTGTCCCAGTAGAACTGCGCTCCCTTGGGGTTTCAATGACT
>NW_022111373.1:70988482-70996759 GCF_000313985.2 Echinops telfairi | reverse complement strand
GTCACTATGAACTCTATATAGGGTCACTGAATGGCACTGGGTTGATGTGGCCTTGGACAGTTATTTAAATTCTCAGGATCTGTTTCATTATCTGTACGGTGGGGGTGAACCCACCCACTTCTTTGGACTGTTGTGAAAATTGAAGACTTTCAGCAGGTTAATAAAAGAAAAACACCTTATCACGGGCTATAAAATGCTATAAAATATTGATAAAATGTCTTCTATATTACGCCATTTTACTTACAATCTTGTATAAGGACTACTACGCAGCCTGAGGAGGGAACGTATTGCTGTGCTAGATCTCTGGCCTGTGCCAAAAAACCGATTCTCTAAGGCTACAGAACAAGGATGAAAGGAGCATATGGTGCGATCAGAGAAGCAACCATGTCAAATTGGTGAGTGTCTTGAGTTAAAAGGGACCAGAATCTTTTACGTTCTAAAACTTAAGCTTTAAGAAGCTCTCTTGCTACTGCATAAAGAATAACCTAGTGGAGGAGAGGGTAAAAGTAAGGGAGACAAGTACTAATGAAAAGACGTGTTTGTCTTTAGTTGTTTCACATGGAGACCCTCGAAGGAACCAGTACTTCAAACCAGTCCCTCTCAGTTCAGTAATGCCAATAAACTGAAGCCAGGCAGGCCCAACTTTGCAAAGGAGGGTGTTCCAAAATGAAAACCAGAAGGGAGCATGGGCTGACACACTCCTAGAAATTTAATCTTCCTAGAAAACAAGGACAGCACGTGACTTCCATGACAACCAAGTCTCTTGCTCAACAGAGTCAGAAACCACAGTGCCTGGCTTAAAGATGGCAGCCAACCAGGTAGTCACTTTGAATGTATGTCTCTCTCCACAATCCTGGACATGATCCAGTCTCCCATATAAGTTCCTAAAAGGGCCTCTGTAAGTCTCCTAATCCAGGATTTAAACACATATTTTTTTCTGTTCCTGTATCGTTCCTGTATACTCACATTTTATACATATGAAGTGGTTCTGATTTCACTCCCTTGGCCATGGATGAACAGGTTCAAACCAGTTCAAAGTCCTGGAAGGAGCTAATTTGGCCTCATTGAGGGAGGACTGATTGGCATGATTCTTGACAGAGAGCTGGGAGGCTGAGCAGAAGAGAAAATGGCCAGCAGAGCTGAGCCAAGAGAAACCAGAGAGACGAATACCAGTGTCTCTCCAAGGATGATTTAATATCACAAAACAGATCAATTAAGAGAATTATGTAGCTTGGAGGCCAACACCAAAAGGGCAATAGTCTTTGTTTCGTTGACAGGTGCATCCCAAACTCAGAGCCAAAATCGGGGGCATTGCTCTTGCTGTATGCCGTCAAGTTGAGTCTAATTCATACCAACCAGAACACAGTAGAAATGCCCCGTAGGGTTTCCAAGACTGTCATCTGTGGTGCTTCCAGTCTTGTGATGACAACACTGTGTGTTGGAAGTGACTCAACACCTACGTACAACAACCGTCTTCATGGAAGCAGACTGTCACAGCTTCCCCCTCAGAGTGCCTGCTGGGTTCCAATCACACACCTCTCAGCAGCCAATGAAAGTAAAGAGATCTCCCTGTATGTGTCTCTTTGTTCTTTTACCTTCCTGTGTGCCTCATTGTCTACTGAGTTTTTGGTTTTGCTTCTAATGAAATGGACTAAAACCTTACAAAGAAATGTCTACAATAAATAATTCTAAACTCCAGCCAAAGGCCTACTCATCCCAACAAGAATTAATTTTTTGTTTGTAATTCCCAGACAAAGGAAGGATTCATGCCAGCTCTTAAGTTGATTCAAGGACAGTTGAGGGGTGTATGCTAAAACAATGATGGTCCCAGCCCCCCCAAATCTTCATGTGCATTCCAAGAGTAACCAGGCAAAGGAGCAAAGAAAGACAATTACACAAAAGTTTTGAGTCTATAGAAACTAATGCATAGAGAAACCAATAGGTATGCTTGCTTCCATTCATAAAAGTACTAAAACTTGGCGACCACAAAAGACATCCATTTGCAGAATTAAAAGACAAGGCAGAGACAAAGAAGATTTCAGTAATGCAAGTAAATAACAGGCTTAATTCCACAACATATAAAGACCTCCCATAAAATATGAAAAGGCCAAAAGGTACCAATAGGCAATTTACTCAAAAGGAAATACAAGTAAACTAACTCTACAGAAAATACGTTCAGCCCCACTGGCCATCAGGACAAATTAATGAAAACAATGACAAACCATACCCATCAGATTGACAATAACTTAAAATGTTGATACTACTAAGGTTGGCAGGTGTGGGGGGAAACATCTCTCATACAATTCCAGTGGAAGTCACTATAGCCAATTTGGAGAGCTATCTGGCAGTATTTACTAAAATAATAAATTTAAAAATGTACCTATCATCTGATATGTAGCCATTTCACTTTCTAGTAACTATCCTCAAGCTATACATTTTTTTTTACAGGATTCATGTCCCAGGTGCTCATTTCCAATGAAAAGTTGGAAATAATATAAATATCCAACCATAGGAAATTACTAAATATTCTGTAGAAAAGTATACAACCTTTTAAAATAAAGTTATATGATACTGGGTGAGTAGATGTTCAAGGCATTTTATTGAGCGAGAAAAAAAGGAAACAGCAGAGCTTGACAATATACAACTATTTATAAAAATAGAAAACAAAGCCAAAGAAAGCACAATATATAATATCAATGGGTGCAGATAAGTAACTGTATAGCAAAAAGGTCTAGAAGGAACACACTGGTTGATAATAGTTACTTTTTTTTTCTTCTGGGGAGGGAAGGAAAAGACAGATGCTTTTCAACAAGGTGTGTGGTTTAGGAGAGTGAATGGGCTTTAATAAAAACTCATTGCCCGTGAGTTTATTCCCACTTCTATTGACCCTATAAAGCAGGGTAGAACTGTTCCTTAGGGTTTCTGAGACTGTAAATCTTTACAAAAGCCAAAAGCCCTGTTTTTCTCTCTCAGAGTAGCCGTTAGTTAGCAGCCCAACTCATAACCACTTCACCACCTGGGCTCCTGGTTCCTGTGGAATGGCTACCGAATTTGGGCCACTGGTCCTTCTGTTAGCGACACAGTGCTTAGCAACATGCGTCAACAGAGCTCCCTGGTGAATGGGCAGGTTATTTAAGATTGGGTAAGCACTGGAGTTGCCAACTAGTCTATGTTTAGGGCAAGCGCTTCCCCCTGCTTAAAAGAACAGAGCACCACTTGGATGATCACAGAAGCAAGTCTGTGTCTTCAGAGAGACTCATATTTCTGAGGGCCTGTCTCTATGGAGGATCTAATAGGGGCTTGGGTAAAGAGTTGGATGCAGTTTGTATCAGGTGTAGTTTGCTTTCCCAGGATCTAAACTGTCTGGGTCAGCGTTAGCTTTCTTGTCTTCCCTGTGGGATACTGGATTCAATTCTCAGCCAATTTACCTCATCCACAGCCATTACCTGTGTGCTAGTGAAGGCTTGGCTGTTGCTGTGATGCTAAACAGAAGCTTCCAGCTTAAGACAGTCTAGGAAGAAGCAGCCAATGAAAACCCCATGGATCACAATGTTCTGCCCCTCAATCTCTCAAGAGCATGGCACCGGACCAGGCAGCATTTTGTTCCATGGTGCACTGAGTTGCCGTGGGTTGGAGTTGACATGATGGGGGCTAACAACAGCATCGAAATTATCATGGGCAGAGAACACTGCGTGCTCTGTCAGGCCTGTGCCCATGCTACTTTCAATTAAATATGACCACAAAGATGAAAGTTTGACGATGTGTGAAAGTTTAAGCCAGATTCTGGGGATGCTAAAATGAAGAAGAACTTCACGGAGTTTACTTGTAGAAAGGGCACTGAGACCAATACAGACACAATGTCCTATGTAAATGATGACTGAGTATTACTAACACTTGCAGGCAAAGTGCTTTCACGTAAATACATTTATTTTGCAGAGTTGATGTGTGGGTACCATTAGTAGAAGCTCTCCTTTGTCAGGTCACCTGCTACCAATCCAGGTTGTATTCATCATTTCCACAGTATTAACTTCATCTTCTTCCTTCCTTCTACTTCTCTTCTCCGGATCAAGTTTCAAGTCCAAGGTCTTCTCATCATCATGATCTTAGGCACTGAAGGCCACTCTTGGGTCAGTGGAGAAGTAAAGGTATAGAGTCGGCTGATCAAGCTGAATCATACATCAGAAAAAGGTATGTATAAGGATAATGGGTTGAGGGTAGAGATCTACCTCTTACCTGAGGCAGAGAAGTTAAAAGTGGTGCCTTTGCATCCTGGTGACATCCCATCAGCATCTTCACATTTTTCCCAGCTAGTGTGTAGAGGGAAGACAAAAAAAAAAATGTTTGAAGCCTTTGAATGATGATGTTGGCAAAGAATACTAAATGCACTGTCGACTGCCAGAAGTACAAACAAATCCATCTTGGAAGGACAGCCAGAATGTTCCTTGGAAACGAGTAAGGAGAGACTTCATCTCGCATCCTTTGGATCTGCTACCAGGAGGGACCAGTCCCCCAAGAAGGCCACAATGGCTGGTAAAGTAAAAGGTCAGCCATAATAATGAGGAAGACCCTCGAAACAAGATGGACTGAAACGGTGGCTGCAATCCTGGGCCCCAACGCGGCAGTGATCGCGGAGGGTGCCTCAGGACCACGCAGTGTTTTGCGTTGTTGTACGCGGTGCTGCTTTGAGCCTGCGCTACATCAGCAGTGCCTGAAAACGGTAAGTAGTGATCAAAGGTGAACCCACCAGAGGTCTGCAGTCCAGTTATTATATCCATCCTTCCTAGCTGCACCCGAGTCACCGCCCCTTCAGTATGCGTCCATATTTCCCACTTCATGACTTTGCTGACGTTTAAGCACTCTGTCTTCAGGTTTGACTAGATAAGAATATTCTATATCCCTGAAGGGCCCCTCGGGGACAGTCTGGTGGAACTCAGATTTAGATGCTGGCCTGCCTCATGATATTGGAAGTGTGGCCCTAGATTATTTGACATTGGTAGTGAAAATAATCCCCTCCTTGCCACTCACCATGCCCGGCAACCGGAGCCTGCATTTTAGGTTCTGGGTGTGAAGCTGCTCTGGACACTCACAACGACTCTTTTCTTCACGATGGATAATTCCTGATTTCATGGCTGTCCTCACAAGAACTCAGCTTCCATTTGTCCATGTGTCACGGGCACCTTCGGGGGTTTTGGGTTTTGTTTTTTTCCTTCAGAATTTGAAAATACTTTCTGGGGGATCCTCCCCCCAGAATCCTCTGAAACTATGAGTGCTTTGGCCCCCTCTCCACATGCATGGACACCATGGAAACTTTTTGGAATGAGCTCTAATCCTCTGATCTCAGAAGAAGAGGGATCCAGCAAGTAATTCCACAACGCACCGGGGAGACTGCAGTCCTTGATTAAAAGAAAGGTACCCTCAGGAGAGAAAAGAAAGGGTCCCCAGTTTAATTCCCCAGCCCCCTGATAACCGCCAAGCTATGGCCACTCCTCCTATACCTCTCTATTCATTCATTTCCACCCCTTACTACCCACCATAAGGAAGCCCTGGTAGTGTAATAGGTCACTATTGTGCTGCTAGCCACAAGATCAGCAGTTCAAAACCATCAGCTACTTCTCAGTAGAAAGATGAGGCTTTCTACTCCCATAAAGAGTTACTGTCTGGGAAACCCAGGGGGTGGGGGGCGGGCAGTTCTACCCTGTCTTTAAGGAAACTGTGAGTCGGAATTGACTCGATGGCAGTGAGTTTCATGTTTTGGAATGTTTTACCCACCACCTCTCCACTCCATGGGCAGACAGGGAAGGGCAATGGCCTCACATTTCTGAGGTTCCATCTACAACTCATGCTCTTTACCGCACTGCAAGCTATTGAAGTTTAGCACTTTATAAAAACATCAGACTTCAGAGGTACTTTGGGCCAGTCAACCTCCATTCTCCCTTCTCAGGGTTGTAGCACACCCATTTTCTTTTGGGAAACATCTTGCTCCATAGTGTGTGGCTTAGAAGACATGTCAATGTGCACTTATCCCGAATCTCTAGGAGGTGAGAATCCACCAACAGGGACCATCAAAGAAAGGCATGGAGATGTATTTGCTGTTGAAACACCAGCCATTGAAAATCCTATAGGTCCCCTCCAAGACTGTGAGGCCCACACTGGGGTTGATTGTACTCCCCTGCCTTCTTGGCCCGGGGCTCAATAAGTAAATATTTGTTGATAAAGAGATGCATGAATGAACTGATTCCAGCTTGTGATAAGAAAAAAAAGACACCAGTGTGAAAGTCCTGTGTAAATAAAATTTAAAAAACTCTATAAATGTGAACTCTTATTGGAAAAATAAAAATACATATTAGAGAGTAGAAGAAAATGTGGAACAAAGCTCAAAATCATAAACTGACAGTGTTTATTCAAGTGATGTAAATCTAAAAAACGATGAGATACTTCCCTCATTCAGAGCAACATTCAAAAGATGCAAAACAAGAAATGTTAGAGAAGGTATGAAAAACTGAAACCCTCAAACACTGCTGGTGGGATTGTAAAGTGTGCAACTCCTGCAGAAAGTAGTGGGGCATCCTCAAAAAGTGAACAATCCCTCTATTTAGCACATATCCTAGACAAAGAAGAGCCACACCACGAATAGATAAATGCTCACCTATGTGCGGTGCAGCACTATTCTCAATAGCAAAAAATTGGACACAACCTAAATGCCCATCCATGAGAAGAAACACATGTAAATGTTGGTACACATATACAATGGAATACTCCAGAATGATGAATCTGTGAAGTTCCTCATAACATGGGTGAACCTGGAGGATACCTGCTGAATGGAATCAGCCCATCACAAAGACACATATTGTATGTTCTCATGACTGGGCGTGGTCAAGTGGAGGGCAGCGGCAGAAATGAGAAGCAACCCTGAGGAGGTGCACGGACACAGTGGCTGCAGCGATGGCTCAAACATAAGATCCATTGTGAGGATGGAACAGGACCAGTCAGGGTTTCATTCTTTGGTGCATAGAGTCTCTGAGTCAGAACCAACTTAATAGCCCCAACAACAACAACAACAACAACAACATTGTTGTAGGGTGGGCACCAAGAGGGCCCAAATTGCCTGGTCACCGTTGCCAGATTACAGAAACCAGGTGGATTCCAAGTTTTATTTTCACATGCATGGGAAAGGAGAAATGGGGAGGTAGGGGGAGGGACGCCAGACTCCCCGTGCCTTTGATCTCACAGGATATATAGATTATATTACACACACAGGGAGAGGCTGAGTGAAACACTTCTTTTAGACAGACACAAATCTTGGAATGACAGGTACGAGCTAAGAAAAGAAATTTTTTGTTTTAACAAAGATCTTGTGTTACAGAGCTGCCATTACTTAGGGACCCTAAATTTCAAGGAGACAGGCTGGGTGTGTAGGTCCTGAGGGCAGGGGTGAAGCCTGGGGGATTCATTACACTCAGATAAGAATCAAGTCATTGGCTGTTAATACCAGTGAGAATTCATGTCTGGACACCGTCATGGGATACTCTGTGAGACAAGATAGAAGGGTTGAGCTCAGGGTCATAGCTCTGGAGGATTTCTAGCTCAGTTACATCTAAACAAAGTATACCATTCTCCTATATCACATTTCCATCATAAAATAATAGTGGACAGACTCTTCAAGCCACCCTCTATCAACATCATAATTCTAAAAGATCAAGAATATATTTTCACACTAAAAGAAACATTCTTTGATGGTTACCAGGGATGGGAGAAGAAAGACAGTCAATGATTAAAGGGCATACCAAATATATTATGGTATGTTGCTTTTTCCTTAGCTTGGGTAAAGGAAAACGCAACCTCCTGTAAGAGAGATGTTAGCAAAACCAAAATAAAGGCAGGGCAAGACACTAGGAAAATGGCAAGAGCTAAAGGCAACAGAGGAAATTACTGTTATATACACAATTCTGAAATAACTGTGATCTACTATTATGTGCTTTGATAGACATGCAGGCTGAACAGGAGTGGAAGTACATCCACAGATACATATAATAGGTTTGACAGAGGATGCGTATTTACCTTTGCTGTAATTGTATCCTTGCATGTAGTGCAACACACAGGGGACAAAGTTATGAAAACTTACACATAACCAAACACCTTGAGAGAATGAGTCCCTGAGCAGAGGATCAGGACCATAGTCTGGGGACAAAAACATCTATTGCCATAACACAGGTCACAAAGACAATGTTCTGCATCCAATTTTGATGAGTAGCTCCAGGGGGTCTTAAAAGTTCATCA
>NW_022111373.1:70985646-70987545 GCF_000313985.2 Echinops telfairi | reverse complement strand
ATGAGGGCAACAAATGTATAGATGTGCTTTACACAATTGATCTATGTATTGTGATGAATTGTAAGAGCCCCAATAAATTGATAAGAAAAGAAAAGAAAAAGAAGTGAGGCTTAAAATGTTCTCAACTGAAAAAGGGGAAAAAAGAAAACAAGGATAGAGAGACTTCTTCATCTTATGTACTTTGGACATGTCAGAAGAGACCAGTCCCTGGAGAAGGACATTATCCTTGGTAAAGTAGTAGGGCAACAAAAAAGAAGACTTCTGACCAGATGGATTGACACAGTGGCTGCATCGATGGGCTCAAACAGAAGCACAATTGTGATACTCTTATACCTAGGGTCGCTATGAGTCGGAACCAACTCAATACCAGCTAACAACAACACCTGTGGAAGGAAATTGAAACTGGAAAGGCATCTGGAACCTTTCCTAGCCCTTCACATATGGCCTTAATTTCTACTGTATGACTTCTCTCTCTCTCTCTCTCTCTCTCTCACACACACACACACACACACACACACACACACACACACACTGCTGAGCTCAATCCTCTATTGAGTCCCACATTTAGAATCCCTTCCTCATCTTCTCACCTTAGAAATTCTCTTGTGTTTCCTGGGCTGAATCCATACTTCTCCCTTGAAGAATTCTCTGATTTCACTCTTTGGTGCCAGCTTATGGCCTCTTCTTTGGTACATCCCACAGGAATCCGCTAATAGCTGGATTGCATTACTGTTTTCATTCTGCTTTGCGTGTAAGTCAGTTACTAGCATATGGAATGACTCCCTTCTATGGGATGGTACGTGCATTGAAGGTAGGAGCTAGTTTTTCCATCTGTGTAGCACATTGGGCTGCTGACAAACATGTTAGAGGCTTGGGGTCCCCCAGAGGCACGTGGAGAGAAAGGCCTGGTGATCCACTTCCAAACCACCAGCCAGTGAGCACCCTTTGGAACACACATGGCATCACCAAGAAGCTTTGTCAATTCAGCAGCAATGTTTTCTAACCTTACCCAGAGTACCGAGTACATATTTTTCCTGAAGATGGGACATTAGGTATATCAGTCTAGATTGGGTGATAGCTCCCACCGCCCTCTTCAGTCCCCCCCCCAATGTTCTCATTTTCTACCACAATACTCTGGTTCTCTTCTGTCCTCCAACTTTATTTTGTTCTACTCATATTCCCAACTCACAACTTAATCAAATGATAATATTTGTCACCCTTCTTTCATGGGTCTTAAGGGGAGAAATGTAAAGATGTAACCCACCAGAGGGTCTTCTTGACTACTTATCGTCTGCATTCTCCCCAGAGATAATTACTTTCCTCAAGTGGGGATTCATATACATTTCATATAATTCTCCTATATGCAGTCGATCCCATTGATCTGGAAAGTTAAACAGGTCTGATGCTCTGACATTACATAAGGCATGGTAAAGAGTTTATAGATGTGGTGGGGCCCGAAATTCCTGTATGATACTACACTGACTCCAAATCTGAATTAGATTGAGGGCAGTGCACCCTGAATTAAGGAATCAGCTAGCTTAGGGATTTCTTCATCCCATATGGCTTGCTGAGACCACAGGCCCTCAGGCAGGTGTCCCTGAGGAACAACGAAGGTTCTGATAGAAGGCTCCGTCCTCGCTTCCTTACAGCCATGATGTCTTCACACAGCCTTGATAATAAACCAACACGAGAGTCATCTTAGCCAGTGCTCCATCTTCTGGCCCAGACTAGCCTTTGTAGGCTGGTCGAGTTCTTTATGTACCTGAACACACCACAGGCTGGTATGAATTTGTCTAATCTCAAATTTCACATAAAGAGACAACGTTGTCTTTTAATAGATTCTGACCTATGGCAGCACCAGGCGTATCCAGGTAGCGCACCATGGGGTTTTCGTTTGAC
>NW_022111373.1:70980936-70983399 GCF_000313985.2 Echinops telfairi | reverse complement strand
TGAAAATGATGATGGCAACATATGTACAAATGTGCTTGACACAATGGATGAATGTATGGATTGTGATAAGAGATGTAAGAGCCCCCAATGGAAGTACTTAATAATAATTTTTAAAAATATATAAAGATAGTCACAAGTCTAACGGGAATCACGATAGAGAACAGATTAATACCTCTCTGTTAAAGAGAGAGGAGATGTCACAATCCGTCTGTCCAATCCCCATTTTGTTCAGCATGACCTATCCCGGGTCCCACTGACCTAACAACACATACACCCTTTTAGTCTTCAGCAATCGTGTCCAAAAGCAAGCATCCTGTAAGTCCATGTTGCTATTCCTGCAGTCATGGATGGAGTGGTCAGTGCCCCCCCCACCACCAGTTATGCCTTTTGTCTTCCAGTGTGGGTCACTTGTGAGTAATCCACAACCAGTTCAGATGGGGTGCCAAGTTCTGCCCCCCACATCAGTGTCTACAGTCAGCATTCTTCAGGGACTTTATGGTTTCGAGTACATCACTGGTCTGTTGCGCTCCCCTCTTGGTTCGCCCGCATGTGTGCAAGTCAGACAGGCTCTCGCCCCGAACTGGATCTTCAGGGTGGTCCTCTGCAGCACTGTCATCTAGGGAAAGGACATCACGTCTTGAGCTGAGACCCGCCCTGCAGTCATCGCGGGGAGCAAGCTGCTTCACGCAATAACATTGCCCGCGTGAATTGGCACACCGGAATGAGGTTGACTCTCGCTCTCCCTTTCCTGTGGAAATATAAACAAGACCCTCCCCTTGGGTGGATGAGTGCCCTCATCATCCCATTGTCGTTGTTAATTTCCCCCTGCACCTCTGTGGGCTTTAAAGGAATATGATGGGGGATGGGGGAGACATGCCGTTCAACCCAAGTGCTATTTGCATCTGGTGTTGATGATTTAAGAATCATTGGCTCTGGTCTGGCTCTTGCCAGAATATCTGGTCCTCAGCTTCCGAATTGTGTGTTGTGTGCATTTCTCTTATGTCGGTTCTGCTGTGTGAACTTACCTCAGTGGATTCATGTTGTACTTGATCTTTTGTGCTTGGCTAGCTTCACTCAGCATAATTTTCTCCAACTCTTTCCACGAGATGAGGAGTTTCATGGTTTCATCACTCTTATTTTAGGCATGCATAGTATTCCACTGTGTGTATGTACCGGAGTTTCGTTATCCGTTCATCTATTGATGGGAATGTAGGCTGTTTGCAAGTTTTTGCAATTGTGAACTGTGCAGCAATGAACTTTGGAGAGCAGATATTTGGTCATGGTCTGTTTCTTATTTCTTCTGGGTATATGCCCAGTAGCAGAATTGCTGGGTCAAATGGTAGCTCGATTTCCATCTGTTTTAAGTATGACTTAAATCACTTTTCACAGTGGCTGTATGTATGTACAAGACCACCAGCATGTCACTGGTGTTTCAAATGCCAGCAGCGTCACCAGAAGTGAAATGGTTTCAATGGAGCTTCCAGACCAAGAATAGACAATGAAGAATCAACTGCCCACTTTGGGGGAGGCTGCCACTGAAAACCTTATGCCTAGCTGCAACACATTGTCAGACGCTGAAAGCCTTGTCAATGGAAGCAGAACTTTGTCAAGTTAGTGCAGGGTGGGCTTCTCGGGTTGGCAGGTACTTGCAATGTAACTGAGGAAGAACTGTGTTCTCAGAGTGAAGTTTACCAGTGTGACATGAGTAGGATAAAGCCTGTGGGAGTGTAGGCTTCAGGATTCTTGTTTGCTGAAGGGCTTGACTCCAGGTGAGAAGAAACAGCTGCAAAAATCTGTTAATGATCAGAACTTGAACTGTGGGAAGTGTGAATTTGGGAAATTTGGAAATAGTCAAAAAATGAAATGGAACGCATAATAGTCAATATCCTAAGCATTAGTGAGCTAAAATAGACTGGGATTGGCCATTTTGAATCAGTTAATCATATGATTTTCAGTGCTGAGAATGACACAATCATGAGGAATGGAGTCATAAAGGACCTTTCAAAATCAATATTTTTGGGGTGTTTTTTTTAAGTAATTCTATATTTTGTTTAAATTTATAAAATTAGCTATATAGGGAATAAAACTGGGATCTGGGCCGGGGAAAAAATTAGCAATATAGCAATGATACATTACACTGTGAATTTAAAAAGACATCATGTTTCAATGTTCTTAGAATAAATTTACACACACTATATAATTCCTATCTTTTCACAACCTGCAAAAAATTTTAAATAAACATACTTTAAATTTTGCATACACATGAGACAAAATAGAACATTAAAAGTTTCATAGTGTAGTTATTCATCACTATCAAGTTGGCTCCTACCCGTGGCTACCGTATGCACAACAGAACACAACACCTCCCAAGCCTGCACCATCTCCACCATCGCTTTCATGTTGGATCCCATTGTTGAAGCCACTGCGTCAATTCTTCTCCTTGACATCCTTGATATTCTTTAT
>NW_022111373.1:70972446-70980168 GCF_000313985.2 Echinops telfairi | reverse complement strand
AGGACATCTCAAGAACAAATTTGAGGCATTGAACACTAATGGCAGAAGACTTGATGAGCGGTGGGAGGACATCAAGCGCATCGCTCACGAAGAGCGTCAAAGGTCCTTGAAAAGACAGGAAAGAAAGACAAGATAAAAATGGATGTCAGAAGAGACTCGGAAACTTGCTCTTAATCATAGAGCAGCTAAAGAAATTGAAGACCCAATGAATTCAACGAGCTGAATACAAAATTTCTAAGGGCAGTTTGAGAAGACAGAGTCAAATATTAGAATGAAATGGGCAAAGACCTAGAGCTAGAAAACCAAGAAGGAAGAACACTCATCACATCTTAAACTGAAAGAATTCAAGAAAAAAATTCAAGCCTAGACTTGCAATATTGAAAGATTCTCTGGGCATAATATTGAATGATGTAGGATGCTTGAAAAGAAGATGGGAGGGATCTACAGAGTATATACAGATATACCAAAAATTACTGATTGACATTTCACCATTTCAGGAAATAGCATATGAGCAAGAACTAACGATACTGAAGGAAGATGTCCAAGCAGCACTGAAAGCAGTAGCCAAAAACAAGGCTCCAGGAATTGATGGAATACCAATTGAAATGTTTCACCAAGTTGATGAAGCCCTTACTAATCTATGCCAGAAAATTTGGAAGACAGGTGCTTGGCCAACTGAGTGGAAGAGATTCATATTTGTACCTCTTCCAAAGAAAGATGACCCAATAAAATGTGCAAATTATAGAACAATATGATTGATGTCACAGGCATATAAAATTTTGCCGAAGATCATCCAACAACAGTTGCAGCAGGACATTGACAGGTAGTTTCCAGAGATTTGGGCTGGATCCAAAAAAGGACGTGGAACAAGGAATGCCATTGCTAATGTCAGATGGATCTTGGCTGAAAGCAGAGTATACTACAATGAGGTTTATTTGAAGGTTTTTTTTTAAATCCTTTTATTAAACTTGGTGTCTTATTGTCTATTTAAAGGCATTTCACTGTGTGGAACCTAATAAACTACGGATAATCTTGAAAAGAATTGGAATTCCATTTTTTTTTAAACAGAACAAGGGAATACCATGTAGTTTAAAATCAGGAAAGGTGTGTCAGGGTTATAAGATTTCACCATACTTATTCAGTCTGTAAACTGAGTAAATAATCTGAGAAGCTGGACTATGTGAAGAACAGGGCGTCAGGGTTAGAGAAAGGTTTATTAACAAACTGTGCTATGCAGATGACACAGCCTTGCTAAAAACAGAAGACTTGAAACAGTTACTGGTGAAGATCAAAGACTACAGCCTTAATTATGGATTATACCTCAATGTAAAGAAAACCAAAATCCTCACAATTGAACCAATAGACAACATTATAATAAGTGAAGAAAAGATTGAATTTGTTAAAGATCTCATTCTTCTTGGTTCCACAATAAATGCTCATGGAAGCAGTAGTTAAGAAATCAAATGCTATCTTACATTTGGCAAACCTGCTGCATAATGCCTCTTTAAAGTTTTAAAGAACAAAGATATAACTTGAGGACTAGGTTTGTCTGATCCACACCATAGTGTTTTCAATGTCTTTGTATGCATGAAAACCTGGACAATGAATAAGTAAAACCAGACAAAAATTCACATATTTAAATGACAGCGTTGGCAAAGAACATTGAAAGTACCATGGACTGCCAGAAGAACAAAGACATCTGTCTTGGAACAAGTACAGCCAGAATTTTCCTTAGAAGCTGTGCTGATGAGACTTCATCTCATGTATTTTGGCCATGTTATTAGGAGAGATTAGGTGGTCAGTGTAATTAGGAGAGATTAGGTGGTCAGATCCTCAGCAAGATGGATTGACATAGTGACTTCAACATTGGGCTCAAACTTGACTTGGCAGTGTCTCATTCTGTTGTACATAGGGTCCCTGTGGGT
This sequence comes from Echinops telfairi, assembly GCF_000313985.2. NCBI lineage: Eukaryota > Metazoa > Chordata > Mammalia > Afrosoricida > Tenrecidae > Echinops > Echinops telfairi. The sequence goes on along the minus strand of NW_022111373.1, from coordinate 70,978,243 downwards.
CAGAGTGGACTCGACAGCCCCTACAACAGCAACACCCAAAGAGCCCACTGCAAATGAGCTCACTCCGACTCCGAGCGGCCCAGCTGTCAGTGCATACAGGATCAGACATCTTCTTCCTCCAGTGGAGCAGCTGGTGGGCTTTAATTGCGGACTTTGTGGTTAGCAGTAAAGCCTAACCTAGTAACCCACAATACCTTCAGGGATGTATAGGCATGTTCAATTTCAAAAAGTATCCCAATGTATGCACGAAAAAAGTGAATATCATTTTTTAGCTGGTGAAGAGTGATCTAGTTTTAAAACTATGACTAACTGCTGCAAGGAACCTATTTGAACAGTCTTCTTTGTTGGTCTGAATGTGTTTTTTCCTTATGACAATCTGATTGGTGTGAAGTGTATTTGCATCGTATTTCACTTGAATGAATTAAGCCATCAAGGCAGGTCAGCAAACTTTACTTTTTTCTCTATAGGGTCAGGTAGTAAATATTTTATGCTATACAGTTTGTCACAATTACATTGACTCTGTCCTTATAGCACAGAAAGCAGCCCCAGGTGTCAATGAGCTAATGGACCTGGCTGTGTTCCAATAGAACTTTATTTATAAAAATAGATGATTGCCCAGTAGCACATGGTTTCCAAATCTTGTTTAAATGGGATTATCTGGTGAAAAAAAATGATTGCAATACTAGAAGCACTCACTCCTCTATGCCAGGAAATTTGGAAGAAAGATACCTGACCAAATGGCTGGAAGAGGTCCACATATGTAACCATTCCAAAGAAAAGTGACCCAACGTGGCAGAAATTATTGAACAATATAATTAAGGTTGCAAATAAATTTTTTCTGAAGACACTTCAAAAGCAGCTGGAGCAACAGGGAACTGCCAGAAATTCAAGCCAGGTTCAGAAGAGGACGTGGAATAAGGAATATCATTGTTGATGGATCTTGGCTGAAACAGGAAATGCCAGAAAGACGTTTACCTGGGCTTGACTAACTATGCAAAGGTACTCAACTGTGTGAACAATAAATTATAGCTCACATCACAAAGAATGAGAATTCCAGGAAACGTAACCATGCTCATGCAGACCAGGATGTAATCAATCAAACAGACCAAGGAACTACTACATGTTTTAAAATCAAAAAGGTGTGTATCAGAGTTATATAATTTCACCATACTTATTCAGTCTACATGTTGAGCAAATAATTCAAGAATCTGGACTACAAAAAGAAGAGTGAGGCATCAGGATTGGAGAAGGACGACGACCATGCTTCTGAAAGCCAAGAGAACTTGAAGCACCTACTGATGAAGATCAAAGACGCCAGCCTTCTATATGGGTTATACTTCAAAATGGAGAAAACAAGTATCCTCGCAATTGGACCAATAGGCCACTCGTGGTAAATAACAATTAGATTGAAAGTGTCAAAAATTGCATGTTACTTGAATCCACAATCAATGCCCATGAATACTGCAGCCAAGATGTCAAACGACATGTTGCATCAGGCAAATCTGCTGCACAAGACCCCTTTTAAAAGTGCTCACGTTGAGTACTAACATGTACCTGAGCCAAGCCGTGATATTCTCAACCCCTTCATATGCCTACAAAAGCTGGACATTGAATAAGGAAGGACAAAGAATAAATACCTTTGGACGATGGCTCTGCCAATGAATATTGAATACGATAGACTTTTGGAAGAATGAGCAAATCTGTTTCGGAGGTAGTACAGCTAGCATGCTCCTTAGAAACCAGGATGATGGGACTTTGTCTTTGGACATGTTGTCAGGAGAGATCACTCCCTGAAGAAGGGTATCGTGCTTAGTAAAGTAGGGGGCCGATGTAAAAGGAAGATCCTCAATGAGCTGTGTGACACAGTGGCTGCAACAATAGACAAATATAGCAATGATTGTGAAGTTGCTACGGGACTGGGCAGTGTTTCACTTTGCTGTACATAAGGTTGCTGTGTGTCAGAACTAACTCACTAGCCACTAACAACAGCCAGTACAATCTGGGAAGTCCACCATCTGTCTGTCAGTTTGTCGTACTGTGTGACTTGTATGTTTTCATGATGCTAGAAGCTAGGACAGGGGTATTTCAAAGGCCAACAGTGTCTCCCATGTTGAACAGGCTTCAATGGATCTGCAAGATTAAGACTCTAGGAAGAAAGGTCAGATCATCTGTTTACAAAACGTAGCCAATGCAAGCCTTATGACTCACAAAAGAGCATTGTTCTACTCTCTTCCTATGGATATATGAGGAGTGACATCGTATTTGGTGGAAGAGAGGGCCAAGGAGGGCAGGGGAGATTTTTAGTGGTAGGATTGGCCTAATACCCTTAACGATGGACTCAGTCCTGCCAGTGATAGTGGTGATGATGAAGGAGTAGGCGGTTGGTGGGCTCTGTTGTCTAGAAGGTTGCCATGACTCACTGTCAACCCAAAATCTGCTATCTATCTGAAAATACAGACACACCAATTGAAAAATCAGCATGATTCGAACTGGCAATATATATATTTATGCAATATATATATAAATGTACAAAATTGATACATTGATACAATCAATAGAATTGTGTTGATACAAAGAATATTACAAAGAATTTACAAGGAAATTACAAAGACTATTGATACAGTCAATAGAAAGTTTAATCTCCCTGGTCACCAGAAAGTTTGTGATCCATGTCTCTCCTAACTCAACCCCAGAAACCTTCAGATCTTTTTCCTAAGGTGGCAGGAAGCACTTGTGTAAATGAAACTAACGATCAGAACCTTCTCCCCATTAGGAACAGGGAAGAGTATATCCAATCTGTTCTTTGCTTACACTGAAAGTATCCAGAACCCTCACTGCCCTTCTCCCCCCCACCCCCCCCACCCCACGCCAATAAAACAAATGCACTGTATGTCTTTGCTAGGGGAAGAGGTAAGGACAGCATCTGGTGAAGGTCCGAGAAAATGCCCAGACTCTTCTCTGCGTGAAGGTTAAATTCTTTGTGAAAGGAGAATAGGACCGTGGGATAGCACAGCAGAGGCGATGAGATTTCCGGAGTCCTTTCTGCTTGGTCAGCTGTCATGCTCCCTCTGAACACTGCTGATATCCTACATTTTAAATGACTCAAGTTTAAAGATAGTTTACCATTAGGAAAATAGCCCACCACCCTGAGGTGTGATCAGCACGTAAACTAATAAGTGCAGAGTTTGCAAAACACTACATCTTCCGTGGATTTAGTTTGCAACCTGGGAAAACCCTGGGAACAGATGGTTTGTTATTTGGGTTTCACAAGCAGACCTGAGAGGAGTTGAATTTCTGCTTGTGACACGCTAAGGGAGGAAGAACGTGCCTCACTGAGTGACTGAAAGTGCCTCGATTGTGTTGGTGTTAATTCTGAGAAGGACCCCAAGGAGCAAGGGCTTTAAACACGCACATTATTTCGAAGCAGATCAAGGTAATGGCTGCAATATGTGTGCACCATTAATGTCACTCCATATACTAATGTCACTCCTGGTGGTGCTGTGGGGTAGGCTTTGGGCTGCTGATTGCTAGGGCAGCAGTTGGTGCTCACCAACTTCTTAAGTGGAGAAAGCTGAGACTGTCTGCTCCCATAAAGATGGACTGTCTTGGAAACCCTAGATGTGGTCACTATGAGTCGGAATGGACCCACAGGCAGGGGGCGCCATGGTCCCAACTCATAGTGGCCCCAGGTGATAGAGGAGAGCTATGCCATATTTATTTTTACTGTAATCTCTAGAGTGGGAGACAGATATAGCCATCGCTTCCGTTAAGATTTACCAGTGGTACCCCGACGGTACTAGAGAAGCAGTTTTTACTCCATGTCTCAATGAGCCCTTCTTAAAATAACTCTTCAAGCTCCTGTCTGTAGGCTTATTTTTGGTAAGGGCTCAGGCATTGGCTGATGGCACAGGGTGTGGATCCTACATGATCTTCTCTGTTCTCTCACACTCTTCATCCACCCCACAAACTCTCTATCCAATCAAGGTGCCAGGATGAGAAACCGTCTGGCAAACCACCGCATACAAGGAGAATCCACACAGGATTGCAAGTCAAACCCAGCAAAAGCTCCCTGGACTAAAGGGGAAGGTTGTCTGAACAGCTAAAAACAAAGAAACAAGCAAAAAGCCCTAAATGTTATCACGCTGCAGGATGCTCTTCAGGCATTCATTCATCAGCAAGCATCCCCGTTTACTGCCAGAAGGCAGGTGCAGAATAAAGATGACGCATGCTCCCACTCGATCTAGAAGGCACTGTATCTTTCTGAAAATGGCATGCTAGGCTACTGCTACCAATCTAGGGTGTTGGCATGTGAAATAAAATGAATTTGCCATTCCCAATCAACCGCACATTAGCTACATTTGTTTCTTGAGGTAGCAAAATGCAGAAAACCAAAAAGCTTGCATTTTGACAACAGCTCGGTATCAGACTGATAGATAGTAGATCTATCTATAAGTAGAATTTAGGGCAAAGAGACTGTGGTGGCCAGTAAACCAAAAGGACACTGAGTCCTTTCGTAGCCCCAGTGACCCTGAATAGGGTTCCCAAGCCTGGAGATCTTTGCTGGAACAGATCATCGGATCTTTGTGCTGAGGAGCAGCGGTGGGCTGAAACCACCAACAGTGTAGTTGCGCAGTATAACATTTCCCTGGCAGTGCCGTGAAGACTCCAAGTGGCCAGAGGAAGCATAATGAAGGAGGTCATGTGCACACACAACAACAGTAAAGTATCCTTGTGGAAAGGAGGAAGAAAGGCTGTCCTATCAGACAGAATAGCACAAAGGCAAGAGGACACACATGTCTTATAGTGTTGGGGGTGTCACCCAGAGACAGACTGTAGAACACAAGGGGAAGGTGGGAAAGCTAGGCTGGAATCCAACTTTAAAGGGCCTAATAAGCCTGAGCTGCCAGAAATTCAGGCCAGATTCAGAGGAGGACTACACAACACAAAGAACTTCGTTGCTGGTATCAGATGGATCTTGGCCCAAAGCAGAGAATCCCAGAATGATGGTTACTGGTGTTTCCACTGACTATTCAGAGGCATCCCACTCTGTGGACCATAATGAACTAAGGATAACCTTGGGAGGAATGGCAATGCCAGTACACTTCATGGTGCTCATGCAGATGGGTTGTACATGGGTTAAGAGGCAATTGTGAGACCGGAACAAGGGAATACTGCATGGTTTAAAATCAGGAAAGGTGTATGTCAGAGTTGTATCCTCTCACCATACTTGTTCAATCTGTGTGCTGAGCAAGCAATCAGAGAAACTGGATTATATGAAGAATATTGTAGCATTCAGTTTGGAGGAAGGATTACTAGCATCCTACAATATGCAGATGACAAAACCTGGCTGCTAAAAGTGAAGAGGATTTGAAGCACTTGCTGATGAAGATTAAAGATTGCAGTCTTCAGTGTGGATAGCACCTCAACATAAAGAAGACTAAAATCTTCACAATTGGACCAACAAGTAACATTATGACAAATGGAGAAAAGATTGAAGTTGTCAAGGATTTCGTCTTGTGTGGATCTGCAATCAATGTTCATGGAATAAGCAGCATGAGATCAAAAGACGTACTGTATTGGGTAAATCTGCTGCACAAGACCTCTTTAGAGTTTTAGAAAGCAAAGATGTTACTTTCAGGACTAAGTTGTGCCTGACCCAGCCATGGTATTTTTAATTGCCTCATATGCCTAAGAAAAGTTGGACACCTCGTGGTTGCATAGGCTGGTGTGCTTCTTCCATGTGGGCTTTGTTGCTTCTGAGCTTGATGGCCGCTTGATTACCTTCAAGCCTTTAAGA
>NW_022111373.1:70963809-70970343 GCF_000313985.2 Echinops telfairi | reverse complement strand
TCACTGATTCGGCTTTCCTCCTATAGTCAGCGTCACAGTGTGTTTTTTGTGAGATGGAGGAGGACTTTGTGGATTGGTGTCGGACATATGTGTTAATGGGCTAATGTTGGATTTGTGGGGTTGGGCAGCACTGGGTGGGGATGTTTTCTTGATGTACACTTAACCTTTATACAAAACTCTCTCTTATGCATGAGTTTCTGTGGATTTGTTTCTCTAATGTACCCAGACTAACATAGTGGCCCAGGAGCAGTGGTGTTTCAGTCTGCTGTACATACGAATGCTATGAGTGGAAATCAACTCGAAGACACCTAACAACAACAACAACAACAATAATTAGGCTGAAGATAAATCAGAAGGCAATTAAAATTTTCTGATAAAGATAGTGATGAGATCTGAGGAGCCAATACAAGGGCTCAATAGAAAGTAAATGTTTAGAAAATGATGATGGCAACATTTGTATAAATAGGCTTGATACAATTGATGTATGGAAGGTTATAAGAGCTGTAAGAACCCCCAATAAAAATTATTTTCAAAAAGATTAGACATGAGATCTGGACATTTAACTCTATAATCAAGATGGAGAGTGAGTTATAAAGTCCTATGCTTGAAGGCAAAAGGCTTCATCAGGAGATCAGGTAGGCAGGCTTAGTCTTGTGGTTATCAATTACTGTTCATTGAGTGAGTGAATCATGGAAACAAGGAAAACGGTGAGGAGCCAGTCCCTACTCCTGCTCCATCCAACACAGCTCTCTGTTCATACCCTGGGCCTCCTGATAATTTTGTTTGAAGACAGTATTCTGTAAATTTAGTAAAGAAGTCTGCCCACCATGCTTTGAGTGGGAGGTGATGAGGGCCTGAATTAAAGCAGCATCGGATAAGAAAAGGGAAGAACAACCATTTAAGAGAGATTTCTCCAAGCACAGGAAGGAGGTGATGGTCAACAAGATGTGAGTTTTATTTTTTTAATTTTCAAAAGCAGAATAATTAACAAAAGAGTGTTAAAGAGGAGTCTGACCAAATCTGTCTGAAAAGCATTAGCGTTTCTGATTTCCAAGACCATGTCTCCCTGTAAACCTGGTGTTGGCTTTTACTGCTTAGTCAACACCTCCCACCATCATGCCTCAGGATGTAGTAGTTCCTAGTTGAATTATTACCCTCTATCTGAACTAGCATACATTTCTTAATATCACCAACTAATAAAATTTTACAAGTGTATCTTTGAATCACCCATAATTAGTCATTTAAACAGCAAAAGTTAACAACTCTATTAGTCCCTGCTTTGGACCATTAGATTCATAAGTAAGCCATTTGCTTCTATGTGTCCATGGTAAAAATCGTGACCCCCCCCCCCAACTTCCAGCTGCTACTTGTACTTCCTATGGGGTTTACTTTAACTTTGCCCAAAGAATAGGGTCTTTATCCACGGTTCCTGAGGAATCACCTCTAAAACCTTGTTGTTTCCTTAGCAATTGACGTGCTTTGGATAAGTCCTCCACACCAGACCAGAGTGTATGCTAATCAGGTGCTGTAAGTTAGGGCTAGCCAGGCAGACAGATTCAAAACCTTGTTGCCTATGCAATGAGGTCCCAGTGAAGTCTGATCAGGGAAACTCCCTGGGCTTCCTGGTTGGCCATAGCCAATTGGCTCATGTGAGAAGGCAGCATGTTACTTTTTGGGAAAAGGAAACTTTGTACTGAGAAATTTCTCAAACCTTAACCTGTACATCTCCTCTCAATATGACTGCTGATTTTTTTCTATTATAAAACTGATTACACACAATAGTGTTTTCTGTGAGCCATTCTAGTGAAACAGTGAACCAAGGAAGTCATGGAAGTTAGCCAGACTAGGCAACTGTAAGGGACCCCCTCTCAGGCGACCAGGGAAGAAACTGGGGACCCTTGTACTTACAACTGGTATCATAAAGGAAGGAAGAGAGAAACCCTGGATTTGCAGCCAGCAAGTCCACAGTGAGAAGCACTGGGACCCCAGACTGGCATCTGTTATCTAGAGTCTGGGGCAGGCTTGGAAGTCTGGAAGAGTGTGCACTTGAACTTGTGAAGTCAGACCTAGTTCTGGATGGGCGGTGTCAGAGGAAGAAGTGCTTCTGTGCAGCTGGTGGCAGAGAAGTGTCACCTGGGGGTTGATGTGGCCTACGCTTCCCTTTTCTTCACCTATCTCAAAGCACTGGGGGACCAGTGGTACAGGAGGGGAAAACAAGAAAACATTCACTACTCCCCCCAAAATGAGGAGGAATTGAGTTCTTAGAATTGGAGTCCCCCAAATTTTGGAACCCAGTTGTGAGACAACAATGTAGGATTGCCAGTATGTTATTTTATTTTATCTTTGTTTCAAGAAAGACCACTAAGAAGACAAATGCCATTTAATACCATTTACTACCATCATTTTCAAAAACACAATTCACCACCCAAATCTGAGGATAAACTTTTCAAGAATAAAGACCGACCCCAAATTGCCTTGGACTGAAAAGTTATATTCACCTTAGACAATAAATTCTGCCTTTTAACCAGCACAATTTATCATCAGGGTTGAGCGCCACATGATGGACAGTGAATGTGTTCCAAAGCCTAGATGAAGCTCCTACTTCTTCTCCTGACTCAGAGCCCAGCATCCTCTCTGCCTCTTTCCCAACCCTAGGCAACTGCAAGGGAGTCTCTCTCGGTTGAATAGGAGGGAGATTGATTACTGGCATTCTTTGAGGAAGCCTGGAATCTGTTTTCCTTTGAAACAGTTACAAATGGCAGCTTGCTGCACTTGAACTATCAGGATCCAACTAGTTGCTATAAATCTACGCTAACTCATAGCAACCCCCTAATGTGTCAGAGTAGAACTGTACTCCATAGGGTTTTCAATGTCTGGTTTTGTAGAAGCAGATGCCAGACTATTCTACCAGGGTGCCTCTGGGTAGACTTGAACTTCCAACCTTACTATTAACAGGTGTTAACTGTTTCCATCACCCAAGGACTCCACTTTGGGTAAATTTATACATTAAATAAGCTTCTATTAACTAGCTTGGAAATCAACAAGCATTTCTATAGATTGTTTCCATGAGGACGTGTACTGTGGTTCTCAAGCAAATGATTTGGGAATGAATTTTGGACCACAGTCTGAGAAGAAGTTGGAGGCTTCCTTCTGAGTCCCTTCAGAGTGAACATGTGGTGCAATTCTTGCTCCTAATCCCCAATTAGTGTTTAAGTGGCACCTTTTAATGAATGAGGCAAGCGTGTCTTGTCGTTCCATAACGTATTGTTCAATTTGGGATTTGAGAGGATTAAGAGGGAAGGGGTGGAGTCTAGTCTGTCAATCGGGTCATAGCCAATGAGGCCTCTTGTGGGCATGGCTTTCTCCTGAGGATTCTGGGAACGCTGATATTTCTTCCTTGGAGGCGGGAGACTCTCTCTATCTCTTGGCTCACCCCCTTGGAGACTGAGTTAGTTAGTTTATTGTGCCAATCTGGCCGATAAACACATGTGGGATTAATTGAAGGGCGGAGGGATAAATGGCTCAGTGAGCCTCATCTTTCTAGTTCTCGGGTCTCTTGCTTTGTGATGGTCGGATCAGTGTGCAGCTGCCTTAGCAGTTCCCAGCTTCAGCTAGCAAGGCTGACTTCCTGCAAAACATCCCTCAGGAGAAGCCACGTGGACCTACCCTGATGCTGCCCTGGGAACTGGAGAAGCCACGTGGAGACCCCTGCCAGCGCTGAGATGCTTACAACCCCACTGGATCCAGAGACTTTCTACCCACTGGCCTGTGATCGTCCCGCATCGGCATCACTGCATGTGTTTTGTGGTCTGAAAAGGACTTTATAGATCGATATCGGACATATGCGCTAATATCGGATTTACGGGCTTGGACTGGACTTGGTTGGGATGCTTGCTTAATGTACAATTACCCTTTATATAAAACTCTCTTTTATACACATATGCGTTTCTATGGATTTGTTTCTCTAGTCTACCCGGACTAACACAGCGTGCTCTCTGAAAACATACCCTTACACATCTGCCTGGATGGTGGAAAGGGCCCCAGTTGAGAGTCAGGAGTCCTGGGTTCTGGTTATGAACCTGCCAAAATTTAGCTCTAAGCCTTTGGGTAAGATGAGGAGTCTGTGCTATACCTTTGAGGTTCTTCCACCACCACTATTCCATAATTTATGACTTCATGGTTAAGTAGATGGTGACAGAATATTCCTGTGGTTTCCTTTTCTAGTTAAAATCCACTGCAAATAATCTAACCACTTTATTAGGGTGTCATATTTATGATGTTTCCACCAAGTGCATCTCTTCCTTTAGTTGGCCTGATTGGGGACATAGCTTTAGCTATTATGTCCACAGACGCTGTAGGCAGCAGAGGGTGTGGGAGTAAGACATTTTGTCAGTTCTATGACTTCCAGTTCCTGCTGGGATTTTTAGTTGATGAACCTATGTCAGCTCATGAGGGTTCTCTCCCCACCCCACCCCCGCCCTGCCCCCTGCCGAGTCTTTTCTTGTGTCCTTATTCCGAAACAGCCACAAAGGATGCTCTAGAAATTGGTCATCTCCTAGTTCTGAAGAGAAAACATTGGTGGGTGTCGCCCTGTTAAGAGACCTCTCTATTAAATGTGTCTGTGGTTCCAAGCCCACTGTGAGCTGTGACTTTGACTTGGCAATGAAATTTGTCATTTGAAAAGCTATTTCTGGCCCAGCACAGCTGTTCCATATCGTACCTTTAACAAATGCCATACTTTTTTTGTGGACTCAGTCTCAGTCCTCCAAGAGAAATTATGATCCAAGCATGACTTTGAAGAGTGACCATAGAATCATCACTTTTCTGGGAAGTTATCCACTGACATGTGATGACACTCTTTCTTCTCTTGTCTTAGCCTAATGTTGGATCTCAAGTTAGAAAAAAGAAAGGAAAAGAAATTTTAGTACCAGATTCCTGCTCAGGCTTTTCACTGAAAAGATCTAGGGATCCAGTGATAATGACAATGATAATAATAACAGCCACTCTCATTTATTTGTTGTTTATTTCCTTGCAGCCAATATGCTAGGTACTTTTGAAAATTTTTATCACCATTTTACAAATGGAAAAAGAGGTGCAGCAAGATCAAATAATTTTCCGAAGGCTACACAGTTAGGAAATAATAGAACAGAAACTCAAATCCAGGTCCATTTGGATAAAGGCTCCTCTTATCCCACCATGGTGCACAATTGAAATGCCAGATGGAGATACAGGCTCCTTCTTACTTACATATTTTCCAAAAAAAAAATCTTTTTATTGGGAGCTAACATAGATATATCATTCCCTAGTTCAACCACATCAAGCATTATTGTACAATTTCTACCACAATCCGTTTCAAACCACTTTCTTTCTTCTTGACTCCTTGATATCATCTCCCCTTTACCCCTACCCCTGCCCCATCCTCCCTTATTTACAGATTTTGGTTAAGGTTCTGTCTTAAGACTGGGTTCTCTAAAGAAGCAAAACCAGTGGATCTTATATATGTATGTAAATATATATGTGTAATAGAGAGGTTTATATCAAGGAAATAGCTCATACATTTGTAGAGGCGGGCAAGTTTTAAGTCTGTGAGTCAGATGCCAGGCTGGAGGCAACATATAGCTGCAATAACTGATGAACCCAAGATCAACAGATTAGATAGTAGACTTCCGGCTGCAGAGGCACACAAATTCAAAGTTGGTAGGTGAGATTGCCAAGCTGCTGCTGCTGCCTATGCTTGGCAAATAATACAGCAGGCTGCTGGCTCAAGTCCAAACAACCAGAGGCCAGGCGACTAACCAGATGCAAGATACAAACTTATAAAAAGCAAGCATGCTTTTCCATAGCATCTACATATATTGGAAGCAGGCTACATCCCCAAAGATTACATTATGGTAGATTGCAGCATGGAGGAATTACTGCATCTTACCTGTCAAACTACTGAGGATCCTGACCTAATCAAGTTGACACAAATCTTAACTATTGCAAGTTCTTTAACAGCTTTTCCCTAATTCTTCTAACAATACTTATCTTTCTTTTTAGAATGAGGAGATGACCAATGTCTACAGCTTATGCAAGGAGTGGTAGCATAAAGTTGTGGTACAGAATGTATGCTATTGTCTGTACTTTCTTGTCCTCTCTACTATGCACTTGATTAACCATGTGACACAGTCTGTGGCTTCCAGCAAAATTATCTGGGTGACACTAAGCCATGTATGACCTCTGTTATATCTTGGATCATCTCCCCTCCCTTTTCTGTTTACAAGACTCTTAGTATCCCTACTCACTCCTAGGTCTCTAGGTGGAGGGGAGAGAAAGAACTCTACATTTGTAACCTGCCTTTTTGTGTGTTTTACTGTGTGTGTGTGTGTTAGAGGTGATGGGTGGGAAGATGCTGACTTGTAGCAGCATTGCCTAGGACTACTTTGGAGTCTATAAACGAGTGAAATGAAAGGCCATAGAACTGACTCTGACTTATGGCTATCATATGTGTATCAGAGTAGAACTGGGCTGCAGAGTTCTCAATGACTGATTTTC
>NW_022111373.1:70960094-70963365 GCF_000313985.2 Echinops telfairi | reverse complement strand
GTGTGTGTGTGTGAGAGAGAGAGAGAGAGAGAGAGGAGAGAGAGATGCTTGAGTTTCTGGATGGATATTTGGGGTATCAATCTACCATGATTCACTTTCTACTTTACTAGGAGGTGGTGAAGGTGGATATGAGGGCTCCAGGAGCAGACTTGAGAACTGAGCCCTGAGAGAGTTGTGCCAACCTGGCACAAAGGTCACTCCAGGAAGAGGGAAGAGATGTTCTGAACTCCACATCCAGCAACAGCAGAGAGCCACACAGGCAAGGGCAAAGCTGTCCCAGAGACAAATTGTAGACAGTACACATAGAATCAGGTGGGCATCAGCCTAGAAGCCTTGGCACTGTATAAATTCCAGAAACACTGGCATGTTAGGAAAGGGACTCGGGGGGGAAGTACTGATGTTACAGGGGTACCTTTTTCTCTCTCTCCCTCTCTCTCTCTCTCTCTCTCCCACTTTCTGTCCTTCTTCTCTCCCCATCTTTCTTTTCTTCCTTCCTTCCTTTCTCCCCCCTTTTCTTTCTTTCTCTATGAAATAAGAACTTGGCATTAGAAACTTCATTGTTATAGAAAATGAATCAAGATATTCTTGAGCCTTGTGTCTGTGACCTGGGATCCATGTCCTCTGTTACCATCCTTGCACCCCTTATGTCTGTCCAGAGAGAAGGAAAGAAATGCCTGTGCTCTTGCTCTAGCCTAACTTTAGGCTGAACTTGGGCCTTCTGTCCCTAGACCCAAGAAGAGGCAGCCGTGCCGATGGGCTATTGTATTTTCTAGTCCACTTCAGTAACCATGTAGGAAAGCCATTCTAAATGGAAAGCATTCAGTAGGTATTGCTTTGCTTTTCCTTGACCTTAAACTGCACGGGGATGCCACAAATTCATCTTCAGAGACTTGCAGGTTCTTGTAAGGCCAAGAAAGCAAGAGCAGATACTTGAGAGACAAGTTTTAATTAAACATTGCAGAGCACTGTTGTCCCTGCCTTGTAATTGTGATGAATGAGATGGCTTTGTTTTTAAACAACACCTAATCTTTAAAATGACACTGCTGAGAAGACTAGCATTTTTCCCCAGAATCTGTCCACTGTGTGTATTAAATTGAGTAAACATTCATAAGAAGGAGCATAAATCAGACCCAGGAGAGTCCATTGCACAGTATAAGTAGGAGGGAGGGAGATGTTACCAATATTGAAAATACACTTAAATTCTGATTAAAGTACCAGATTCAATCCCATGCAAGCCTCTAGGAACCTTCACACCATTGAAAATAAAATGGGGGAAAAATGACTACGCACTGGCAGCAGCATCCGATTGTCTAATGAATATTGCAAGGCCTGGATCCTATTACAAATGTTTCTGTTCTTCAACATATGTCCTCCACTGATGAAGGAAAGTTCTTTTTTGGTTGCTGAAGTGGCCTTCAAAAGTTGGATGCTCAGAGAGATGACAAACAGGCACATCTTTTTCTTCTTGCTCATAAGTAAATGTCTGGCAGGTTGCAGCCGGTCATAAACACACATGAAACGTTAAACTTGGTGGGTTGTTCTATGCTTTCTTGAAAGTTAAAAAACATTTTAAAAATAAATTTTCCTTATGTCTGCTTTTTTCCATGTTCTCAACTCTGACATTCAAGCGCCCTTCACAAGCCGTCATGCAAGAACATCTGAAAATCCGATGCAGAAAAACCTTGTGAGTTCAGACCCTGCCCTTAAAGCACTTTCTTAAGAGGGGACGTTGATCATGGCCTTCCCACCAGTTGTCATCAGACCTACCCCTGACTCACAATGGCCCCATGTGTGTCACAGTAGAAAAATCAATGGCTGATTTTTCAGAAGTAGATCACCAGGCCTTTCTTCCAAGGCTGCCTGATGGACTTGAACCCCCAACGTTTCAGTAAGTGGCTGAACACATGTGTTTGTGTGCTTTCACCACCCAAGAACTCCATAGCATTCTTAGGGAAAGGCAACTGAATACTGTAAATGACATTGTTAAGGGGAGATGTTCAACTTAGAGATCTTTTTGTGTGTTAATCATCTATAAGCAATTAACTACATTTGAAGTTCTCTGTGTTTGGATCTTTTTGTTAGAGTACTTATATTTGTTTGTTCTGCAAAGTGTCTCATCCCTTGGTTTCCACTATGGTATTTTTTTCTACATGGTTCTGCAACTTGCTTTCTGGTCAAATCTCGTCAGATTCTCTTGCAGGTTCTTCTTCTTCACCCAGCTGCTTAAATGATGGAGCTGAAAGATAGAGAGGTCTACCCCGTGGACCTCTTTCTTTTCAACAAACTCACTGGGCAATAGCCACCCCAAAGGATTGACTTCTGTACAATTAATGCTCAGATCTATGCCTCCAGGCCTGCCTTCTCTGAGCCCACTGCATCCTTATTCCTCTCTCCTGTCACCTGTCACCATCCTAGACACGAGTTCCTACTGACCTCAGCTGTGACATGCAAGTAACCCAACCTTGCTTGCGGATGCTTATTCCTACCACCATCATTTCTTGCCTGGGGTTCTATAACCATCTCTTAACTGGTAAACTTGCTTCTAATCCATTCTCCCCATGAGGGCAAAGAGATTTTTCATGAGAGCAAATCTAAACATGTACTCCTCTGTTGAAGTCCCTTGTTCAGAACTCTTATTCCACTCAGGAGAACACGCAAATACTGCATTGGCTGAGGAAGGCCTTCACGATGGAGATCACCCTCACTTCTCAGCATACTTCTCCACTTACGCACCAGATTGCATAAACACACTGTTTGTATTTGCTGTTCCTCAGCCAAGAGCACCCTTTCCCCTCACCCAGGTTGTTGCTTTCCTCCAATCCTGATGCTTTATTCTCCTGGTATTGCTGCTCTCATTATTGGTCCTGAGGGGGTCATCTGTTCTGGATTCCCTGTGTTTCCAGCTCTGATCTGTACAGTGTACATCTTCTGGTCTAGCCAGATTTGTAAGGTAGAATTGGGAGGGCGCGAGTAGTAGATTGCCTTGTATTTCTTCCAAGCACTTCTAGTGGACTTGAGCTTCCAGCCTTAACCATTTGCTCCATGCAGGACTTCCACACAGCCCTCCTACACAGCATTCTAGCGCATTCCAGCACCTCAAAATTTGCATCAGAATGACTCAGAGAACTGTAAGCATGCTGCACTCAGATGCTACTCCTATTCTTTTGGGTTGTGATGCTGAGTTAACTCCGTCAGGGCTCCTTTCTCATTTAAAGAGAAGTGTGATTTCCTCTCAGTGGTCTATAGACACATGTCCTTCCCTCTAATATGG
>NW_022111373.1:70924788-70959994 GCF_000313985.2 Echinops telfairi | reverse complement strand
GTCTAGCCAGATTTGTAAGGTAGAATTGGGATCATGATAGTGGGGGGAGGAAGCTTTTAAGAACTAGAGGAAAGTTGTATGTTTCATCGTTGCTACCCTGCACCCTGACTGGCTCGTCTCCTCCCCACAACCCTTCAGTAAGGGGGTGTCCAGTTGCCTACAGATGGGTTGGTGATGAAGGTGATGTCATTTAACTTGAAATGATCATTCCAGGCATAGTAACCCATAAGATTATCCAGCTCAAAATGGCCCATACCAACCCATTTCAGCTCACTAATGCCTAGAATATATATCTCAATGCATTCCATTTTGATTTTGATGGCTTCTAATTTTCCTAGATTCATGCTTTGCATATCCCATGTTCTGATGACTAATAAATGTTTGTAGCTGTTTCTTCTCATTTTGAGTTGCACCTCGTCAGAAAGCTTTGCCCCATCCATGCCGTTAAGGTCAACTCTTTAAGAAGGCGGCTCTTCCTTAGGCATATTTTGAGTGCCTTCCAAGCTGAGGGCACCATCTCCTGGCACACTATCAGACACTGTTCCTTTGCAACTCATAGGGTTCAGTGGCTAGTCCCTCCGAAGTGGATCACCTCTTCCTTTCTCCTAGGCTGTTCTTCATCTGAAAGATT
The DNA here is from genome assembly GCF_000313985.2 of Echinops telfairi. Lineage (NCBI taxonomy): Eukaryota > Metazoa > Chordata > Mammalia > Afrosoricida > Tenrecidae > Echinops > Echinops telfairi. The sequence goes on along the minus strand of NW_022111373.1, from coordinate 70,959,363 downwards.
CACTGAAACCTGTTCCCCATGGGGGACCCAACTGGTATTTGAAACAGCAGTGGCATAGCTTCTAGCAACCTAGCAATATGCAAACAACTACCATGCACCAAAGATTTTCTGATTTGTCATGTTAAATTGATTTTGTAATGTTTCCTATTACTCATCAGAACCTCTTTGTCTAAAGACTTTTTAGAAGTATTTGCATACTAAGGTGTTTGGCTCTTCAGTAGTGAAGACTGACCACTGAAGATGGGTGGGTGGGGTGGGGGAGGTTAAACTAGAACCAAATGATGAAATGACTTATAAACAATGTTAAGGGGCTTGGGCTTGAGAGCAATAAGAAACATGTAGAAGGTGGTAATTGTTTGAGGAAAGGCCCTTTTTGAACAGTAGAGACTGGATTGGAAAGGAGTAAAACCAGGAGCTTGGAGACCAACAAATGTCTGCAGGAGTGGTTCAGGATAGGAATGACAAATATATAAAACAGGTACATGAAGATGGAGACTGTTCAGATGACCATTTTGATAAATGATGGGACTTGATCAGTGACTATGTTTTGATGGTAAAAGAGGGGTAACAGCAAGTTTCAGCCTTCTTAAATATTCTCTTTAAAATATTAAAATATTACATTTTTCATAAATAGGTACTTTCTAATATGTTCCACGGCATCTTCCAAGTTTTTTTATGGAGATAACTCTTTACTTCACCTTGGCTCGGGTCTCTGGGCCCCTGACCTATGTCGAGGGGGAAAAATTCTACTATCTGAGCTACAGGAGTTGAAATCCTCCACCAAGAAGAATATACGCCAGTGATTGACTTGATTATTTTATTATTTGGTGTAGTGACATAATAGTGTTACCATACTAGACCTTACTTATGAAAACAAGTAATGTAGCTCATCACGAGAGAAAGCAGATTTCAAATATCTTTGCAATAAATAAGTCCTTTTGCAGACTCGGCCAAGCCTCATTTGAATCTTTGTCAATGGGAAATATTTACTGATTAACTAGCTGAGCACTCCTGGATGCAGACTGACTTTCTTCTAGCTATCTATGTTGTCATTGCGCTGTTGGGTTGATTCTGAATCACAGTGCCCCCGTGTGACAAACAGACTGCCCCATAGCTGTGGTCATAGGCTATGGTCTCTACATGTGCAGGTCTTTAGGTCTTTTCTTCGATGGAGCAGCTGGTGGAGTCAATCAGCTGACCTTGTAGTTAGCAGCTGAGCATTAACCTTGTCACTCTCCAGGCTCCTTCAGCTATTCATAAATAGACACAAATAAGTAGGGGAGCTCAAGGACCTAGAGAAAGTATTTAATCTCTAGATATTTGTCCCAGCCCCATTATGCTGTGTTGAGGAGTTCTGGTGGCATAGTGGGTCATGTGGTGGGCTGCCAATAGCAAGGTAAGCAGTTCAAAACCACCCGCCACACCAAAACAAAACACAATCACCAGCCACTCTGAGAGAAAAAGATAGGCTTTCTACTCCCATGAAGAATTATGGTCTTGGAAAGCGTAAGGGCAGTTCTACTCTATCCTGCAGGGTTGCTTTGAATCAGAATGGACTCAATGCCAATGGTTTTGTTTCTTTCAATCATGTTGTTTACTATATCCTGGGAATAGCTCATTTCTTCTTACATTTCTCAATTTCCTCTTTCTCGTCTCGCTTGAACCTACCGGGCATATGCCCCATCACTCAGTTGAAACTGCCCCTGAAGGTTCCAGTGGTCAAGTCTCAGTTACCACCACGCACTCTCGCCACCCCCTTTCATGGCCCACCAGCTACATTCTGTGCAGGTGTTAACGTTTTTGGTTCCTGGATGCACATTCCTGATTTGGCATCAAAGTCCCCATATTAATTGAATAGTCCTCCTACCCCACTGGCCTTAGCCTTCTTTGCTAGTGGTCTCCCTCCTGTCAGTGTTTCGAAGGTTCAGTTCTTGGTCCTCTTTTCTCCTCCATGTACTTAGTCCCTTAATGATCTCATTCGGGTTCATGGCTGGAAACATCTTTATACTGATGAGTCTTCAGCTTGTATCTCCAAATTTTTATCTCTTTTTCTTCAGACTCACATGCCCAAGTGCTTACTCAACATCTCCACTGGATATTTAAGGAATCGTAAACTCAATAAGTCAAAAACTGAACTCATCTAAAAAGCTGTTATTTTCACAATCTTCCCCAGATCAGTTTATGGTAACTTAATCCATCCAGTGTTCATGCCAAAAATATTAAAGTCATCCTTGATTTGCCTCTTTTCTCACAAACTATATCTAATCAGCTAGGAAGTCTTACTGATAGTATCTGCAAAACACGTGCACAATTTAATCTCTTAACACCGTCACCATCCTTGTCCAACAGAAACACTACCACTTCTCAGATGAGTTCCTCCCAATTAACCTTTCTGTTTATCCCTGTCCACCTACATCTATCTTCAGCAACATAAATCAAGTAATCCTTTAAAAAGTTTATGACATAAACAAAGTCCACCCAAATGAAAACAAGTAACAGTTACTATTTTGAGCTTGCAATAGCATCACAAGAAAAGCATTGTTGAAAAGCAAGAAAGTTACTTTGAGAACTAAAGTACACATGGCCCAAAACATGATATATTCAATTGCCTCATATGCATATGAAAGTTGCTGTTATCAGGCACAGATAAGAGTTGGAAACAAAGGGAATCCAGGGCAGATACCCCCCTCAGGACCAATAATGAGAGTAGTGATACCAGGAGGGGAAAGGAAGGTGGGGGGAGGATGGGGGAACTGACCACAATGATCTACCTATAACCCCCTCCCTGGGGGACGGACAACAGAAAAGTGGGTGAAGGGAGACCATGGTCAATGTAAGACATGAAAAAATAATCATTTATAAAATTTCAAGGGTTCGTAAGGGAGGGAGGGGAAAAATTAGGAGCTGATACCAAGGGCTCAAGTAGAAAGAAAATGTTTTGAAAATTATGATGGCAACTAATGTACAAAGGTGCTTGACGTGATGGATGGATGGATTGTCCTAAGAGCTGTATGAGCCCCCAACAAAATGATTTTTTTTAAAAAGTTGTTAGATGCCATCAAGTTGGTTCCAACCCATAATGACCTTATGCATAACAGAACAAAACATTGCCCAGTCCTGCACCATCCTCACAATTGTTATGCCTGAGCCCATTGTTGCAGCCACTGTGTCCATCCATCTACTTGAAGGCCTTCCTCTTCTTCAACATGATGTCCTTCTCCAAGGCCTGGTCTCTCCTGGCAACATGTCCGAGGTATGTAAGATGAAGTCTTTTCATCCTTGCCTCTAAGGAGCCCTGTGGCCATACTTCTTCCAAGACAGATTGGTTTGTCCTTTTAGCAGACCATGGTACTTTCAATATTCCTCTCCAGCACCACAATTTGAATGCATATATTCTTCTTCAGTCTTCCGTATTCAGTGTCCAACTTTACCATGCTTATGTGGCAATGGAAAATACCAAGGCTTGGGTTAGGTGCACCTTAGTACTCAAAGTAACATCCTTGCTTTTCAACACTCTAAAGAGGTCTTGTGCAGCAGATTTACCTAATGCAAGACTCTTAATCTCTTGATTGCTGCTATCATGAGCATGAATTGTGGATTCAAGCAAGACAAAATCCTTGACAATTTCAACCTTTTCTACACGTATCATGATGTTACTTATTGGTCCAGCAGAGGATCACATTTTTCTCTTACAAAGTGGCTGGTGGGTTTGAACAAATGACCTTTTAATGAGCAATAGAATACATTAATCAATGCACCAATGATGATTCTTAGGAGCCAAAGGTAAACTATCCAATATTAGAGCCTCCTACATAATTGGATGGGGAACATATTTGGCTTTCTCTGGTTGGTCCTAAATTGAAAATGCAGGCAAAAATTAAAGAAACTGTCAGTTATTGATCAAATCCTTGCCAGTGGGGATGGTTGCTATAGAAGTTGTGGTTTGGATTCCAGGACTCGTTGCTGCAGAGGCTATGGGTCAACCTTGTATTTTTGCATATGGTGTCGCCATTGTCTATTTGTATACTCAGCCTCTCACTTCTTTACTCAAACCCTTGCAATGGGTCAGCATAGAAACCTAAGCCTTCCAAATGCCTACAGTGTCTTACCTGAACTGCTCCCCACCTCTCAGCTCAATAACCTCATCCCTCACCCACCCCATTGCCTACTCTGTCCCAGCCACCCAAACCTCCTTACTCTTTCTCAGATATGCCTGACAAGCTCTTGCCTTAGGACTTCTCCTCTAGCTGTGCTTTCTGCCTTGAATAATTTTTGCCCAAATCTAGATGATTGACCCAACATTTCTTTCAAGTCTTTGCTCAAATGCCATCTTTGCAATCCTGCCAGGTTTAATACTGCAACTTGACTCTCAGCTCCAACACTCTTACCCCACTGATCTGCTTTTTTTTTTTTCTTTTCCCATAGCACTCACCACTTGCTAATATATTAGGCAATTTTCTCATTTATTAGGTTCATTATTAATTTTCTCTCTCCCCCTCCTGGAACAGAAGCGTCACAAGGATAGAGACACGTGTCTGCTTGGTTCACTGGCAAAGCCCAAGCACCAAGAAGAGTACCTGGAACATAAGAGGCACTCAGATAATATGTTTTAATTAACGAGTGAGTCCTTCAGGATTCAGACACAAAAGCTTCTGTGACAATGCAGATGCTATTGGGGACAGGCAGGACCTGAGTCATCAGCATATCATTAACAAGCTAGAACTGGAATTATAAGTGCGATGTCTTTGACAGCTCTCCTTTGCAGATCATTTCTTTCATATATCTTCTATATCTTGGTCTGGGTCTTCTCACTGAGGGGAATGAATTTAATCAACCATGTTTGCACAGGGTCTTTTTTCCTTAGAATCCTTTGGTCTTTTTCCTTCCCATTCCCATGGGTGGGAGGATCCCAATTTCTCAAGCCCTGTTCATGGAAAAATTGAGAAGTGATGCCATCCAAAAAATAAAAAGCTGGACATTTTGGTGTTGAGCCAATGTTACAAAAAAAAATGTTCAATAACCTCATCTGCATGTGAACATTAGGCATTAATAAGGAAATCCAAAAAGGAATGATAAATTTGAATGATGGTGCTGGTGAACAATATTGAAAAGTAACATGGACGGCCAAAAGAGCAAACAAATATGTCTTGGAAGAAGTAGAGACAGAATGCTACTTCAAGGCAAGGATGGCAAGACTTTGTCTCTTGTGCTGTGGATATGTTGTCAGGAGAGACCAGTCCTTGGAGAAAAACATCATGTTTGGTATAGTAGGGGGATGGAAAAAAAAGAGAACGGTCTTCGATATATGATGGAATGACACAGTGGCTGCATTAATGAGCTCAAATTTAAGAACGATTGTGAGGATGGCAAAGAACTGGGCAGTGTTTTGTTCTGTTGTCCACAGCGTTGCTATGAGTCAGCACCCACTGGACAGCACTTAACAACAACTAGTAAACTTGATCTCGTGCTTGGTGTTTAGGATCCCGGCGGTGTAGGGGTTGCACTTTGGACTGCTAACTCCAAGATCAGCAATATGGAATCAACAGAAGCTCTACTGGAAAAGATGAGCCTTTCTGCTCCCGTAAGGATTTACTAACTGTCTTGGAAACCCAAAGGGACAGTTCTACTCTGCCGTTTAGGGTCCCGTGAGTTGGGATGGATAGTATGGTAGCGAGTTTGCTTTGACTTTTGAGTGACTGACACTTAAAGGAAATACAAGTCATCGCCAGAGGTGTCTAGCTAGTGAGGAGGGGGATCTGGAATGGTAGGAAACCCGCAAAGGGCTGGGAAGAGAGTTTTGTGCGTGGAGGCTGACGGGAGAGCATCAGAAGGCGGGGAAAGGCGTACTGGCCAGCTCACAGGGCAGTTAGCATGAGACACTGGTCTTGTTCTTGCTTAAGCTAACTGGCCAGTTTGTGTGGGGCTCCATTGTGCTGCTGGCACCTAGATGGGCCTGGAGGAAGCTGCCCCAAGCATTCCTGGGAATACCCATGGAGTGAGAAATGCCCAGACAGGAATGTGGCAAGTGATCTCTCTCACCAGAGTCCTTCTGCAGAGTCCAGGCCATCTCCACCATGCCTCTATTAGGATCCATTAGCAAGGATGAGTCTCTATTTCAGTAAATACTGGGCTCTTGTGCATAATGAATACTTACTCAAAAACTCCATTGCTTAACTTTGGTCAAAAAGAAATCAAGGTGGAAAGTATCGATCCATAGCATTTGGCACATAGGAGGTATTCAGCAACCACGAGAGGCTGCTGCTTCCTGCTCCCTTGTTTTTCTCTAGCCACTGCCTCCCTCCTCCACCCCCACCTCTACCCCCACTAGCATTGAGATGACTCTTTTCCATGTTTTTCTCTTTGATGGCATTTCTGTATATCTTCTTATTTGGCCCCAGATGTCAGATTGGCTTGCATTACTCCAGGCTGAATCATTTGATTTCCTGTCCATGTTCCTAACCTTTCCAGCTCCTCTTGTATCATTTCTCAGTCATTCCTGCTGTTTACAATACCTCTCAATTTAAAGCCATCTGCAAATCTCATTAGCAAACTAATGACTCCATCTCCCCCACGATCACAGGGCATGTTGACTGAAACAAGACTGGACACCAGTGAGCTCCCTTCCCTCTGTTTGATGTTCCACAGCTCTGAGCTGCTTTAGCTTATTGCCTTTTCTGTGAGATTCTATTACTACGATTGCATTTGGATTCCTCGTCTGGGCAAATCTAATAAACGTATATGACCATCAGGATTAAGAATGTTTAGAAATGGAATTAGTATTTGCTTTATGAAAGAATCCTTCATTCCTTCAAGTGGGTGACTTTTTTAGTACATTTAAAATATGCTTTATCTTACAAATAAAATTCACCCAACTTATCAGGCTCATGCTCAGTTTCTTCCTTTTTTATTAATTGTGATTAATACATATATTAAATCACTCCATCTTTCAATGACGCCCAGTAGAATTGTACATAATACAGTGAAACTGGTGAGTCCAAACTCCGTGGGTCGGCCTTGTGTTTCTGGACCTCACACGGGTTCTACCTCAGACAGGGTGCAGTGTCATCGTTTCTCTGCCACTGCTGGTAGTGGGAAATGTTTGTATTATCCTTTCGGACAGGTTTTGGGCGGACACCAGTTCCAGTTTTCACAGGTTTGACTGTAATGAGTTTAGGAGAAATCCATTCGTTTCCCACTACTCACTCTTTGGGTCTTGGCTTCAAGCTTTCCCATTCTGTTTCCAGGGGTTCCCAGAATGCTCTAAAATCCTACCTACTCTTTTCCTCCAAACATTTCTGAGTCACTAGACTGTGTGCCACAGCTTTGTGCAAGGTGCTGGCATTCAATGAAGAGAAGTTCCCATCTTCGGGAGCTCTTAATTCAGGGCATAACAGGAAGATAAGAAAGAGAAAATTTAGTTATTGAGCCCCCACACTGTATGCTATCCCATTCAGACCAAAGGGAAACCTCTTTCACAGCTGAGAAAATGTAAGGTCAGAAAGGTTAAGCAATTTGCCTTCTATACAAAATATAAACTTCCAAAAGAAATGCAATTGGACAATGGACATACTGGTGAGTCCCTGGGTGGTGCAAAAAGTTAGGTGTTTGACTACAGACCAAAAGGTTAGTAGTTCAAACCCATCCAGAGGACAGGCTGTGACCTGGAAAATCTTACACAAAAGGTGAGGTGGTCATGAATCATAAACAACTTGCTGGCAACTAACAAGTTGTCACACACACACACACACACACACACGATGTTTTTGGAAATAAATTCAAATATTAAATAAGTAAGATGGTTTTTTGTTTTGTTTTGTTTTACCTGTGAAGTTGGCAAAGAGAAAACAAATGCTCGAAGTTGACTGGGCAGGGTGCAGCAATAGAGAGAGTTCTCTTTCATATGTCCAAAAGCTGGACCATGAAGACGATTAAAGATGAATTGATGTCTTGGACTGGTGGGGTTGGCAAATAATAGCGAATATGCTAAGAACTGCCCAAAGAAAGGACAAAATCTTTCATGGAAGAATTAGTGCCAAAAAGCTCCTTAGAAGTGAGGCTAGCCAGCCTTTGTCTCAAGCACTTTTTGATGCTATCAAAAAGGACCGATTCCTAGTGAAGGATACCATGCCCGGTAAAGAAGTTCAGCCAAAAAGGAGAAAGACCTTCAACAGAATTGATTGGCACAGTGACTGCAACAGTGGGTTCAACTATAGCAACGATTGTGAGGATGTTTTGTTCTGTGTTTTGTTCTGTGTGCATAGGATTGACATAGGATTGAGTAGGCACCAACTCAGCAATGCCCAGCAAAGTCATAAGGCTGCAGGGAAAATAAAGGTGTGCAATCTTCCTGAAAGCTGATTTCATAATATACAAGATCCCAGGCTTAAAAGAAGAATTAACCAAAGGATTTTGGCTTTTCTTTACCTTGAGTTGTAATCCATACTGAAGGCTGTAATCCTTGATCTTCATCAGCAAGTGCTTCAAGTCCTCCTCACTGTCAGCATGCAAGACTGTGTCATCTGCATCCTGCAGGTTATTAAGAAAGCTTCCTATCCTGATGCTGCATTCTTCTTCATATAGTCCAGCTTCTGGATTATTTGCTCAGCATACAGATCGGATGAGTGTGGTCAGAGGATCCAACCCTGGCCCTTTCCTGATACACACCTTTCCTGATTTTAAACCATGCAGTATTCCCTCATTCTGCTTGAGAGACTGCCCCTTGATCGATGTACAGATTCTGCACAATGAAGTGTTCTAGTATCCGCATTCCTCTCAATGTTATCCATGGTTGTTATGAGCCCCACAGTCGAATGCCTTTGCATAGTCAGTACAACACAATACAACACAAGTAACATTGCTCTAGTAACCTGTGCTTTCGGCCAAGAGTTCTATGACCTCAGCAATGAGAGCTCTTGTTCTGAATCTAGCCTGAGTTTCTGGCATTCCCTGTCAACATACCGCTGCAACTGTTAGACAGCTTAGTCTTCAGAAAAAGTTTACTCGCAGGTGATATTAATACTATTGTGGGATAATGTCTCCATTCTGTTGGGCACCTTTATTTGGAATGGGCATGGACATGAATCTTTTTTAATTGAAGAAGGCCAAATAGCCATCTTCCAAATTTCTTGACAAACACGAGTTCTTCCAGTGCTTCATCAGGTTGTTGAAATATTTCAATTAGTAATCCTTTTTTTTTTTTTTTTCAATTTTTAAAAAATCATTTTATTGGGGGCTCATACAACTCTTATCACAATCCATACATACATCCATTGTGTAAAGCACACATTTGTACATTCGTTACCCCCATCATTCTCAAAACATTTGCTCTCCAGGTAAGTCCCTGGCATCAGCTCCTCACTTTTTCCCCTTCCCTCCCTCCTCCCACCTCCCCCATGAACCCTTGATAATTTATAAACTATTATTTTGTCATATCTTACACCATCCAATATCTCCCTTCATCCACTTCCCCGTCGATTAGTAATCCTTAATGGTGTAAATTTTCTAAACTATTATGTGTTTATACCCACTCGTCAATGATTTACATGGCTAGATTTCCCAAACCAGATCATTATATAAAAATCAGAATTATGTGAAAATGGAGGATGAAAACATCAAATCACAAACTAGAGCAGTGGTTCTCAACCTTCCTAATGTTGCAACCCTTTAATACAGTTCCTTATGTTGTGATGACCCCCAACCCATAAAATAATTTTCGTTGCTACTTCGTAACTGTAATTTTGCTACTGTTATAAATCGGCTGACCCCTGTGAAAGGGTCGTTTGACCCCCAAAGGGGTCGTGACCCACAGGTTTAGAAATGCTGAACTAGAGAAGAATTACATAACTGCCAAATTACAACAATGCTCTATCAACTCACTGAATCGTGATCCAGCCAAGGTAACACATAACCTAACATCATAGTCAATTGAACCCTGACCTTGCACATCAGCATTCCTTACTGTCGGAAGTATGCTCTTCAGCATTCCTTACTGCCAGAGCAGTCAGATTGCAGGGTTTTCTACTGCTGTTGTAAATGCAAAATGTTAATTATGAGAGTCAGTAAATGAGGATTAATTCTTTAGTCCCTACCTGCTCTTTTCTCTTTGATTCTTTTTCCTCTGAAAAATCTACACTGCTATATCCCCTCATCTTCTTAGAATCCATTTTAGCAGTAGTCATCCTGTGAATTGGATATCATATTTAATGCAAATTTAAATCATGTTTATTAGGTAAAAAAGAACTGCCTCTCTCATGGGGAAAATTGGGACAACACATTCCGAAATAGGCACCATCTTTAAAGAAGTTGGTTTGGTTCTTGCATTTAAAATGAAACTAATGTGATATTTTGAAAGTATCGAGCTTTTTCCATAGCACATGACTTAAGTTTTTAAGATGTGAATTCTCAAGAGGGCCACATTTCCCAAACTATGATCTAAGGATCCAATTCATAATTGTATTTATAAATGCTGAAACTACCCTATTCTTTTCACTTTCTTAATCAAAAAGCAGAATAAATGTAATAGCTCCTGTCCCATTGGAAAAGCAGAGTTTTTAGAGCCCTAAATTGGCAGCATTAGAAATGAGAAACGTCTTTGATGATCCACAGCTGCCTTTATTTCTTAACCACAGATGTCTAAATCACTCCAGGGGCTGATTAATGTACCTGCATCAATGGACTCCGGTTTCTCATCCATTCTCCTGAAGCTCTTGTCACTTTCTCCTCTGTCCTACTCCTAGGCATTTCATTACAAGATGATCCTGAGTCAGACAATCCTCTGACTTCGCCACCACCATTTCCTTCGTATTGCTTTATACACGTACTTCCACCATATGTGCCGCACACGGTGGTTGTCCGGGTGCCCCTTCCTCTGTTTTTTTCCTATGGAGATGCACCTAGCAGCTTTCCTACCAATAGCTGCTGTTTGTGGCAAAGAAAAAACTGCTGGTGTTGTAGACTACCATCCACTAAAATAGTGGTTACCATCCAGTCACTAGAGCCGTGGGCCAAGCAGTGGATTGCTAACTACAAGGTTGATATTTCAAAACCAACAGACACTCCTTCAAAGGAAGATGAGTCTGCCTGATCCCTCTAAGATTTAGTCTTGGAAACCATATTGAGCACCTCGACTGCCTCCTGTAAGGTCACGGTGAGTCACAATCAATTCCGTGACAGTGGGTTTGGTTTGGTGTTTATGGTCCTTGGGTGGGACAACAACATTGCACTGGGCTAGTAACCTAAAGTTTGGTGGATTGAATCCCCCCATCCAGCAGCACTGCTGAAGAGAGGCCTGGTGATTTACTTTAAAATATATACCAACAAGAAAACCCTATAGAGCAGTTCTACACTGTAACACGTGGGGTCACCATGGGTCAGAATTGAAGGCAATGAGGTTTCATTGGTTTGTCAAAAGAAGTCTTGTTCCATGATCCCCTTTTTTGTTGAAGGAAATAAGTGATCATTTGTTGACCACCTCAGTCTACCCATCTTCAATCTGGGACTCAAGGCTCATCTATAATTAAGATTTGCGTTCTTTATTGTTTGTTCTCTTTTAACATATTTTAGATGTTTGTTTTGTTTTCTGCTTTTTGATTGAGATTTTTCTCTATGATGTTGGCTTTTTGTTTTGTTTTTCTGTATAGGAAAGTCAGGATAGGTACATCTAGAGAGACAATAACTGGTTAAATAGTTTCTTAGGGTGACGGCAGGAGAAAACAGAGAGCTAACAATAATCAGTACAAGAATGAAGAAAATATTCTAAAATTGATAATGACAATTAAACACCTTTTCTTGGTCAATAAAACTATCAAAAATTTTTTAAAAGACCATGTTCTTTGAAGACAAAAATATCAACTAAGATGTAACTGGCTATTCATGTAAGAGATATACTTACATACCAGAACAGTCTTATTGGAAAAATCTATGCATTTCACTGTACGTAAATTAACTTCCATTAAAAAAACAGGGCGCTTCTGGCATTAGGTGACTCACAGCGATAAATAACAGGGCTCTCCAAGCCCTTATGTCCATATGCCGTAAGCAAGGCAGGAAACAAACATGAGTACCTTCTAGTTAAGCAGCACTGGTTACACATTGGCTGCTGCTGCCAAGGTCAGTAGTTTCAAACCACCAGCCATCCCACAGGAGAAAGCTGGGGCTTTCTACTCCCGTAGAGTTACCGTCTCAGAAACACCCAGGGCAGCTAGGCCTGTCCTGTACTCACTGTGAGTTGCGATGACGCCACACAGTGAGCTTGAGAGTTTGGTTATCAGTTAAAATTACATTGTTTTTCTCAGCCTATAATTTTAATTCAATTAAATGAAGTATCGCTGGACTATGTAGGTGGGTCCAAGAGAAAACTCAAAAAAAGTGCATAGCGCCTAAAGGATGTAAAACATGTAGATTCAAAACTCTGCCATGCCTGAGGTCACAAGCAAGTTAGTGGACTAGAGAAGCCAAAAGTCAGTCGCCATCCAGTCAGTTCTGACTCCATAAGGTTTTTAATGGCTAGTTTTTTGTTTCGCGTTTTGTTTTTCCTAGTGGATTTCCAGGACTTTCTTCCAAGTGGCCTACAGAAGCTTCCATTTTCTCTTAGCCTGGGCTCCTACCGATCACAGGTGATAGTAAGACATACCAGGAGGAATGGACATCTAGGGCATGAGTTGATGGCTGGGGGGCTCAGCATCATGGTCTCGGAGAACACCAAAGTCAATTGGTGAGTAGTGATCAGGGTCTTATGAAGTCCATGAGCATCTATCTAAGGTGGAACCATTAGGGTCTTCCCGTGTGGAGGAGAGAAGAGTGATGAAAATCAGAAGACAGAGGGAAACAATTGGTCCAATGGATTCACAGAACAGACAAACATCACTCGCCACATCCCTGAAACCAGAACCTGGTGCTACCACTACCAACCACTCTGAAGAAGGATCGCCTTAGAAGGTCCGAGACAGAGTGGCAGAAAAGTGTTGAATGAAACTAAAAACTGTCAAGAGACCAGCTTTACTGGTCAGACTCCCAAACTCTGGTCCTTCAGGTCACCCTTCAGATCTGGAATGGAACTCAACCCATGTTAGCATAATCAACCATTTTAAGATCAAAAGGGCACCATTTACCAAGAACAGCGGGTCAGTAAAGAAGTAGAGAAGGAAACAGGAAACACTGGAAGGAAGTGGGATACTTGATAGGATTGAAATGGATGAGTTGAAACAAAATGTGTATAATTGTTGAACTGATAATCTCTATAGATCTTCACCTAAATAACAATAAAAAGTTACAAAATGAACCCTCTAATTCCCCCAGTCTTGGCATTGAACTCCTTTTTCCAAGCACCACAGTCTTGCCAATGGAAACATTCACCTCAAGAACAAGGTAACGTTAAATCAGGCATCAATAAACATTTAGGCAATTTGAAATTTTATTGAGAAAAATAGCTATTTTGTTATTATATCCAGTTTATGGTTTATTAGAATAAATTCTATACAACATTAGCATCATTACCACTTCTGGGCACTTTACATATAGTCTGTGAGTAAAACATATTTAAATGAGCCACGGCTAGAATATTGAAGTTCTGGCAAACATCCATTGTTTTAAGATTGTTTATCATAAAACTATAGCATGTGTGCATGAGAAGAGATGTTAAATTTCTTTGCCATTCAAAAACAAACCTGAAACAAACGCACTGTGCATACACTTAGAGATTTCTTGTCTCCCACACTGCCAATGCTCCAAGGAGTGAAAAGGTCCCTGATAAACACCTCAAGTTTCCACAAGCACAAACTGTAAAGGCATTACATTATTCCCCATTTTACAAAATAAAAATGGGGTCAAAACAGAAACAAGGCTAATCTTTGGTAATTTAACGCCTTGAGTGCCCCTTCTCCTCCCAGACAACCAGACCCTCGCAGGACAGCAGAAGCAGCTCCTGGGCCACACACAGAATGGCCAACACACGCTTCTCTGCAGTGCACGACTCGCCGATGCCTGCCGCAAACCCGCAAATCAAGCCATCTCCCTTGATTTCCAAGGATCTGGGATACGTAAACCAAATGATTAAAAGGCATTTCTCTGAATTTGCAGGAGGAGAAAAGAAAGAACAAAGTGCCAACCGCTTTTTCACGTGGTTGGATACTCAACATTACATCACAACTCCAACCCCAAAGGCAAGCTTTCTATCCAAGAGAAAAACATCGCTTTCTACGTACTCCCCTGAAGAGTTAGGGTCTCAGAAACCCACAGGGGGCAGTTCTGCTCTGTCCTGTAAGGTTGCTAAAAGTCAGCATTGACTAGATGGTGCAGAGAAGTTTGGTTTTGTTATAGGGCAGCGTAGACCTGCTCCATAAGGTTTCCTACGCTGAAAAGATAACTGGTCTTTCTTCCACCGAGTCACTAGTGGGATCAAGTTGCCGGCTTGCAATGCTCCATCAGGGCTGCTCTCAAACAGACCGAGTTCAGTTCTAAGAGTACAAATGAAAGAACAAAGCTTCTTCAACCTTAGGTTGTAACCCACGGGGATGAGGGTAGGGGCAGACAAAAAGCTGGCAACAGTAATAGGTTGCTGAACACACACAGACTGAAAATTAATCCAAAGCCAAATGTGTAATGAACCGGAGGTGTCCCTGGCAGCTGCTTACCCAAGTTGCAAATTGCTCAGGCTGTGAAAAGGGGTCATGAGTGGACAAAGCTTAAGAAAGCCTTGCTGTACAAAACTAGCAAAATAAACATCTTTCTACTTGATTAGTGATCTGGTTTTCTACTTTGAAATGAAATCAAACACTTAAGCCCCTAAAATTTGGAGGTCTCTCTCTCTCTCCCCCTATTGTTGCTTCCGACTCAGAGACTCTACAGGACAGAGTAGACCTGCCCCTTTGGGTGTCCAACACTGTCACTCTTTAAAAGCCTCATCTTTCTCCAGTGGAGCAGCTGGTGGATTTGAACTGCTGACATGTGGAGCTCTAGTAAGGTTTAAATGGGGGGGGTATATGTAAATTATGAACCCTCCTCCTAAAATACACCCATGCATGCATAGGCTATGACTTTGAGAATAAAATAAAATAAAAGGCGTGACAGTGTTAAGCTTCCCTTTGCATTGTCACTGAAATAACTAGATTTCTATGGCATGCATGCGAGTACCCAACAGAGGGCTTCCAAAAGTTCAGGGAAGAATGGAATGAAGAGACAGTGTTGAAGCTGCCTCGTGTATAATCTCACAACCAGCTTGCATGCAACTTTAGCGTTATAAACGTCTATTGTGTCTTTTGGCTCTTTTAAAGCAGTCGTGAAAGTCTTGGAAAGTAGTCCTGGAATTCTAAGTTGGCTTCCAATCTGTCTCATGGCTACCTGAGAGCAGGTTAGTTCTCTGGAACTGCTAGTTCAGACACTTGCCCAGATCGACCCGGCTGAATGGGGTTCTAGGGAGGGGGCCCAAGAGTGGCTCTCAAAACCTGAAGCCACCCTCATGGACTCCATGGGCCATGGGCGGTAATATGGCTCTTTACCACCACCCACGAGACCAAAGAAAGACAGAACAGGAAGCCTTTGCAGTGAAGGCAACCCAAAGCACAGTACAGCAGCATTTCCCTACGTGTGTTTCTCAGGACTCAAATTTCACAAGACGCTTACTTTCAAAAAGGTAACAACATCAAAATAAATTAGGGAAATGATTTTAAACAGCATACTAACATATCAAAGGTTCTGAAAAGCCTACAGTGAAATACCTTTGTCTAACCCAACAAACCCAGATCTTCCTACTCATGGAACAGGCTGGTTTTTTTCCTGTCAAACACACCTTGAGGAACTGTTTCTCTAAGGAACAAAAAGATTTTTTTTTAACATTTCAAATTAGTAATAATAAAGATACAAAATAGTTGGGGACTTGGGGTGGTTTCATTTTTTGTTTGTTTGTTTAAAGAAATGGGGTTTCTTTGGCTCTGAATACTCTAAGATTCCCTTTCCACTCACACACCTACACCTCCAAGACCCCCCTCAGTGTTCTCGATCACTGTTCCAGGACGCTGTGCTCAACGGTAACTGGTGGCACAGCCGAAGTCTGGCCAGGTAACCAAGGCCAAGGGCAAATCCTCTATCCCAGGAGTCAGCAAACTTCTGAGATGCAAGAGCCAATCCTGTCCTTCACAATTTAAGTTATTTGAACCATAAATGTATTTTTTAAAAGACATGAAATCACTATTATCTGAATATTCTTTAGAATTTTTTTTCAATTTTACTTCAGAGCCACGTGTTCGTACTGAAAGAGGCATGTATGGCTAGAGAGCCCTAGTTTTCCAATCCCTGCTCTGTCCCAACAGGAGTATCGAGTTAAATTATCTTGCAAAATTTTTAGCAAAATATACAAAAATTAAAACCTGTTTCCCTCCATCTCGGCGAAAACCAGCAGTGTGGAAACCCAACGACACTTCCATTAACTGCCGAGACAAAGACCACTGACCTTCAGTTTTGTGTAACTAACAGCAAATTTCTTAATAATCTGTTTAAGAAAGATGAAAACACTGAGAAATATAAATTCCACAGAGCTGAACAGGAACACAGGCAAAAAAGTAACTTTTAATGCCAAGGACTCAGACAAAAGGGCCATCAGGTTGGCCAAAGCCATGCTGCTGCTAGAATTCCCTTAGTGGACGCAGACGCACAGGCTTATTTGCAGAAGCAAACACGTACTTCCATACAATTAAAGAGTTCTGCTCTTACAGGATTTCAACTACAAATGTAGCCAAACTAGGACAAAGTCCATTACTAAATAAATCCCTGTGAACTTACATCAAAAGGCCCACAGCCATGCCCCCAACCTTCTTCATTAAAGCCCAGTTGGAGCAGAATATCTGACCACGAGAGCTCCAGAGCAAACTAGTGCCAGGCAAAGAACATGCGGACGAACTCTTCAACACGTCATCCTCATGCACCTCAGGGGCCACTGGGGAATTATATATGTATGAATTATATATGTGTGTAAAATTAAAAACATCAAACCAGAGAATGTTTGATAGAGTTCTTGATTTTAGGTTTGCTTTCTTTTCCTCAGGTAAGGCAAAAGATAATTTGATAAGCATTTGGGAAGAAACCCAAGCTTTGGGGTTTTATTTCCTTCAAGTTCAAGAATGAAATTGTTTATCCCCTAAGTAAAATAGGGTGTCTAAAACATTAATTTTAAATCATAATTTATGTAGATCATTATAAACTTATTTTTATCATATTTGCTTAAAAAAAAGAAACTCATTCATTTGAAGTAACGATCAAATCGCAAGATTGCAAAAATAAGTTGCCTCAAAGAGCCCAGGTACTTACCTACCAATCAGCTTCCGGGCTACATTTAGGTATTCACACTCCATTTTAAAAGGGTGCAAATATTGGAGTTTCTAAAATGCTGCCAAAAACTTAACCTAGGTCGGGAGAGGCTCTAAGGAAACACCACAAAATTCAAATCCTACCACTATCACATGAAGCTCCCTCAACAGATGTGTTTTCTAAGATACCATCACTGTTCTGTGATCTTTAGTTGCAACCACATTCGTACTTTTGAAAATTGTAACTAGCTGGAATATTGATCTTTTCTTGTGTGCCTACTGCCTTTGACAGTGACCCCACAGGACATAATAGAACTTCCCTATAGGGGTTCCAGGGCTGTAATTTTTATAGAAGCAGACTACCTTATCTTTTTCCCTAAGAGCAGCTGGTGAGTTCAAATCTGTTAGGCCTTCATGTTCACAGCTAAGCAATTGAACATGGTCCCACCAGGGCTACTTGCTAATAAGTATCTCACTGCTGTTAGTCGATCCTCTTTTTGTTAGGTTCTACTGAGGAGGTCCATGCGCTTGAGGGACCAGATATATCAAGCACTGTTAAAGGAACAGAAATTATTAATGGAAATTGAGAAGCTCGCTTTGGATTTAATGTGAAATCACCAATCCTCCTGCAACCCCAAAGGAATGCAAACATATCTATGTTGAAATTTGACTAATTCCAGCCTTTGCAGAAAAAAAAATTTTTTTTAATTGTCCTCTAAAGTTATTTACTTTGTTGGTGGGGAGAGGGAGAGGAGGCAATCTTATTTGAATGTTCCTAATTAATGAGAACTTGTAGATAGATCACATATACTCTTTTTTCTTATCCTTGATCATCACCTATCAAAAGAAGTAGTGTCCAGTATTTGGTTTCAGACTGTGGACCCGATATCCCAGCAAATTTACTTTATCTAAAGCACATCCTGACAGACTGACCACAAGCTTTCAGCTCAGTCTGAGAACAGCCTCCTGTATTATGCGTGACTGGTCCCAGCAGTGTGTGTGCTCAGTGCCGGCTTCCTTGCAAGTCCAGTGGGGCAGTGGTTAAAGCACTTAGCTGTGACTGAAAATTTCTGTAATGATTAATAGCATTGGAAGCCCTGCAGGGAAGTTCTACTCTGCCCTCCAGAGTCTCTCTGAGTAGAACTACCCTACAGAGTTCCCAAAGGCTGTAATCACGTAAGGTCAATGGCAACTGAAAGTAGAGATGACCAAAATGGAAACAAATTATCATTCTTTTAGTTGAACTAAAAATGACCAAACCCATTTAAAAAGCGATTTAACCATAGTGGGGGACAGGGGATGTTCTCAAATTGATTGTGCTAATGATTATACAGTTCTGCTCAATATGATGGAACTATTGAATTGTGTGATATGTGGATGAAGTGCCCAAACCCACTACCATGGAGTTGATTCTGCCTCATAGTGATCCTACATAAGGTACCAGATAATGTAAATCTTTACGGGACAGGCAGCACCATCTTTCTCCTGCATAACAGCTGGTGGTTTTAAACCATCCACCTTGGGGTTAACGGCCCAATAACTAACCCACTGCACCACCAGGGCTCCTTCTAAAAATAGGACAGATACTTGTAATTCTAAAACGACTTCTCTGGATTGAAATTCTTCAGTACATTAAACATTATAGTAAGCCCTGGTGTAGTGGGTCAGACGCCAGTCTGCTAAGCACAAGGTTAGCATTTTGAAACCACCAGCTTCTCCAGAGGAAAGAGATGAGGCTTTCTACTCCTGTAAACAGGAGCCCACAGCAGCCGTTCGACCCTGTGCTACAGTGCTGCTCTGAGACAGAATGTGCTTGATGGTAGTGAGGAACATTACAGGGCAGGTTTGGAGTGACTTCTGTGCATTTTAAGAACATAAATTTGCAACAGTCTTAGAAAAATTTAAACACATTTTTCCTACTCATGGACATTAGTTTTATTGAAAGAAAAGCATACATAAGCCAGTGTTACTTTTGACTTTACCCACAGAGAACCCTGGAGCTAAATTTAATATTCAATTTTAGAATCCTTAGGATCATAATCTTCATAGAATCTTTCTCCTAAACCCCCCCCCCAAAGCTAACTTTAAATAGTTCTGTATTACATGTGTTCTACAGTTGTAAGCCACTTTAAATGCTTTCTGAAACGCTTAAAATAAATCATAATTGAACATGACTAACCCTGACTAAAGCGTAAACAGATGTCTGATTAATGTGCTAACCACCCTTCTCCGAAATACATCACTCCTGGGGGACAATAAAGTCCCACGGTCATGATTCTGAAGTATAAAATAGTCACGTAGATTTCAGATTGCCAGAATCTAATAACCCGCCTTTGAAGATTAATGTCACATCATACACACACTCGCTCATCCTATTATAGATGGAATGTGAAGCTCATTAGGTACTATCCCCAAATGCATCTCAAAAGATGAACAAGATTTAAGACTACCTAGGTGCTCTTTTTATTCAAAACGGTCACACAAAAAATTCAGAATGGCCTAAAGCAGCAGCGGTTCTCAACCCGTGGGTCGCGACCCCTTTGGGGGGTCGGACAACCCTTTCACAGGAGTCGTCTGATAAATTACAGTTATGAAGTAGTAACAAAAATAATTTTATGGTTGAGGGGTCACCACAACATGAGGAACTGTATAAAAGGGTCACAGCTTTAGGAAGGATGAGAACCACTGGCCTAAAGACTCCTGTGTGAACAGCTGCCTAACTGCAGAATGAAGTGGTAGGGTGAGGGCCAGAGACAG
Organism: Echinops telfairi; assembly: GCF_000313985.2. Lineage (NCBI taxonomy): Eukaryota > Metazoa > Chordata > Mammalia > Afrosoricida > Tenrecidae > Echinops > Echinops telfairi. The sequence continues at coordinate 70,939,309 of NW_022111373.1, read as the reverse complement.
CGGAGGGCCATCAGCTTAGATGACATCAGATGAGTCTCTCAACCACAAAGCTTGCATCCTTACCATGTGAGTTTGTGCAGGCCTCGAGAGGCTTTGCTGAGCGCCATGCTAATATCCGAAGACACTAATCAAAAGCATGGTCCTATCCCAAAAACCCATTAGCGGTGCTTAGGACAACAGAAGCACCTCAGCCACTCAGGTGAGCATGTTTCTGTTGTAGATAGAATTACCAACGTGGCAAATCCTTTAACATTTCCACAACCGGTCTAAAGAACAAGCTCTGAAAAGTCTTTGCTGTTTCCACTCTTCCTTTGGACCCTGGAACTGCGGGGAGAAATGACGCTTCTGACTACCTGACCTGAAAGCACACGGCTCGGAGACGCATGCGCAGTAGGCACTTCTGCTGCTCTGGCTGTGGGTTCCTTCTGGGTAGTGACTTAACAGGTGGGCACATTTCAGCAGGACTTTACAGCCTGGCACAAAGATAACCAACACATTCAGTTCTCCTGGAATCAACCACGGAAGAGATGACTAGACTTAAAGATGTGCTACAAATCCGTAGGCCTTAAGCTGGCACATTTGCCCAAGAAACTACATCAAAGCACTTGTTAACCTATATTGAGCACATAAGCAAATAGTCATGTCATATTGAATACTGTACATGACCACCTTTAATATTTACATCTGTGGTACTAAACCCCCAAAAGTTTAGACTTAAAGAGAGCATTACTAAAGAGCTCATTGTGTTTAACTTAAATAACCGGCCTTTCTATGGAAGTAATTTATAGTTTTCCTAGTTCCTAAAGTCGGCGTTAGATTTCTAATAGAAGGGGTGGGGGGTGGGGAAGAATCTCAGTAAAATAGCCACATATTAAATATTCAGACTCATCTACGAAAACCATATTAGTAAGTTGAATAAATTAACTTGAATAAATTAAGAGTGCACATTCAGAAGAGAATTGCAGCTTTTGGTGAGTGACACATGAACCAAGGCCAAAATTCAAGCAGGTTTTCTTTTTTTTTCTTTTCTTCTTTATATATATATATATACATACAGTACTATGTATTTTCCCACAAAGTTCATTTAGTGTTCACTTTGATGTTACTTAAAGTGCATGGCCAAACTGAAGTATAAGCGTCCTAATTAAAATAAACAAGGACATAAAAAGCTCCTTTTGTCTGACTAGAGTCTTCCTTAGACGTATTGACAGCATTTCTTTTGCCCGAACACACTGAGTCTGACAGAACTCTGTGACAGTCATATGACTCGAAGGTAAACGCTTGGGCACACAGCATGGCGGCTGTCAGGGCGATGGCCGTTGTAAGGAATTACTTTCTTCCTCTGCTGGTGTTAACTTGAGGGTGGGCAGCTTGCGAGGAGGAAGTTGAGGGCTTTGGCGAAGATTGTCATCCATCTGTGGAAAGCACAAAAGAGACAGCTGACACTACTCGTGTGGACTGTGGTCTGCCCATCCAAGCTACAGCCTAGAGGACTACAGAACCCTATCTCTAGGGCTATGGGGAAGACCTTTGTCCTTGCAAATAATCTCACAAGAATCTGAAATGTCACACCTCACATACCAGCTGACTCAATACCTAAAAAAAAGCAATGCGGCCCATCTTTTGAAACCTTCATAGAATTCAAGTCACTCCGTAGGAGGAACACCCTACTGACCTGTACAGCGTAAGCGGTCTTCCAAAAGGGAGTGTAAAAGGAGTACTCGGTCACACCAAACTTCAGAGTTTGCAAAACACATTCACACACAATAGCTCATTTCATTCTCACAACAGCTGGGAAGAAGAAAAGAACAGACACAATCACTCCGTATTTGACAGATTAGCAAAATGCTGCTCGGAAAAGTTCAGTGATTTCCTCTGGGCTACAGAGCTGGTGAAAGGGGGGAGGCTGGGCCCCAGTGTTCCTGCTCCAACACTACTGCTCTTTCAGTCAGACTCCCTTCTCTCCATAATGCGCTGTACTCTACCCACCTCTTTCCAGCAGCCTGTATTTAAATCAAGAGACATAAGAAAAGACGCAGAAAGGTGGGCAAATTCTTTAGACCTAGTCCAAAGATCTGCCCAGTCCAGGCCAGAGCATTACTGCTCCCTGGGGTTTCCAAGGCTGTCAATCTTTGCAGAAGCAGACTGCTTAGACTCTCCCTGTGGAGCAGCTGATGGGTTCAAATTTCTGCCTTTTCAGTTAGCAGCCCAACACTTAACCCCCTGGATGGCACCAGGGCTCCTTTTGCACTGGCGATAATCCAAACACCCACACCAGGCTCCTGAAAGGCTCACTACACTTATATCAAGTCTCTTGTCCAGGCTTCGATCAGAATTGTTCCCATTCTAATAAGCACACACTTTACAAACTTGGGTCTGCTCCAATTTTGCTGTGGTGGTCATGGCTTAGCCGGTTTAAACCAGTGCAAAACCCTAGTTCTAAGCCTGCTGTGAAGAGAACCTGATGTTCTCCAAATTTCTCCAAGAGAACCAGATTTTCCTCCAAAGAGTACATCTGCCTCTCAGGGGTCACAAAACTGCATCTCAGTTCTGTTCAGAACTGAGTCTGTGTAACTGAGAGCTATGATAGCCAGGTGAGTTAGTTAATTGTACCAACCTGGCCGATACACACATGTGGGGCTAATTGAAAGGTGGAGGGATAAATGGGTGGTGAGCCTTGCCTTTCTAGTTCTCAGGTCTCTTGCTTTGTGATGGTTGCACCAGGTGCAGCTGCCTTAGCAGTTCCCTGCTTCAGCTTGCAAGATTGACTTCCTACAAGACATCCCCAAGGAGAAGCCACATGGACCTATCCCGATGCAGTCCTGGGACCTGGAGCAGCCGTGTGGAGACCCCTGCTAGTGCTGAGATGCTTACTCGTTCACTGACTCAGCTTTCCTCCTGCAGTCGGCATCATTGCCTCTGTTTTGTGAGGTGGAGGACTTTGTGGACTGGTGTTGGGTTAATGGGTTAATGTTGGACTTGTGGGCTTGGGCAGCATTGGGTTGGGATGTTTTCGTGATGTACACTTTCTTTACATAAAACTCTCTTATACATGAGTTGCTGTGGATTTGTTTCTCTAAAGTACCCAGACTAATACACCAGGGTAGCCCACAAAGTCTAAGACCCAGACCCTCCCTAGCAGCTGAATTTCATAATGGATTTGGAAGCAAGTGCCATAGGAAATACTAAATCAGAAGAAAAAGGAACTTCGTTACCCGCTTTAATAGACAAGTGTTTTGTTTGTTTTTTAAGAGTTTGAATATGTGCAGAGTATTTAAAACATTCCCTAGGGTTCTCAAAATGCTCTTGCAAAGCACAAGGGAAATGTTTTAGAAGAGGTGTACCGGATCTACATGAAAGGAAAGAGAACAAAAGATTGATAGAAAAGACTCCTGGTAAACAAGCGAATCGAAAGTGTCAAGATGTCTTTTTACTTGCAAGAACAAAGTTCCTCCAACAGAACTCTATGGATAATAGATCACTATTTCTTGAAGTGGGTGACACAGGCCCTTGGGGCGGTGGGGTGGGGGTGGGGGGGTGCCAAAATGATTTAGGGTGGCTGAAAAAGCAGATACCTATATTTTACCCTGGATTATGGTCTACAGTAGTACAAAAGATTTTAATTTCCAGCAGGTCACCCAGTACTTTTTTCCCCTGAAAATGGGGTGGTTGGTCAAATATGTTTGGGAACCTATACTCTAGCTTTTGTATCCAAATGGTCAACAGCGTTGATCAATATGTCTGTTGTTCTATTTTACAGCAACCAATGTACCACACTTCTCACTCAAGAACAGGTGTGACTGAGGGTCCAGGGTGGGAATGGGCGTGTGCCTGACTCAAACCCAGTCAGGACACATTCACTTATGGTGATCGCTCACACTGGAAGACTACAAGGTGGTGACAGGACCTCTTGGTTTGACCTCTGGTACAAGTAGGTATATTATGACTCCCTTTCCAGGTCTGCTATGAATCTGCTACATGTAGAAAATAGAAACTATACTGGATAGCCTTTGTCTAACAAAAGGAGCTTGGGTGGGGGTCAGATAAGCACTAGACTTCTAACCACAAGGTTGGTCGTTCAAACCCACCAGCTGTTCCATGGGAAAAAGATGAGGCTTTCTGCTCTGGTAAAGATTTGGAAACCCTATAAAACAGTGGTTCTCAACCTTCCTAATGACGCAACCCTTTAATACAGTTCCTCATGTTGTGGTGAACCACCCCCAACCACAAAATTATTTTTGCTGCTACCTCATAACTGTAATTTTGCTACTGTTATGAATCAGGTGACCCCTGTGAAAGGGTCGTTTGACCCCCAAAGGGGTCACGACCCACAGGTTGAGAACCACTGAGATATAAAGGCTCACTGTGAGTCGAAATTGACTTCATCCCACGGTGGGTTTTAACTAACAAAGGAGTGTCTAAAAAACGTCCCAAGAACCTTTTCTTCACCCACATTTAACAGCCAATATATTTCCTCCCAGGAGAGGGGCTCAGGATTGAACTCAGCTCATGAGAATGTCAGTTCAGGAGTTTTACAATGTTACCCCATCAAATGACAACATATCAACTACTACAAAAAGAGAAAGAACCTCTTCAGAGAAGGAAACGCCTGACTACTCAAACCACTCATAATGGATACATACTCTCAATCATTAGTTAGCTGCCTCTGGAGAATAATCCCAGAGCCTTAGATCTCCTTGTCTCCGGAGTCAGATGTGTGGGGCTTGAACTCCTCTCTCCCTCCAGCTGAATGAACATGGGAAATGAGCCACTCTCAAAGGGTCCGCATGCTCACCTGTACGGCAGGGACAGCAGTGCCTGCACACAGAGAGCTGCTGCCCAGCTTCTCTGAGGTAACTCACATAAACCTAGTCAGCACAGCGCCTCCAACCGGCCCTCAAGAGCGGTTGGCCAATTCACTTAATGAAAAAATGGAAGTTTTATTCATTTGTACAAGGGAAAATTATCAGACAGCTGGAAGAAAAGATGTAGCGCTCTTGAATATTTCCAATTAGAATCACCCTTAAGATTTCTATTGTTGGTTTTCTCCTCGCGCAAGTTCATCATGATCTCTAGCACTAAGGGAGCATGCCCACGGTGGGAAAATCCACACTGGTGAAAAACTGTAGACTACATTTAGAACACCGAAGGCCGGTGAGGAGAAAAAAGCAGATCACGTGGACAGAAGAAAAAGATGTTACAATGCTGCAACTACAAAAGGACATAAAGAAGACATGCCCGCTGCTTACAATCCCAAGAAACGATCATCTTCAGAGACAGAGGCAGGCAGGCAGGCAGGCAGGCAGGCAGGCAGCTGGTTTGCTGAAAGCCAGCCGTTCGAGGCTCCTGACTTGCACGGCACTAATTGTGAGGTAAGTATAAACGCAGTGCCATTAGCCAATCTTTCCCCAAAGCAATCAGCCTACTACTGGCTTGAAAACACTGCATTCTTTACAATGTTAGTAAATGCATATTTCATCAGCTTTCTGGAAAACAAACTATTAAAAAACAAAACAAAAACTAGACTAAAAGGGTAAAGTTAATGTGTGTAGTAAATTACATTATTAAACACAGAAAGGAACATACTAAACTACTATAAAGTAACGACTGAAGTAAACTTGACCTTTTCAATCAAGTTGGATTCCTTATTTACAAGCTGTGTGAGTTTCTGCAGATTAGCATCTACCGTGTCTTGTCCAGCTGGAGAGACGCCTGAGGAGCCAGGACAGAAAGCAGAGAAAGACAGAAACATTTGAAAACCTATAAAGCTGTTTAGAGTGACTGGATTTCGAGGCCACCCACCCTCCCAAGTGCCCCACTCCTCAAAAAACGAAAACAGGCAAAGACAATAGCCATTTGCGTTCAAAGGCAAAATCAGAAAGAAAGCAATTCTCCAAAACCAAATCCAAAACAAAAAGACTGAACTTTGGCCTCTGATGGGACACTGTTAGCAAAAGCATCATGCTCATTAATACCGTGCTCCTCAGAGTCATTAGTGAAAGAACACCGCAGTTCTGGTTACCTTCTCAAACTGAAACTTCCCCTCCCCACCTCAACCATTTCAAATCGGTCTGTGATTACAACTACAGGATGGCTTCTACGGCAGCAACTCCCAAACAACTACCTACCAGGCATCCCAACCAGCTGGAGGGACATTAAACAATACAGGTTCTTGGAGCCCCTGCTAAGGGACTGCATTTCAGTAAGTCTGCAGTAGGACCCAAGATTCTGCATTGGGTGTGCACCAGCCAGGTCTGGGGACCAGCAGTCAACAGACACAAGGTAGCTGCTAGTTGCCAATGGGTCTCTTCCTCCTGCTGGTAGCTCCACGTGTCCAGAGGAGAAGTGTGCCAGAGGATTTTTAAGGCTCTGACTTTTGGGAAGCAGATTTCCAGGTCTGCTTCCCAAGGTGGTTCTGGGCGGCTTTGAACTGCCAACCTTTTGGCTGGTTAATTTCATGGCTCTCAGACATGGTCTTCCCTATATAATTAGCCATCACAAAAATAAACCTAAGCTAGCTGTTTATGACGTCTGGTCCTTAAAAGTAATATTTCATCAGCCAACTCCCCGAACACATATTTAGTATCCCTATCAGTTAAGTGCATGGGTCCACATTCCCCAAAGCTAAGCGGCAGGTGCTCACTGTTTACTATACCTCCAGTCTGCTGGACTCAGTTTGCAAGTGGTGGAATCATGGGCACGCCCCTCACCCAAAGCAATCTGCTGCTGCTTTCTGTTCACGCAGGAAAATGCTAGAAGCAGCAGGTAAGAGTGATTTAAAGGAACTGCCCATTTGCATTAGGACAAAAGTTATCTTTCAGCAGGGACTCAATAAATACCTGTGCCTTAGTCTTTGCAAAGAAAAGGGCCCACTTCAAAGGGGCGATGTTTGAAGACCAAGAATCAAGAAATTATGCATAAAGTCCAAAGGAATAGACTTTCTTGTCTAACATACAAAGGAACACAAAGAAAGTTGGAAAAAATGTAGCTTCTTTGAAAAGCTAAAAACCAGCAGCTAAGCACAATCCACAAACGTCTTCATTGAAATAAGGAATGGATTTTGATGATGTGAGCTATGAACTGATTTTCATACTTAGTATGCAATGAGACACTTACCTGTCAGGTTAAGCCTAAAATAGCTGCTTAGGATGTCATCACAAAAGTGGCACAGGTTGGAAAGCTGTTTCAGATGCTCCTGCAACTGAACTTTGGGAAAGTGCACTTTATAAAGTGGTGCCAGGAAACCAAACACATAGGCATCCAAGGTAGAAGGCCTACAAAGAATGAAGAGTTGTGTTAAAGCAAAGGAGCAAAGAAAGCATAGTCAGGCTATGATAACAACCACCTATGGAAACATTCCTACTCACAAAAGCCATGAAAGCTTTCTTATGTAAGTGAACATTCACCTTTAACTAGGGGCCAGGAAACTTCCCTTGAATAACTGCTCATTGAATATATGGGCACAAAATATGGAAATGACTTTTACTGTAATGTACTCACGTATCTCCAAAGAAAAACTGAGAGGTCCCTAATCGCTTGGACAGAAGATTTAGGCATTCCTTGGCGTCTCTGTATATCTAATAAGGATGAAATGACATCCTTAAAAAGGCTTTCTACACAGGTATCTTAGAGGGAGCCTTGTCTGCTCTCTCTCATGAGCTCTTGCACCTCGAGTCACCCAGACCCTACCTGTGCTTCCACTTCTTGGAGGTGGTAGAGAGGAGGCGCTCCTTTGGTCAGGAGAATCCTGTTCAGAGCTCCTTTCGACATTCTTCCAGGCAGGATCAAATTCAAGGGAAAAGGAATTTGTGAAGCAAACCATGGCTTTGTTACAGTGAAATAATTGTCACTCTCAACCCAGAATGTGTGAAGCTGCCAAGAGAAGGAGGAAAAGACAGAAAGTTGTTCTTTTACAGAAAAGAAAGATGTATATGCCACTCAATGTGAAAGTGTCCCACAAAAGTGTGTGCATAAAGTGGCGAACAAATGACTCAAGGATTAACACAAGATCACTTTAAACACGTGTTTGTTGACTACTCCACCCCAGACACCTAGGATGTGGCCTGACACACAGCAGGTAATCAGGACATTCTTAGCAAATGAATGGTTCACAGTTCAGTCGATTGCATACACGCAGCAACAAGTTCCATCTTCCACAACGAAATTTTATGTCCAAGATGTTACTGTCTTCCTTTTTATTTGGTTTGTAAACTAGTTGAATGTCAAGCGGAATCCTATTTCACAGTAATATGAAAGAATCAAGATGAATGCACACAGGAAAATCCCGCGTTTTTTTAAAAAGCCTTTTAAAATTATGATTCTTCTCATTAGACTACAAACTTGTTCGTCTAGGTCCCAAACATCCCGTCAATGTATGACTGCTCACCACTGCAGGGAGAAGCTTTTCTTCCAGAAGAGCAATGTACGCCAGGGTATCCGCCCCTTGCTTTGCCGAGAGGTAGTAATCGGCGTTATATTTCTAGTCAAAGACAGAAAGCCAAAGAACCTCAGGAGTCAAAGGACACACCAAAGAAGTGAAACGAAACAAATTAGGATTCCTAATCTTCCTCACCAATGTCTGAAACGATACACAAATCCAGTGAAAACTGCTACTTGACAAACCTAAGGTTCAGAGCACGGCATGACATGTACACGGTAAGCTCAAGATGTCAGTGGTAACTTTCAATTAATTCCTGTTATGTCAATGGTGGCTCATTGTTGAATTTCGTACATAGCATGTAGCATGGCTTAGTAAACGGAAACTTACTAATGAGACAAAAAAGTTCTAATTATTCTATTTTTAAAAGCCTTCCCATTTAAAAACGCTCTAAATTCAACTGACATGGGACTCCAGAAAAAAAGCATTGGAAAAACAATGATAACTTAGGCACATGTACAAATCTTTTCATGTTTAAAAGATTTATACATATTTATACACGTTAATCCATAGGCCTAAATTATATTCTCATGAAACATTCCACTGCAACTCTCAGTTGATTACATACTTTTTAAAAATAAGTTAACTGCTGGCTGGTGGGAACTTAGCCCAGAACGACATGTAGCAATTGTGTAACTAACGTGGAAATCCTATCAAATCAGGTGATAGCGAACGGGATAAAATGGCTTTATACCTAAACTTCAATAAAAGACAAATAAAGTGGATAAAAATATAAATTGACTATACTTCATATAACTTTCAAATCATAGTAAAATTCCTATTTTGGGAGCAATGATTCTCAGGTCTAATGAGCTGACTCCCTCCCCCCCCCAAAAAAACAAACAAAAACTACCTCACAAACAAAAGCTGAATTTTTTAAAAGGCTTCTTCAAAAGAAACTACCAACCTGTTTTCTTAAAAAGTTTAGTATTTTTGCCGGCTGAGAAACAGTACTGTCTTCAGTTGTCAAAATTGGCACGTCACCTAGAATCAGAAAAGAGTTGACATACAACTAGGCACTTAGATGGACTGTGAGGAGGGCTTAATCTGAAAACGGCACCAATTACCCAGCTGATGGAGGAAACAATGAGTAAGACCATCTATCTTTTTTTTTTAATCTCTTCTCGATTTCACAAAGCGCTGTTCTAGCGCAGTTTTCTTTCTCATAATTTCCACACTTCCTTGGCTTACACATGGAGGCATTACTCAGAATAATCAAACCATAAGCAACACAAGGCCAAGGTCATGGTACAAAGAAAACAGAACCTCAAGGTATTCATTCGGTGGTCACGTCTCATGGCTTTAAAAAGGGAGAATGTATAGAGGGCAGAGAGCGGGATTGAAAAGTTTGCACAGTACCTCTTGAACCTCTCCAGGTGTTATCTATGACATTGACTTTCAAAGGCGCCCCCGAAAATTTGGCATAAGCCTGAAACAGAGTTTGCAATGCAACATTTCAGATCGAGTGCGTAATGCGCAGGTGGAGTATGTAATGCAGCTGGACTTCACAGAGGGTCTCAGGGGAGCCCCGTCCCTCCCAGACCCTCCCAGACCCCCGCCAGGGGCGCACACACCAGCGGCCCGGCTTGTAAAGGGGACCTCGCGCCCTAACGGACGGGGCGTGGAGGGCGGGCGCAGGGCCAGCTTGGGGCTCCGCTGCCCGGGCAGCTTGAGGCCCCGCGCAGCAGCCAGGTGGCTCCCGCAAGCCCCAGGCAGGGTCACGGGCCAGGTTCGACGGGGGACGCGGGGCCCCGGGCGGCGCACGAACCGCGTCGCAATGACCGCAGCCCCGCAGCGCCGCAGGGAGCCGCCGGGCCGCACGCCAGCCCTCTGGCCCCGCCCCCTCTCACGCGCGCCGGTCCGCGCGCGGCCTCACCAGCACCACCAGGGAGTCACTGTGCACCGACGGGAGCCCCCAACCACCTCCCCAGCAGCTGAGTTCCAAGGGGGCCGCCATGTTGCCGGCGGACCTTTCCTGCCCCGGAAGCACTTTTAGCCATCCCACTTCCGGCATGTGAGGATGTGTGGGGTGGAGCTAAAGAAATGAGAGATCTGGAGAGTTCTAGCCCCAATGGAACAAGAGTTCGTTCTTATTTAATCATATAACATGACCACGGCTTGATGCTCGCCTTCATCAAGAGATCACTGAAGATAAGTGTGGTGAAGAAAGCAGATGGTGCCCGGCTATCATCTGTCTGGGGTCTAAAGGGTTTGTATTCAAACAAGCAGCTACCTAAGTGATGCATCAACCAAGTCCACATGGAAGAAGCGCACCAATCTGTGTGATCCAAAGATGACTAACAAAACACAAATATGAAGAAGGGGAAAGTATCAGAGCTGCACTGGTGAATACCCCATTGCAGAAGGCTATAGAGGACTGTGGGAGCCTCCAAAGCCTCTGCAGAATATCAAGTCAGGTTAAGCCTTCGGCAGACCCTCTGGCCACAGTAGAGGGCAGTGAACAACTTTGCTTTCAGACAAAGATTGTAGTACGGTTGATTATGGTGGGTGGAACGATGGTATAATATGATAGTTGGTCAGTTGACATCTTTCTTGACCCAACTTTAATTTGCTCTAGGTTTAGATATTTCTCACTTGTTCCAGAACAGAAATTTCCTCTCTGGCTTATTTTAATATTGCTCGTGCTCTTTTCTCTCTTAGTCTTTGTTTTAACCTTTATATTATTTTGATGTGTTTCTTTTTCATTTCATTTTTTATTGTTTCTGTTTGTTTCCTTCCCAATTTATGAAGCACCAGAGGAGTGGATGCATAGAGACAATTACTGATGTGATGGTTCATTGAGGAGGGGCGTGCGAGAGTGATGGGGATGGGGAATAGATAATGAATGCGGGAGGGAGGAGGGAGCACTAGAACTGATTGCTGTGGTGTATATTCAACTCTTTTTAAAAGCAACTTCACTATGGAAGTGTATGATATGTGAATTTTATATCAATAATACTATTTTTGTAAGGGCACTGAGAGGTTAACAGCGTGCTTCAAAGAACTTTGGTCTATGGCTTAATCCTGGACCTTAATACAAACAGATTCATCTGCCACTCCTAAAATATTTATTGGATGCCTGTGTACTCAGTTAGCTTCCTCAAGAGGTTGGAAGTTTTGGTATCCTCAGAGGAACCCTAGAAGCAGGGTTTGATGACCAATCACCAAAAAAACCCAAGCAAACAAAGAGCAATTGAAAACCCAACAGAGCACAGTTCTACTCTGACACACGCTCAGTCGCCATGAGTCATATTCAATTTACTTTTCAATTCACATATTCAATGATAACTTTTATAATAACTGCTTTTCTTCCCCCTGAAACTGTGTGCCATACACTCATAGCAACCTACAGGACAGAGTCGACTTGTCCCCGTGGGTTTCAAAGACTATAAATCTTTAGAGGGCCACGCAGCCTCATCTTTCTTCCAAGGACCACCTGGTAGGTTCAAGTGGTTGCTCTTGCAGGTAGCAGCCCTGCATTATATCATCAGGGCTGCTTGACTCATTGCTGCTCTGAATCTAAATTCACCCACTTGGGAAACAGGAGTGACTTTATTTACAAGACTGGTGTGGGGTTTTTTAAACGATGATATGAGGTAAACGTTTAGCACATGGTAGGCACTAGTAATTGTTCAACCTGATTTTCCCATAGGATTTGACCTCCACCTTTCTGGCCTGAACCTCAATCACGTCACCGTCATGTTCACTGACTCCCCTTGCCTTCAGAGTAAGCCTACTCCTGAAACTTGTGAGCTGAATTCAGTCTCTCTTTAGCACTGCTCCTTCAGTCTGGAATATCTTTGTCAAAAATGAACTTAACTTTCATCTTCTCTGGTAAAGGTTTTACAAAGTTAGGAAGATTTACTGGGTTCCTACAGCTCCTAAATACTTGAATTGTACCTTTTTATCTTTTGTAGCCGACCTTTTGTTGCCCACTCTCTGGGAAACTCTTTGAAGACAGAACAAGGCCAGTTTCAGTTAAGCAGGGCCTCATACTTAGTGGAGCACCATGCTCTATTGTCACCCTCTTGAAATTCCTGATACTGTTTGAACAAGGGACCCTGCATTTTTTTTTTGGACCGGTCCCTGCAAATTTCATAGCCAATCATATAGCCAGGTGGATTGAATCGGCTACGTCTTGAACATTTGATGGACAATTTCTCAGACAAAGTGTCAAAGAAGAAAGGTAGGCCTTGGGACTATTATGGCTCAGTCATGTTTCCTGGGTCTTAGAGTTAGGGCTTGGCTACTGGGTCTTTTTCACGCCTGCCCCCCTCCCCCCAAAAAAAGACAGGGCAATCTTCCTGGCATACACATACCATGCCTCTGCTTTCTTTTTCTCGCCTAATTGACATGGTTGAGTTCCCTTAAACAATGGAAAACTCAAAAAGTCTTTCTCGAATGTTCATAAAATTCTTAATCAAATATTTGCTAGGTAATCCCGTACTGCCTACAAATCCGTCAAAATCACCATGTCTCTGTCAGTCTTTTTTTCCATGTTTCAAAAGCGAGGGTTACCAGACATGAGGAAGAAAATATATGCCAATTAATAACATGTTAAAACTGGAAAATACTTAACATATGTGTCATTAAAACTAAGTATCAAAACATCTGTGGAGCAGACACTAAAAGGCTCTGGAAGAATACAGGGATAAATCCAACACAAATTCTATTCTCAACAGCATATAGTGTGCAGAGAAGACAGACACACAGCTTTGTGTAACCCGTCGGGTTATTATAAGTAAGGTAAGATGTGTAAGTAAAATACTATAGAAGTTCAAAGAAGGGATTATGTGAAATGTGTTCAGTCTTCAGTATAAAGACAGCCATTCAATTTACTGATTGAAATGATAGGATCTTCCTGTTTTGAGGGTTAAAATCCCAAGCCATGAAGCTCAGAGTTCACATATTACAAACAAATATTCAAAACAATCATACACAGAAATTGTGGATTCCTTGGCACTTGATTGTAGCACAGCACATGAGCATTCTAGGTGAGCACATAATGTTATTAGTCAGTTCAACCTTCTCTCTTACTACTACTGATATACAGGATGCCTTTATTTTCACTACAGAGAAATTCAATATCTTCTCTTAGTATTGAATTGGGGCAGAGAATAACATACCATTACATCTTATGAGAGAACTTTACACACGGGTTTATTTGTGCCTAGTTAATAACAATCTTTTATTGCTACCTTTCCTCTTGAGAGTGTGTATGTACTAGATTGAATTTTAAAACGCTAGCGCTGCTGATTGCACAACCAGGATGAATGTTGTTCCAGAGAACCACACGCAAAGAGGAAACCCTCAGGGATTGTGCCCGGTATGGGTAGTTGGCCTTGTATCTTTTCCTGACTGCTGAATAGTATTGTTCAGAATTCATTAAAATCTTAATTTCAGATTCCTACCTGGAAACTTACTATCTGCAAAACTGTCATCTACTTGTGGGATGATCTGGACCACAGAAGAATAATGAGTATTCCAGAAAATGTTTTCCGTGAAATGGAAGTCTTGTTTTTGCTAACCAGGGACATTCAAAATGGTTGTGGTTTGATCAGTGAAGGTCATCTGAGCTCAGGGGACCTGGCCTTGGCATCCATTCTATCATATCATTCTATGTTTCTTAACTAGTTATTCTGGCACAGGTTCTAGTAGGATCTTCTTTTTTTGTTTTTCTAAGTGATTAAGTATCTGTAAAATGATGATGTAAAATGAGCTGCAGGCAGAAATGAAAGGATTCTGACTTGTGATCATGTAATATGGTCCTTTATGGTAATGTTAGGTAAGAATACCTTGATTGCCTCTTTCAATTATAATAGACTATTATTCCATTGTCATTTAATTCCATTTTTCCATGAACTTCTGGTAGCCCCCTTTTTGATCCTTGAATATGTATAATACAGCATACATGGGGGCAAAGTTAGGGAAACATCTTCCCTTGAGGGAATGAGTTGCCAAGCCTGTGGACTGACCATAAGTCTTGGGGGATAGCAAGACCCCTTGGTAGCTCAACAGTAACTACGTTATATTGTTCTACCAGTAATCCTGCTTATGTGACAGTCTTCTTTGATCTCCCATGTG
>NW_022111373.1:70920576-70923983 GCF_000313985.2 Echinops telfairi | reverse complement strand
ATCCTGAGACCAAAGTAATTATATGGTACCTGGCTGCCTCTACTGACTGCTCTGAAAGGGATCAGATTAGAAAGTCCTGGACAAAGTGGCAGAAAAAAGTGGGACAAAACTCAAAATCACAAAATACCGTAAACAGTCAAAAGCCCCCATTATAGAGGAATGGATAAGCAAACTCTGGTATATCCATACAATGGAATATTATGCATCAATAAAAAACAGTGATAACTCTCTTCAACACTGCAAGGCACAGACAAAACTAGAGAGCATTATGCTTAGCAAACAATCTTACAAAGATAGATATTTAATAATACCATTATGATAATAAAAATAAAAGTGGTTTATACACCAACAACAAGGCCTTGAGGACTATGAAGAGGCCAGGGATGGGGGTGGTAACAGGGGGAGGGGAGGGATAGGATATTGAGGAAGGAGGGAGGAAGGAGAGGGTGAAGGGAAGAAAGAGAATCACGTATATGGATGGTTTAACAGGATCAGTTCTAGAGATGCGCTGTGTAAACATATGCGGTATGTTTCTTTATAAAACAGAACGACAAAAAAATCCCTCCAGGACCTTATCCCTCAAACATAAATAGTGGTGGTCTGAGTGGCTAAAACAAAGAGGAAAAGTAAGACTGAAATGGACTGGAAGTCTACAGTGACAAACAAGGTCATTTCAAACAAACAACATCCAAGTTGAACAGGCTTACTGGTCAGCTAGAAAGTGATGGAACTTCTATGACTCTTAGTCAACTTTCAGATCTGGAACTTAACCCACTCTCATGGCTCAATTTTCAGCCAAACAAGAGACAAACCTGTAAGGTGCACAACACTAGGGAGGTATGCACCTCATAAAATAATCATTTGCAGTAAACAGGGCAAACGACAAAGTGTAGAAGGAAGAAAGGGTTAAGAAAAAAGGGAATGAGAAACACAAGGAGGAAGTGAGATAAGTAATGTTACACTGTGGGGATTGCAATCAATGATATGAAATAAAATGTGTATGAATTCTTGAATGGAAAACTCATTTGTTTACTCGTCTCACAATAAAAAGTTTTAAAAATAGATTAAAACTTAGTCTCACTCAATAGGAGATATCAATATTGTGACTTTTGTTATTATTATTTCAATGATATTTGTTTTGAATTAGGCCATTAAGCACATTCATGAAGCAACTTCCACATACCTAGTACACTATTTTACAGCAGGGCATAAAAAATTATTGCTGTCAGAGATGTAGCAGAGAAAAACAAGACTTACTTATGTGAGGTGGGCACAGACTACTCAAAGGTGCTATTTTGTTAACAGATCACAAGTCCAATCTCGTTTTAGACAAAGGCTTCCATGTGCAACAGTACTTGGTAAAAGCCTGATAAGAAAGCGACGCATAGTAAGAAGTGGCACTCTCGGGTTTAGATCGGCCTGGAGGAAGGCATTTCATGTGGGGTAGGCTACATGAGTCAAGACATAAAAGTAGAATGACTGTGATAAGGGATTTGAAAAACAAATAAAAGGATATGTTTTTTTAAATTAGTTTCACTGAGTTATGAATTAACTTATCATAAGTTCAATAGTTCAATCATATTAAGAAGGGTTGTGAAATCATCAGCACAACCATCTTTGGAACATTTTCTTCCTTCTTGTACACATGACTGTTGACTCAAAGCATACTGGTTTTGATATAAGCTTGAGACTGATTGGAAAAAGTGATGAGAGGCTATCTTGGGAACTGGAATTGATGACACTGGAAAGCAGGTAAATGTGTAGTTTGAGAATATACAAGTAAAGAAGGAGAATAAAAGTCTAAATGAAATATGAAAAGATTCACATCATCAATGAAGGAAAATAGAATGCTATTGTTTCAGGGACACCTTAGGAGAAGGGAATTTATGAACCCATTAACTGTGTTACAGCAAATGAAGCAAAAATGCGAAAGACAAAGTGACAAAATGCTGCTGGATATCACTAAAAGAGGGTCACATTGCATTGCGTAGCTGGCAGAAATCAAATTACAAGGGATTCCTGCACAAAAGAGTATTAAAGAATGGGAGGAGGTATGCGATCATGCATAATATGACAGATCAAGGAATGAGAGAAATGGGTCTATAGAGGAAGATTAAAGATCAGGTTGTTTTATGAAGATGTCAGGGTGCATATGCATGCAGAAAGAGAGACAGAATTGGCCATTAACGTCAGAGAATGCTTAAACGAGAGCTATGTCATCCTAAGAATTGCCCTAACGTGAAGAGGATGCGATCTGAACCTTGAGCAGTGGTATGGGCATTGTAAAGGCGAGATGTGCTTTAACTCCGATGCTGGAGAGAGTTTCAAGGGGAATATGGAATGACAAGGTAACTTAAATCCTCCAACTGTCTTCATTGCATTAAGAGGCAGATCCAAAAAGCATGAAAAGAAGTGATTGGGATGAGAGAAACAATTTCGAGAATGTAGCAGGAATTTAGGAAAAAGTGAATGGGAACATGGCGGATGACGGGAAAGATCAAGTTTAAATTCATTAGAAGGCGATAAATCCTGTGAGAAATTCATTAGAAGGTGATAAATCATGTGAGTAATAAATAGGGGCCTCTCCACACAAAGATTCTTTAAATATTTATTCAACCTTTTGCTAAAAAGTAGTTTTGTTGAGTTATAATTAACATAGCACACAATTCAATAGTTCAATCATACTAAGAAAGGTTGTGCAAACATCAACACAATCTACTTTGGAATATTTTCTTCCTCCTGGTATCCACTAGTGTTGGCTCCCCATTTCCCCTACCTTCCTCTTCCATGCCGCCAGGAAATCCACCCATCCTAGATTCCTAATACTGAAAAACACACAACCAAGAACCAAAAAAAAAAAAAGGAGTTGGTGACCCAGCAACAATGATCATATAAGATGGAGAGATACTTCAATCTAAGAAAAATCAGAGGATATTAAAATTTTTTAATCGGTCCAAAGGTAGAGCAATTGACCAGGTGTTAACATTCCATTGTAAGTGCAGTTGCTAAAATCCTCGTAACAATGTTCTTTGTCTGATTTTAGGGCTGTTCACACCATGACTGTGGGGATTCACCGAGGACTCAACCCATGTAGGGATTCTGCAAATGGATTTTGCGCTTCCGCTACCATCTATAGCATTCCACAAACTGGGGGTTAGAATTTAGGGACTGGTGTTGTTCTCTCCTCCAGGTTTGAATCTTACTGTTTATGACTCTTGGGTCACTCAGGCTGGTGTGCTTCTTCTGCATCTCAGCTGCTGGGGTCTTAGCTGACGCCTCCCTTAGGTTACTGCTTGTTTAAAACAGCCCTGTAAGACCTCAGGATCTTACTTTTTCCTGATAGCTAGGCACCATCCGACTTCACCACACTTCATCCTTCTCACAACACCTGCTTTCCACTTGAGCCC
>NW_022111373.1:70917525-70918569 GCF_000313985.2 Echinops telfairi | reverse complement strand
AACGAATGTACAAATGTGCTTTACACAATTGATGTATGTATGGAATGTGATAAGAGTTGTATGAGTCCCTAATACAATTATTTAAAGCAAACAAAAACAAAAAGAAGCAAGTCTCAGCCTAAAGACATCACTTTGGGGGTGTCTATAAAAGAGACACTGTGGAGATTTAGCTCTCTTTCTTTCCATTCTGCTGGCATAGCTCCTGTGTCTGGTCCCTTGGTGGCCCATGATATTGCCTGCCACTCCTGGGAATGATCTGTGGCCTGCAATAACACCTAATCTGCCCATCTGTCTCTGCTTCAACCAACTTCTGATCTCCCGGATTCCCAGCATCCTTGCCCCAAGCAGCTTGTGAACCAGCATAATCTCTGACAATCACATTGGACTTGGCCGCTTCTACAATAGTATGAACTGATTTTCTTGATACAAAGTTGTCTCTTCATATACATATAGAAGCGTCCCTGGTGTTGCTTCTCTGAAATACCCAGCCTAACCCTTCTGGGAACAGGAATGGATCTGTTGCTGTTAGATCTCATTGAGTTGGTTCGGACTCATCATGGCGCTAAGTACAGCAGAAGGAAATACCGCCCAGTCCTGTGCCATCCTCACAATTGTTCCTAGCTTTGAGCCCATTGTTGCAGCCACTGTAACAATCATCTTGCCAAGGGTCTTCCTCTTTTTCACTGCTTCTCTACCCTACCAAGCATGGTGTCCTTTCTCCAGTGACTGGTCTCTCCTGACAGTATGTTCAAAGTACTGGAGATGAAATCTCACCATCCTTACCTCTAAGGCAGGAGTCCTCAAACTTTTTAAACAGGGGGCCAGTTCACTGTCCCTCAGACCGTTGGAGGGCTGGACTCCAGGTTGTTGTTTTTTAAAAAAAAAAAACTACAAACAAATTCCTATGCACACTGCACATATCTTATTTTGAAGCCACTGGAGATCCCCTTGCAGAGGGGTCTTGGGGAGGAGATGAGCCAGTCAGGGTGCCGATGTAAACAACAATGAGAAATACAACTTTCCTCTAGTTCCTAAATGTTTCCT
>NW_022111373.1:70874641-70917124 GCF_000313985.2 Echinops telfairi | reverse complement strand
GAGAGAAAATGTTTTGAGAATGATGTACAAATGCGCTTTACACAATTGATGTGTGTATGGATTGGGATAACAGTTGTATGAGCCCCTAATAAAATGTTTTTTAAAAAATGGTCAAAAACACCCGGCGGGCCGGATAAATATCCTTGGCGGGCGGCATGTGACCTGCAGGCTGTAGTTTGAGGACCCCTGCTCTAAGGGATATTCTGGTAGAACTTATTCCAAGACATATTTGTTTAGTTTTAAGGCAGTTCGTGGTACTTTCGATAGTCTTCAACAGCACCAAAAGGCAAATGCATTGATCCTTCATCAGTCTTCCTTAGTCAATCTCCCAATCTCACATGCATAGGAGGCAATTGAAAATACCATTTGGGTGTGTTTTAGTCCTCAAAGTAACATCCTTGCTTTTCAGCGCATTCAAGAGCTCTTGTGAAACAGTTTACTCCATGCCATGTGCTGTTTGATCTCTTGACTGCTTCTTTCATGAGCACCGATTGGGGATCCAAGCAAGACAAAAACCTTGACAACTTCAGCCTTTTCTCCATTTATCATGATGCTATCTATTGGTCCAGTTGTGAGGATTGGGGTTCTGTTTACATTGAGTTGTAATCCATACTGAAGGATGAAATCCTAACTAAAGGATGCAACCCTAGATCTTCATCAGCAAGTGCTTCAAGTCCTCCTTTCAGCAAGCAAGTTTGTGTAATATGCATATTTCAGGTTGTTAATAAGCCTTCCCCCAATCCTGGTATCACATTCTTCTTCATATAATTCAGTTTCTCTGATGACTTGCTTAGCATACAGATTGAATAAGTATGGTGATAGGATACAACCCTGACACATAACTTTGCTGATTTTAAATCATACAGTATTCCCTTATTCTGTTTAGACAACAGCCTCTTGACCCATATGAAGGTTAGGCATAAGCACAATGAAATACTATGGGAAGGCTATCCATAGTTTGGTAGGGTCTACATATTTAAATGCTCTGGTTCAACCACAGTGGGCCCAGTGGGAACCCAAGCCCAACCTGAAGTAATGCCTCAAGTTCCTGAATGCATAATTGGAATAGACACACTCAGCAATCAGCAGAACTCCAACTTGGATCACTGTTTTGTGGAATAAGGGCTATTAGGAAAACCCAAAGAGAAACAATGAGAACTACCTCTGCTTGGGAAAATAGTAAACCAAAATCAATACCACATTCCTGGAGAGATTGCAAAGATTAATGCCATGATCAAGGGCTTGCAGGATGCAAGAGTGGTGGTCATCTTCATTTATCCCACCTATGTGGCCTGTTCAGAAAACAGGTGGATCTTGGAGAACGACAGCGGATTATTGTAAACTTAACCAAATGTTGACTCCAATTGCAGATGGTGCTTCAGATGTGGTTTCATTGCTTGAGTAAATTAATACCTCTCCTGGTACTTTGAATGCTGCTATTGATCTGGTCAGTGCCCTTTTCTCAAATCCAGTTTAAAAGGACAACCAGAATCAGTTTGCCTCCAGCTCTCAAGGGTACAAATACACCTTCACAATGCTCACTTAGGGTTATATCAACTTTTCAACACTATGTCATAAGTTAGTCCCCAGGAAACTTGATCACCTTTCCCTTCCACAGAATGTCACACTGGCCCACCATGTTGATGACAATGTACTGCTTGAACCTGGGAAATTAATCTGACGAAACTCATGTGTCTTCCAACTCAGTGAAATTTCTAAAGGTCCAGTGTTGTGGAGCATGTAGAGATAGTGCTAGTGTGTTAGGCCGAGTTGACTAGAGAAACAAGTTGAGTGACACTCATATCTGTTTAAGAAAGAGCTTTATATCAAGAAGGGATTATATATCAAGAAAGCATTCCAGCTAGCCCAACTCCGGTCCTTAAGTCCCTCCTGAGACTCACACGGCCACATGAAATGTAGAATGAAGGAAGATCACAGACTGGTGGGAACCGTCACAGGGGTCCAAGGTTGGAGGGAACATAGCAAGGCTCTGGAAGCTTCAGAGTCAGTCAGAGAGAGTCCCAACAGGCAGGGAGGCAGAGCTCCAAGAGGGGAGGAAGTCCCTGTTGTTGTTATTGTTGTTAGATGTCATCTGCACAAGAGAATGAAACACTACATGAGCCTGCGCCATCTTCACAGTTGTCCCCATGCTTGTTGCAACCACTGGGTCAGTCCATCTCACTGGGGGCCTTCCTCTTTGTCACCACCCCTCCACTTTACAAAACACGATGTCCTTCTCCAGGGACTGGTGTCTCCTGACCATATTTCCAAAGTATGCAAGACGAAGTCTCACCATCCTTGGCTCTAAGGAGCGCTCTGACCTAATGTCTTCCAATACTGAACAAATTGTCCCTTTAGCAGTCCATGGTACTTTCAATATTCTGCTCCAGCACCACAAATCTTTTTATTTCAATTACGACTTTGAGCACAATTTTATTTTTTCTAAATACAGCATCACCAAAATCAATCATTTTAACTGAAGGATATATACTGTTTACCCAGAAAATCTTTATTACCATGCAGATATTTAAAGACTTGATAATCTTAGTATGTTCTTATATACTGTTAAATATATACTGCTTAATCAAAATCATTATGTATTATTTTAAGTTAATTATGTTTAGAAATCCAAAACTTTTTATTAAATTTATTTAGAATAATATTACCTCTAAGAAGGCAATCAAGTCTTTAAAAAATTTTTTTATTAGATATTTTTATTAGGGGCTCTTACATCTCTTATCACAATGCATACATTCATCCATGTGTCAAGCACGTTTGCACATATGCCGCCATCATCATTTTCAAAGCATTCTCTTCCCACTTGTGCCCCTGATATCAGCTCCCCATTTCTCCCTCCTTATTCCCCCGCCTCCCCTCCCTCACAAACTCTTGACAAGTTATAGATTATTATTTTCATATCTTACATCATCCTCTGTCACCCCTCACCTATTTTTCCATTGTTCATCCCCCTGAGAGGGGGTTCTAGGTTGATCCTTGTGATTGATTCCCCCTTCTTATCCCCACCTCCCCTAATCCTCCTGGTATCTCTACTCTCATTGTGGGCCTTGGGGTGGTGGTGGTGGGGGTATCTATCCTGGATTCTCTGTGTTGTAGGCTCTTACGTGTAGCAGTGTGTATGTTCTGGTCTAATCTGATTTGTAAGGTAGAATTGAGGTCATGATAGTGGGGTGAAGGAAGAACCAAGGAACTGGAGAAAAGTTGTGTGTTTCATCAGTGCTACACTGCACCCTGACTGGCTCACTTCTTCCCTGTGACCCCTCTGTGGGGGGATGTCTAATTGTCTACAGATGGGCATTGGGCCTGCACTCCATGCCCCGCCCCCTTTCACTTTGGGTATGATTTGTTCTGGGTCTTAGAGGCCTGACATCTGATCCCATCAACACCTCATGATCACACGGGCTGGTGTGCTTTTCCATGTGGGCTTTGTTGCTTCTCAGCTAGATGGCCACTTGCTTATCTTCAAGCCTTTAAGACCCCAGACACTGTCTCTTTTGATAGCTGGGCACCATCAGCTTTCTTCACCACATTTGCTTATGCACCCATTTTGTCTTCAGTGATCCTGATGGGAAGGTGAGCATCACAGAATGCCGGATTGTTAGAACAAAGTGTTCTTTTATTGAGTGAGTACTTGAGTCAAGGCCCAATGTCCATCTGCAACCTGAATTCTTAACATATAGATATGAGTACATAGTTCTATTCCCCTCTCGTTATATATAGATTTACACATGTTCATGCCTGTATTTAGACCTCTATAAATCAGCATCAAAATTTAAATGCGTCAACTCTCTTATGGTCTTCTTTATTCAATGTACAGCTTTCACATGCATATGATGCCATGGAGAATGGCTTCAGTCAGGTGTGCCTTAGTCCTCAACGTAGCATCCTAGCTGTTCAATAGTTAAAGAGGCCTTGTGCAGGAGAGTTACCTAATGTAAGACATCTTTTGGTCTCCTGACTCTTGCTTCCATGAGCATTGATTGTGGAGCCAAGCGTGACAAAATCTTTGGCAACCTGGACCATGTCTCCATTTATCATGCCCTCACCCCAGTCTGCACTGATGGCCTCATGGGGAGTGCCTTATGATCTGTTGACCGAGGAAGAGAAGATTCATGCTTGATTTACTAATGGTTCTGCACAAAAGTGGACAGAAATCCTTTCTGGAACTCCTCCAAAGGATAATAGTTAAGAGAAATCCTCCCAATTAGCAGGATTATGAATGGTACCTCTGGCTATTCATTTTGTGCGGAAGGAAAAATGACCAGGTGTGAGACTGTACACTAATTCATGAGTTGTGGCTAATGGCTAGGCTGGATGGTCCGAGACTTGGAAAAAGCATGACTGGAAAATTTGTGACAAGGAGTTGTGAAAAGACATATGGGATAAACCTCCCTGAATGTGCAAAAAAAAGAAAGTGAAGATATTTGTTCTCATGTGAATGTTCATCAAAGGGGTTCTTCTGTAGAGAGGCATATTAACAATCAAGTAAAGATCATGACATATTTTTAGAAAAGCTGTCATCCTTTTTTCCCAGCCACTTTTGGGGAAAAAGTGGCCATTGTGGTAGGGATGGAGGCTATGCAAGGACTCAGCAACATGGACTTCTACTCACCAAGACTAACTTGACTACAGCCACTGCTGAGTGCCCAATCTGCCAGCACCAGAGACCAACAATGAGTTCAAGATATGAGAACTTACCTTGGGGATATCAACCAGCAACTTGGTAGCAAGTTGATTACATAGGACCATTTCCTTCATGGAAAGGGCAGTGTTTTGTTCTGGAATAGACAGTCTCAGTATAGATTTGCCTTCCCTGCATAAAATGCATCTGCCAAAACTATCATTCATAAACTTACAAAATGTTATATTCACCATCGTGATATACTGAAAAGCATCATCCAGGATCGGGGACTCACTTCAGAGCAAATGAAATACAGAAATGAGCCCCTGCTCATGGGATCTACCATGTTCTTCATGGTCCTGAAGCAGATGGCTTGATAGAATAATGGAGTATATTTCTAAATACACAATTACTGCACCAGCTAGGTGGCAATACTTGCAGGGTTGGGCAATATTCTCCATAAGGCTTCTGGAGATGCTCTAAAATAGCAGCCAATATAGGGTGCTGTTTCTCCAACAACCAGGATTCATGGGTCCAGGAACCAAGGAGTGGAAATGGGAGTGGCACCACTCACTATTACTCCTGGGACCCACTCATATTAATTTTTGTTTCCTGTCCCTACAACCCTGCACTCTTACAGTCTGCTGGTCCTAGCTCAACAGAGAGGGACCTTCCCTCTGATTCCAAGGAATAGAAATTAAGAATGCCTCCTAGCCATTTGGGGCTTCTCATGCCTCGGGATCAACAAGCAAAGAAGGGTGCTATTGTATTGAGTGGTGTGACCAAAGGAATTGGAGGAGTATTAATCCAAGCGCCAGAGGAAATTGGATTAGTACTACATAATGGAGGTGAAGAATATGCCTGGAATCCAGGAAATTCCTTAAGTCATCTCTTAGTACTACCCTGTCCTGTGATTAAAGTAAATGATAAACTACAGCAATACTGACAAGACAACCAGACTCTTCAGGGATAAAGGTTTGGGTCACCCTGGCAGGTAAAGAGCCATTGCCATCAGATGTTCTCACTGAGGGCAACAGGAACATAGACTGGTGGGTGGGAAAAGGTAGTTCTAAGTATCAGTTACAGCCACATGATCAGTTGCAGAAACAAGGACTATATTGTTATTAGTATCTCCTCTTTGTATAGATGCAGCAAATATTTTTGTCTTGTTAATTTATAAAATATAAGATGTAAATAGGGCTAATTCATTTACATTTGTACACATATCAGTTGTATCATGTCAGGAAAAAATATTTTTTCTTTTTTATCTTTGATTGGAGATTATGTATAGTTAAAGAGATTTGTACTGGTGCTAAGTTGACCAGGGGTGGGCTGTGATAGTTAGATTTTATGTCAACTTGGCGTTGCTAGTATTCTGTATGTTTTGGCAGTAAGCCCTTCCCCCTTAAGAGGCAGGTCACAGCCTGATGACATCTCCTTAGGGTGTGACCAATTTGATATCTAAAAAGAGATACTATGAAGAAATGTCCCTCCTTTGTATTATTGTGGGTCTTGTTGTTCTCATTTGTATTGGTGTGGATCCTGTGTCTGGTCTCTTGGGACATAAGTTGGTGGCCCAGGATATTGTTTCCCAATCCTGGGAGCTAGCCTTGGTTTGCTATAACATCTGGTCTGCTAATCAGACTCTGACTGGACTGGCCTCTGATCTCCCAGGTTCCCAGCCCCCGATAGCCACATGAGTCAGGAAAAGCCTGCAATGTAATATCTGACAATTAGATTGGACCCCTCTAGTCTTCCTTACTTATTCGATAGCTTTCCCATGCAGATGAAGACAATGAAACTACTATGGCTTGGGATAGGCACACCAGAGTCTGCAAAGAGACATCTTTGCCTCTAACACTTAAAAGAAATCTAGTACAGCAAGTTTCCCCAGTGCAGTACATCATTGGATTTCTTAATTGGCTTTTACGTCATTGTTGATTGTGGAGCCAAATCAAAGGGAATCCTTAACAATTTTTCTTTTCTTCAACTATTGTGATGTTGCTCATTGGTCCACGGTGGAAGATTTTTCTTATCTTTATGTTGAGTTGCAGTCCATACTGAAGGCTAGATTCTTTGATCTCCATCAGTAAAGTGTTGCAGGTTCTCTTTGTTTTCAGCAAGAGTCGTCCTCTCGTACTAATTCTTCTGCTTAGAGTCTCTTACTCTGATTTTTTGCTTAGTATATAAATTGAATAAATACGGTAAAATGGTACAACTTGTCATACACTTTTCCTAATTTTAAACCACCCAGTATCCCTTTGTTCTGTTTGAACAATTGTCTTTTGGCCTAAGAATAAGTTTCACATGAGCACAATTGAGAGCTTGGAAATTCCTATTCTTCATAATATTATGCACAGCTTATTATAATCCACCTCATTGAATGCCTTTGCATAGTTAACAAAACACTGGTAAATTTCTGGTGTTCTCCGTTCTCAGCAAAAGTCCATCTGATGTCGGCCATGATATTCTTTGTTCCAGGTCCTCTTCTGAATCCAGCTTACATGCCAGCAGCTCCCCGGCACTGTACCGCTACAACGCTCTTTGAATTATCCGAGTAAAATTCAACTTGGACTTGACACTAAAGATATTGTTAAGTAATTTCCGCATTCTGTTGTCAACTTTCTTTGCAATGGGTACAAATAGGGTCTTATCCATTCAATTGGCCAGATAACTCTTTTCCAAAATTCCTCTTCCAGCAAAACATGTGTTTGTTGAAACATGTTCAATGGTGGTCTGTCAATTCCTGGAGCCTTGTTTCTTGCCAATATTTTCAATGCAGCTTGGATTTCTTCTTTCAATATCAGCAATTTTTAATTATATAATACTTCCTGAAATGACTGAATATTGACCAATTGTTTTTGGTATAGAGACTGTGTATTTCTTAAATCTTCATTTCATGCTTCCTGCATCATTCAATGTTTGCCCATAGAATCCTTCAGTATTACAACTCAATTCTTGATTTGTTTTCTTCAGTTCTTTCAGTCTGAGAAATGCCACACATACTCTTCCATTTTTGGTTTTCTGACGCCAAGTCTTTACAAAGTTCATAATAAAACTTTACTTCCTTGTAAGTGTTTGTATCACTGAGAAGAGTGTGCTTCAGAATAGATCTTGAAATATTATTTTCAACAATAAAGTTTTCTTGTTTTGTCTCTTATTAAAAGAGTTCCATTATCACATGATCTGATTTCTTGTCCTTTTGTTGAAGAATATAAGTGATCATTGTTAATCTCCCTATCCACCCAAGGACCTTTGATCTGGAATGCAAAGCTCATTTGTAATTATGATGCATTCTTTGGATCTAGAAGTATCAACAAAGATGTAATTGATTTTCATGGAAAAGAAATATTTATATACCATAATAGTCATAGGTGAGAGGATTTATCCATTTCACTGTATGTAAATTAATCTAAATTGAAAAAAATCTAT
This sequence comes from Echinops telfairi, assembly GCF_000313985.2. Lineage (NCBI taxonomy): Eukaryota > Metazoa > Chordata > Mammalia > Afrosoricida > Tenrecidae > Echinops > Echinops telfairi. The sequence goes on along the minus strand of NW_022111373.1, from coordinate 70,909,053 downwards.
GATACCCATGGTTCGGGTTGTTTTTTTTTTTGATACCCATGTTTTTAGGGCATTAGGTAACTGATAGCTATAAAAAACAGGACTCTCTAAATCCTTATATCCCTGTATCAAAAGCAAGGCATCAAAAAAGACACACATATCTTCTATCTTAGTTGAAATTGCATTATTTTTTTCATCTTTGGTGTTTATTCAATAAAATATAACATCATCTGAACATTTCAAAGCCGCCCTGCAGTTCTTCTTCAGGAAGTTACTGGACCGTTCCTGCCTAGGAACCCTCCTCCCCACCACTCCGCTCGTCAGTTTGACATCCTGGGGTGGCTTGTGTGTGGCTGTGATGCTGGAAGCGATGCCGCTGGCATATCGAATGCCAGCAGGGGTCACCCACGGAGGACAGGTTTCAGTAATGCTTCCAGACTAAGACATATTGGTCCCAAGAGAAAATTCAAAATAAATGTAAAGCCTCAAGGATGTCAAACGTGGAGCTCTAAAAAGCTATGTGGTTTGTGTTAGGTCGCACCGGAGTCAGTGACGTTTCTCTTCAATGGGTCCTTTCTGGCACAGTAGACACGTGCTCGATTGAAAATGATGAATACTGGTTCGTTTCAGCACGATAATGCCTGGGATCGCCATAGTCAAGCATTCTATTTCATATTTTACAACTTATAATTTTCCTACATTCATACTTGGTACATTCCACATTCCAATTATTGATGGATTTTTGCAGCTGTTTCTTCTCATTTTCAGTCATGCCCCATCACCAAACGAAGGTCTTGAAAGCTCCACTCCATCGAAATCATTAAGGCCAACTCTACTTTGATGAGGCAGTTCTTTACCACTCATATTTTGGATGTCTTCTAACTCGAGGGGTTTATCTTGCAGTCCTAAATTGCCCAGCAGTCCACTGCTATCCATAGGTTTTGACTGACCAGGTCTTTAGTTTGTTTCAGGAATAGATCAGTCTGGAAGTTTTCCTGAAACCTGTCCTCCATGGGTGACCCCTGCTGGCATTCGATATGCCAGCGCACAGCTTCCAGCATCACAGCCACACACAAGCCATGCCAGGATGTCAAACTGACAAGCAGAGTGGTGGGCGGACGGTTACTAGGCAGGAATGGTCCAGTAACTTCCTGAAGAAGAATGTGAGGCAGCTTGAAAATGCTCATGGAAAAAGTAAATAAATAAAATGCTCATGGAAAAAGATAATTATCTTTGAATTCTAGTTTTATGTGAACTTATGGAAGCCCCCTGTATACCCAGTGGGGCTCTACTTTGAAGGAAAGTTTGTTTTCATCCTGATTTTTTTATGTGTCCATTTCCTCATGCTAAAGGAGGCATATAAAGGTGGCATAGTGATTACGAGTTGGGCTTCTAATCATAAGGTGAGCAGTTTGAAACCACCAGCTGCTCGGAGGCAGAAAGGTGGGACTTTGTACTCCCACAAAGAGTTATAGTCTTGGAAACTTACAGCAGCACTTCTACCCTGTCCTATGAGATTACTCTGAGTCAATCTCAACTCAATGACAGTGAGTTCGATGTTTTTTTAATCATCATTATGTCTGTGGGCCTGTTTCAAAAGCAATATATTTTTGCATTTATGTTTTGAAGGATAATTGGTATCAGTGAAGAGAATTTGAAGCAACAATCTCTAAAATTAAGAGAGAACAGTTAACTCCCAATTAAACTGCTCATCAAATCCATGAGTATTTTCGCTCTTTTTGGATCTCATAAGCCAAATAGTATCTTACAATTGGCGGGGACATGCCATTCTGTTTAGCTTATTTTTCTGTGCAAAGTGTTCTGGGTACAAACGGCCCCTAGAAGGGACTATCAATATATGCTTTGTTTTGTTTTGTTTTGCAGGTACTATCTATTTGTTGTTAGGTTTTAGAAGTACCTTACCAGAAGGTTGGGTAACAGAATTAGCAGCAAGGGAGTAGCGTTCGTTAACTCCCTTCTCCCTGTAACCCTGGGGACAAACTATGCTCATTTAACAGATGCATCCCTTTCAATCCAAAAAACAGTTACTGAGTTCACTAACATGCTCGGCACCGGTGACAGCATGGGGAGTGAGATGGAGTTCTTGTGACTGAACCACTTACATCCGAAGACATGGACTCGTAATGCCCATTTTGCCTGGTTAGTGATGGTGAGGGTGAGTTCAGGTTAATGAGATTCTAAAGGAGCGAGCATTCACCCACCTGTGGGTGTAGTGGTTACACGTTGGACTGCGATGCACATGGTTGGCAGTTAGAAACCAACCGCAGCTCAGAGGGAGAAAGACTGGGCTTTCTACTCCCCTAAACAGTCTCGGGATCACAGGGGTCCCTGAATACAGCACTGACTGGATGGAGGTGAGTTTGAGGTAGTGGAGATGAACCTGTGTCCGGAAGGCAGTCCTAAGGCCTGTTAGTTAGCCAAGGAGGAAAGCAAGAAAGGGCAGGGATAACAGCTCCATTAAGGTCCTAAGCAGGAAACCATGTGCTGTGGGCCCTGAACATCGCAGTCATTGCCCCGCTCAGGAGAGTGAAGGGAGGAGGGCAATCATGGGAAACGGGATCACACACACACACACACACACACACACACACACACACACACACACACACAGGCTATGCTGAGGCATCTGGACTCAGAAGCACCAAGGGGAAGTGTTTTAGTCTGGTTTGTGGTTACATGAAGGTTTTTTACCCAGTTCCCCTTGTCTTTCACTGAACCTTGTGGATTTTATCAGCTTTCTGGATAGGAACTACTTACCAGCAATGGAAAGAAAGGATTTTAAGAAGAAAGCAAAATAAGAATCCCAATTTGAAAAGAGTTGGGTAACATTATTTGGGAAAGTCAGTGCTATAACCCTACTTTCAACACTTTGAATGGTTGAGCCCATTGGTCAGACTTTTTGGCTCTCATAGTTCAGACCCTACCACGCATCCTATTTGTTTGTGTGACTAATCATGAATGTGAAAACAGAAAACTGACAGCACCGAACACTGGTGGGTAGTCCATATGGGTTTTCTGCTCCCGCGGCTTCTGCGGTGCCAGACAGAGACACAGAAGTAAGACCAAACTCTCCGGTCCAGGGCACCTCCCAGCAGGATAGATCTGCTGGGCCTGATGGGAGCGGAGGTCACTCCTAGCCCGACATTGGGAACTGACATCCCCTCAATGGATGTCAGGGGAGGCCCCTACACCATGAGCATTTCCCAGAGAGGAACAGAGGGCCAAGGGCCAGCCTCTCACCTTTGTGTAGCAGTCGCCAAGCGTAGGACAGCCTGGAGAGCACCACTCTCATTGACTCCTGCTCCATCACAACGTGAACTGCGCTGTCCTGCGCTCACCAGGTCACTGACACAGAAACCGCTCAGAGAAAGTCAGTTACAATCACCGAGGGCAGAGCACAGAGCACATTTTACATGCAAGAATAAATTGTCCACCAGTAAATGTCCTCAAGGGGAGCCCTGTAAGTGGAAACCGGGGAGAAGCACTGGACGTGGAGGAAATGGTAGGAGAGTGGAGGAGAGGAGGCCGGTGACTCACTCTAAAGAGCAGGAAGTTTATGTATGTTCAGAAAGAAAAATAGAACTGAACAAAATCGAACTGGTGGTGCTGAACATCTTAATAGTACCGATCCCTACAGCAGAGGTGGGCAGGGAATTATAATCTCCAAGAGTTTCACTGGAAAAGCTCCATTTCATCCTTTTCTTTAGTTATTTAATGACATACCCGGATTCTCATCAGGAAAATATCAAGTGTAATTATTTCTCCAGTAAGAACAGGTTTGTTTCTTCATGTCCGTATTATGATCTGTTAGAGAGAGGTGAGTTAGAGATAAGTATTATGATTATTCTAGAAGGGGCTTCTATAATTTGTAATACTGGACTTCCTAGTTGAATATTAAGCACGAATGTTTGTTATATCATATCTTTGACATTTTTACAAGCGTGAAATCATGTATAACCTTGAGAATTGGGGCAGTATATGAATAAAGAGGAGAAAGAGAAAAGTATAGATCAGAGTGTCCAGGGATGAGAGGAAGAGAAGGAAAAGTGGAGGGAGAGAGAGAGAGAGAGAGAGAGAGAGAGAGAGAGAGAGAGAGAGAGGAGGAGGAAAGGGCATGGTTTTGAATCAGGTGAAGAATTTGAAGGTCGTACCATTCTGAGTGCTAGGCTTGAGCACACTATCAATCCATTGGCCTCTCTAGCTATTTCTTGTCAAGTCTGAGGCTCAAACAGCTATACAGTATGTGGCATTTTGAGACCCCACAACCCAGCCACAAACCTCCAGCCAACTTAAAGTGGTTTTTCTAATGGAAAAGAGAGGAAGGAAACATTTATATCTACAACAATACAATTCCCCCAAGAAGAAAAAGAATGAGCACATGTGCATGATTGAACCTAAAGCAGCCCCTAACTATTCCTCTTGAAGGATAGAAGCAGATGCCTTATTCAAGTTCAAAATGAAATCCTGTGTCCCTCCAGACCCCCTTTCCATGCCATGACTGTGTAATTTGCAGGCAAGTTGTCTGCAGAGTTCATCGTCTCTATAGCATCTGGTATTTATCACCAGAAACAGATTGGGAAGAGATTCTGGAAAAGAGATTCTTTTCGTATATTGTGGTTTTTAAACATCCCTCCACAAGTCTGTTCCTTTAAAGGTTAAAGGTGCAATTAAGCACAAGGTGGAATTGACTCACTGGCAGGTTGTTTGGTTTTTGGTGGTAAGGAGAGGGAATGTCCTAAGTGCACAAGCCACATTGAGTTGATTTCTATTTAGAGTGATCCTATTTAACAGCCCCTTAGGGTTTGCACGGCTGTAATCTGCAAGGAAGCTGACTATCACGCTGTTTCTCCTCCAGGCAGGCTGGTTGGTTCAAACTATTAGTGGGTTTGGTTAGCAGCAAAGCGCTTAACCCCTGCACCACTAGGGCTCCTTCATTCATACACAGGATTCTCCCAATGTGTGGTACATGTATCCTGGTCAGAGAGCTGAAGATAAAAGGAACTAAGTTTTACAGCTAAAAAGGACTTTGAAAATCCTATTCCTCTTCCTCACTTTCCACATTTGGCAGGTAGCTTGCCCATGAAATCACAGCCAGGTAACGGCTGAGCCAAAACTAGCAGCCAGTTTTTCTAAAATGAAATTCAGAGTTGCCTTGCTATTTCATGCTTTCCCCCAAAGGAAGACTACTGGACACGTTTAGATGATCAAGTTTAGAACGAAGGACCAAGATGCAAAAAATCACATTGCTCAAATTCTTCAGCGAAATCAGCCCTCCATTTGTCTGGCCTGAGACTGACCCTGCCTTCAGGCGGTTCCCTCGGAGTCTGAGTAGACAGTGCTCCATCAGGGTTTTGATGGCTACTTTTTAAACTTACATTGCCAGGACTTTCTTCTGAGGTGCCTCTGAATGGACTTGAACTTCCAAATCTTGGTTTAGCAGCTGCTAACTAGCTGTATCATGCAGGCATTTTCAGTTGCTGATAACATTGGCCATGTATTGATGTCTGTTCTCAAGACACTGGAATCCTGTGGCTCTCAAGGTCTGGGATCCTGCGCAGGCACATCACAGAGGCTGGACTTGCACAGGACAACTTGGCTGAGCTCTTCTTGTGTCTCACCTGGTGAAATCATCCCTTCTCTGTGGACCATAAGTTTGATTTAGCAATTCAGGAGAATCAAGAAATGAACAAGTTGAAGAAAAATAGAAAAATATTTATCCATTGCAGCAAGCTATAAGTTCTGGAATTCTGAAACAGTGGTAAAATGAAAAACAAAACACACAGACAGAATAAATAGAAACTAGATTAATAAATGAGAGCAGAGAAAGTAGTAATTAAATAAACTTCGTGTGGCAATGTTGCACTCAATATATTTTGGGACATGAGTGATTTTCTGTACCTTTTTTCTTAGCTCCTTTTCTAAATATTTGCTTCAGGGTCCCCATGCTATTAAACTGCAGGAAACATTGCAAGTGTCTTTATTCTTGCTATAATCCCCCCAGCTTTGCATACATTAGCAAAAACGAATAAATTCTGGATTTCTTGAAGTCCAGCAGCTTGCAATTCCATTTGTAATAAAAACAAGTGTACTTAAGGGCTGATTTAGTCAACTTGCAGTTGTAATCTGATCACTTTGTAATTAGCCAGGCATGACAATTTTTATAAACTAAGTGATTCCTATTCTATGTTAGTATGCCTACACCATAAAGCGTCTTAGAAATATAAGGAGAGAGTGTGGGTCTTCAAACGATGCACACTAGATGTGACCTCTGAAGAACTGAGGTCGACGCCAGGCTCTGTCACATATTGAGTCGGGCAGTTGACGTAACTTCTCTGAAGCTCAGAATCCTGTTGTTTACAAAAGGTGTGACACTGACCCTCTACTGCCTGGCTGGAAATGCATTCAGAGAGATGATGCATGTGAAAGATATATATAATTTAGAACAGTGCACACAAATATATGCTTTGCAGGTGGTATTGTTTTTAAAGTGAAAGTTGCTTTGAAAATAAGTGGCTTTCCTCAAATTAAAATGGTTTCCGGAAAGGGATTTGGGGAGCTCTTAGAAAATATCAGGAGGCTGGTCAGCTCTCCATTGCTCCAGCTCCTTTTTTGAGTTGGACCGCTTTCTTAGGATTTCTCCAGCCTCTGACACTCAGATTGGACACTGTTACCTCCCATGGGGTCTCAGTAGCACCCTGATGATGGGCCCCATGGAATGAAGGTCTCTACAGTGGGAATGGCCCAAGAGGAGCCTCATTACTGATGCAAGAGCTGGCTTCAAATATGAAGGCTTGTCAATCATGTATGTATTCCTTCATTCAGTAAACACTTGGTTGTTACCTACTCTGTGCCTTGTTCTGGGAAATTGGGATGAATAAAGAAACAAACATCTCTTCCCTCATGGAGTTTGCATTCTAGAATGTAAGACCAAAGACATCAAAGGCCCAGAAGGATGGATGCGGATGGATGCGGATGGAGCTGGGTGAATGACAGGAAAAAGCCCAGATGTTCATCCCCATCCACACCTCGGTCGTCCATAAACATGCACAGGCTCAGACTCCACAGTTGTGTGACTGAACTCTGACAGGGAGTAAGCAAGCTTATTTTGTCCGTTGACCTATTATACAAAAGCAAAAATAAGAAAAGTTGTCAGTGAGGCAATTACTAGGCATGGCGACCCCGTGTGTTTCCGAACAGCCCTGTACTGCAGAGGGTTTTCAATGCTGTGGCTTGTCAGAAGTAGAGCATTCCGTCTTTCTCCTAAGGTAGCTCTGAGCGGATTAGAACCACCAGCGCAAAGGCTGGTAGCCAAGTACTTGGCTGTTTGTGCCCTCAGGGTTAAAAGGGACTAAAATGATTTGGCAGCACTCATTTTTTTTCACACTCTGATATTTACTGTCAGTTCCCAGCCATACCACCCATGGGTCTGAAGGCATTGAATGGACAGCAATTGTGCTGCCCTGGGCTAAAGAAAGTAGAGCCTGATGCCAGCGCATTCCCTGTGCCTCCTGGAATTCATCTGTGTATAAAACTTGGTGGTTGGTGTTCTAAGTCAGCCCTCATTACTCATTATGCATATCCTATCTGCAGAACTCAGGAGAAAGATGAGGCTTTCTACTCCTGGTAAGTGTCGTAGACTCAGAAACTCACAGGGGCAGTTCTATCCTGCCCTAGAAGGTCCTGGGTGACTTTGATTTGCGTGTTTTTGTATCTGTAGAACTTGGTTCCTACCACATGTCTCAGTTCTCACTCAAGTTCAGCCTTAAGGCTGGAGCCCTATCAACGGCTACAGCTTTGGGGGTCCATCTACTTCAGGGGTCTGTGAATGACCCTGAGGTCCAGAACATCACTGAGCATCACTAGTAGAATCTCTGCCAGGGTACCGGCCTATGGACGCCCTGACCTGACATACGTAACACCTATTTGTGTGAAATAAAAATATTATTGATACAGGCTAGGGATTTATTGTCACTTTTCTTCTAGGCTGATGCTATGCTGGGTTTGTTTTTTTCTGAGATTGTCCATAGCCATCATTCATACATGTCCTAAGCAGTAATTACTTACTCTTCTTTTGTAAGAAGCAGAGGTATTAGATTCTGGCTCATGATTTCGGTGTGCGATATTAGGACAAACTGATTCCAGTACAGGATAAATCTGGACAATTCCTGGCAGAAAAGTAGAGCATACAAAAGCTTTAGAGAATATCATCACATCATTAACAAAAATCAGATTGGTTTCATTGTCAAAGAAGAAATTAACGATACTCTACAGGCTATGTTTATAGTAATACAATCCTCCTGAAAGATCACTAGGTTTATTTTCTTGCCATATTAACATAAAAAGAATAGTATCTCCATAAATCAATCAGTGATTTGGATTACGATTAAAAAGTGGTTCTACCGATGAAAAATGAAGGCAAAATTTTCCATCTACAGTAGAGTTACCAGGGAAAACCAAGACACCCCAATTAAGTTTGAATTCCATATAAATAACAAATATTCTTCAGATAAATAAAATTTCAAATGTATCTGGGCTTTGCAGGGTTGTTGTTTTTTGTTTGTTTGATTTTGGTTTGGTGAAATTCGGTGACTCTAATGTCAGGGTCAAAATTTGTTTCTAAACAGTGCACTTGGGTAAAATCCAACATACATTATACACTTAATTTAGAAAGCCATGTGCACTTGTGTTCAGTCTGGCTGGGGTGGGGCCGCTCCCCCTCTGCACCGTTGCCTGTGGGTGGGACAGGCCTCGCTGTGAAGGCTGTCCTGGGAGCTGTCCGAAGCTTTGCAGCAGCCTGGCCTCTTCTTGGCGATGCCAAAAGCATTCCTCCGTGTAACCACCAACAATGTCTCTCTGCAGACGTTTTGTCCCATTTCAGGTGGAGAGACACTGTTCTGAGGGACGGAGGTATTCATAAGGAAGTGTAATTCATGTACTAGGAAAGTATGTCCTGGTTTGAGGAAAGACGGGGAAAGCCATGCTGCACGTCCTCTTTCAGGTGGGAAATGGTGGGGGAGTTGAAGAGCTAGCGGACTCAGGTTAGATCAGAACATTTCTGTTAGCTCCAGTGACTTTGAGGAAAAGGGGGCAATAGTACTTGTGAGAAGGCTCAGGTTCCCAATATAGCCTCCATCCAGGCACTGAAGGAAGTGATCCAGAGTCTGCCGGTGTCTGGAAAAGTTCTCTTTGGACAGCAGTCACTGAAATTCCGACTGAGACCACCTAGCTGAGCAATCGTGTGTTTGGCAAAAGTAACAAATTGCCAAGAGATGGGTTGAGCATGAGAAAATTGTTTACCGTTTGATTTTCAGAAAATAATCATAAGGGGAATTTTATTATAGTGTCATTGCTTCTACTTTACCCAGAACACATGGATTTAGTTCATTACCTAAACTAAATTTAGTCATACATACTATGCGGACATTTTTTAAGAATTGGCCTTTTCAAGTCTTCCTGGTTTTAATTACTGTCCTTTGGTCGTATATTGAAAGTCACTATCATTCTTCCCTCCAAGGAATTTTCAACATAATCCTGTTTTTACTCAAATTGTACATGACTGCCAGATTGGAGTGAAAAATCAAATCTACGTCCAGTGAAGCTCTCCCAAGAGAACAGTGGTTCCAACAAGTGCAGGGAGAATACATGAACTGATTATCTTACTTTTACTAAGTAGAAATGCACAATGTTGCTACTTGTGACAGCGATGCAAACCATTCACTTGAGTGATTCTTACTGAATTTGAGGAATTGCTGTTGTTGTGGACTTTTGAGTTGATTCCAGCTCACGGTGACCTTGTGTGGTCAAGTAGCACTGCCCCAAACTTAGGGGATAAATATCCCAAATAAAAATGACTCTGTTAAAGTTCTATCAATGCAAGTATTCTGTAAGAGGAACTCTGGTTCTGTGACACCGTTCTTTCTATGAACACACGCAATAATGTACAGTGCCTAAAAATGCAGCCCTTCTAGTGCCAGGGTCTTCGCTGTGGTTCCAAATGATCTGTTTGGAATAATCTACACTTTCTTCAGTAGTCCTTGTACAGATTTAGCTGACTACATTTTCTCCCACTCTTGTTGGTAGAGTGTAAACTGCTGTAACGGCAGGACTGGAAAACCAGTGTCTCTAACAAGGGGAGTGTTGGTTAATCTCACATAGTAGATCAGAAGGATGCAAGTGGTCAGTGCTCCAGGGTTCGGCGTAGTTTTCATCTATGAGGTCATCCAGGGACCCAGACACTTTCAATCTTGCTGCTCCTCTACCCTTATGGCTTCTTCTTCTCCATGGTCAAAGGTCACTCACTCCCACCCATCCTGTGTTCCCACCTACAGAAAGATGTGGAGCGAGATGGGCAAATAGGTTTCTTTTAAATATATATTGCAGAGATGAGGATTGGTGTCCAGAAAATTCATTAGGGAAAGCTGCAGGGCTTACCAGCTGTGATGAGAGAGGAAGAAAGGAGAACTGGGCAAAGGAAGGAATTGGGCTGCAGTACAATCACAAAAATGGAGATAATCCTTCAGCATTGTGACAGGCAATTGGAGCTTTACATCCAGGCACTAACCAGGCATTGGCTTTCAACTGTTCCAGGAAAGAGGTGTGGCCATGGGTAAGGCCGCCAGCCAAAACCTTCCCAGTGGGTACCAGGCAGCACAGCACAGCATTTGTGAGAGGATGTGACCTGGAAGTGGTGCAAACTACTTCCACTTACACCCAATTATCTAGATTATCCATAATTTGTGAAAAATGTGGTCTCTAGCTGAGAAGCCATATGATAGGCCTAGTTATCATTAAAAGGAAGAAGGTGGTGATAGATATTTTGGGGAAAACAAGAAAATTGTTGCTTATTCTTTCAGATGTCACCCACAGATACCACAGGTCCCCCACCTGGGACTGTCCTGTACAATGTTAGACACAGTATGACAAGTGTGCCCTTCTGTCCCTGTCACCATCTCCTCCCACAGACCCTCTGCACAACACTCAGGACTTCATAGCTACATAGAGCCAGCATCAGAGGGGGTCTCCTCCCCAAGAGTCTAATTCCTTAACTCCAGAAGAGTCTTTCCAGGCCCATGCCTTCTGATGATTTAAGTATCAAGTAATTTTTCCTAAAGGTCTTACTCACATGGAGGCTCTTGCTCTCCCTGCCTCTGTGATTTAGGTAGAGCAAGATGCATGAGATAAAGCGTAGTTAAAGTCTGATCAAAGTGTATTCATACCAGGATGTTCAGATTGTAGATCAGAAAGCAGGTTCCACTGCTAACAGGTCTGGGTTTAAATCCCAGACTCACCATTTATTAACTATGTGGTCTTGGAAAAGTCATTAAATCTTACCCTCAATATCTGTTCCTTTATTTGCAAAATTGAGATGTAATCAAAGTATCTGTTTCATAAGGCTATTGTGAGAATTAAATGCAGTGAAATTAGATCTTGGCCCAGGGCCTAGAATATAGTAAACATCCTACAAATTACAACTGTAATAGTAGCTACACAATGAATAAGAAGTCTCCTTGGAGAAAATTTACTCAAAGAGAAGAAGAACACAAACTTGATCCAGAAACAGAACCTCAGCAGGAGAAGTTCTGAATACAGCTTGATGTTCAGTTCTTAGCTCTGTCTCTGGCCTAACTTTCCACAGATTCATACCTGAGCTCCATATAAAAGTGAGATTGTAAGTAAAAAAAAAAAAATAATGCAAGCGGTTACATTCAAAACTCATTAAGGTTTTGGCACACAAGGCAGTGTTCTCTGGCCCCTCCCTAACTCTCTGCAGTATGTTACTCATCAATCTGAGGAGGCATTCTCTCACCATCCACTTCCAAATGCTACTCAACTTTGACATCTCACAAGATCCAAAGCGTCAGAGGAGGTTCTTAGCTGACATTAACTATGGTACCCAGGCAATGAAATGATACTTAGCTGATACTAAGTATCATAATTATGGTCCCCAGCTGATGTGACAATAATTCCTAGAATGTGACATAATACTCATGGGGTGTGATAATGGTACCCAGTATATCTGCCTATGATCTCAGCAGATGTGACAAGTGTGCCAAGCTAATGAATGATTATCTCTTGTAGATGTGATAGTATCTCCAGGTGGTGCTCAATAGGACTTGTGGATACATCATAACCCTTGGAAGCAGCTGCAGATTCAGGATGACTGAGCCATTAGGGAATTCAAGCATCTCATTGACCCTGCAATTCAGGAATTGGAGGGCCAGGACATGGCATTGGTTGTGGGATAAGAAAAAGAAAATGGCTGAGACCATGGAATGCTGTTGTTGAGTGCCATCAAGTCAGTTCTGACTCATAGTGACCCTTTCTATGTGTAACAGAACAAAATACCACCGGTCCTGCATCACCCTTGAAAGTATTCTTACATGTGAGACCACTGTTGCAGCCACGGTGTCAATCCATCTTAATAAAGGTCTTCCTCTTTTTCAAGGACTGGCCTCTTCTGACAGTAGGTCCAAAGTTCATGAGAAAAAGCTTCACCATCCTTGTTTCTAAGGAGCATTCTGGTTGTACTTCAAGGCAGACCTGTTTGTTCTCTTGATAGTCCATGGCACTTTCAATAGTCTTCTCCAGCATTACAGTTCAAGTGCATTTATTCTTCTACAGTCTTCCTTATTCAATGGCCAATGTTCACATGCATATGATGCAATGGAGGATACCATAGCTTTGATCAGGCCCACCTAGTCCTCCAAGTAGCATCCTTGCCTTTCAACACATTAAAGAGGTCTGTGCAACAGATTTACCCAATGCAATGTGTCATTTGATCTTCTAACTGCTGCTTCCGTGAGCATTGATTGTGGATCCAAGCAATACGAAATCCTTGGTAACGTCAATCTTTTCAGTTTATCATGACGTTGCCTGTTAGTCCAGTTGTGAGGATCACAGTCTTCTTGACACTGAGTTGTAATCCATTCTGAAAGATGTAATCCTAGATCTTCATCAGCAAGTGCTTCAAGTTCTCCTCACTTTCAGCAAGCAAGGTTGTGTCGTGAGCTTAGTATTTATTCATACCCATGTGCAGCCTATAGCCCATGTTACACAATGTTTTTGTCCTGAAGGATCTATAGGAGGGACTGTGACAGAGAAAAAAAATGGCCATAAAAAATATAGAGAACTACTATTGAGGGTGGTGTTCTCAAGCTTCCTAATGCCGCGGCCCTTTAATACAGTTCCTCTTGTTGTGGTGACCCCCAACCATAAGATTATTTTCGTTGCTACTTTGTAACTGTCATTTTGCTATTGTTTATGAATTGGGAGACCCCTGTGAAAGGGCCATTCCCACAGGCTGAGACCCGCTGATCTAGGGCCATTATAGCAGTGCGCACTGTTTGTGGTGGCGGTGGTTCAACAACTCCTCCCTGCCATCCGGCTGCTGCAGACTCATGGCCTCGACAGGACCGGGGAGAACCGAGACTGTAACTGTTTACAGGAGTTGAAAGTCCGTCGTTCTCCCTCATAGCAGGCTAGTGGTTTCAAACTGCCAACCGTTGTAGCTGTTAGATGGCATCAAGCCCATGCTGACTGATAGCAATCCTAGGTGCAACACAATGAAATGGTGCCTGGTCCTGCAGCATCCTCCCATGATCCTTATCATGTTGTAGCACTAATAATATGACAGTATTTCAGGGAGGAAGTAAAAAGAGTCTTGGTCCAGTCTGCAAACCCCTGTCTACAAACCCACCCTGTAAAACTGCGTTTCAATTCTAGTCTGCAACTGATTCTTTCTGAGGAAATACATTAATCTCTTTGAACTCGATTTCTGTAAGAGAGGAGAGGGTTGTGCTCCATAATGAGGCTCAATGATGATTTTATTTCATCACTATTGGATAAAGTCAGAATCTCCTTGGTTGTTGATGTTGTTGCACAAGAGAATGAAACATTGTCCAGTCCGGAACCATCCTCACAATTGTTTTCATTTAGAGCTCATAGTTGATGCATCTTGTTAAGGGCCCTCCTCTTTTTCGCTGCCCCTCCATTTTACCAAACATGATGGTCTCTTCTGACAAGATGTCCAAAGTATGTAAGTTGAATTCTTGCCATCCTTGCCTCTAAGGAACACTCTGGTCTTACTTCTTTCAATACAGATTTGTTTTGCCTTTTAGCAATTCATGGTACTTTCAATATTCTTCTCCAGCACCACAACTCCAATGCATTGGTTCTTCTATGGTCTACCTTATTGAATAGCCAATGTTCACATGCATGTGATGCAATGGAAGATACCATGACTTGGGTTATGCACACCGTAGGCCTTAAAGTAGCATCCTTGCTCTTCAATACTCTAAAGAAGTCTTATGCAGATTTACCAATGCAATATGTTTTTGATCTCTTGACTGTTGCTTCCATGAGCATTGATTGTGGATCCAAGTAAGACATTGACCATCTTAGGTGTGGACTTTTTCTAGGTGACTCAGGTAACAGGTTTAGCCAAAGCAAGAGATACACTTTGGCTGCTTATATGAACTGATCACCATAAGAGGGAGACCTTTTATTTATTTATTTATTTATTTAAATCATTTTATTGGGAGCTCTTAAAGATATTATAACAATACATAAGTCAATTAGATCAAGCATAATTGTACAATTGCTGCCGCCATCCATTTGAAAACATTTTTTCTTCTTGAACTCTTTGATATCAGCGCCCCTTTATCCTCTACCTCCCCCACTCTACCCCCAAGAACTCATTATTATATTAATTATTATTATTATTTACCATATCTTACACCATCCAAAGCATTCATTCACCTACAATTCTGTTATTCATTGCCCTTGAGTGGGTTTATATAGTCATCATTGTGATCAGTTCCTCCCCCCTCCCCCCCTTTCCCCACTGCTCTTCCTGTACACTCAGGGAATCATTACTCCCATTACTATTTCTGCAGGATTTATCTATCTTGAATTTCATGCATCAAATGATCTTAATTATACAAATGAACGTATGCAAGTCTGACAAAATTAATGATGTAAAACTAAGACCATAATAGTAAGGGGAGGAAGTATTAAAGAACTAGAGGATAGTTATGTGTTTCTTCAGTGCTAAACTATACCCTGGATATATCATCCCTTCCATACAGCCCTTCTGTGAAGGACTGTCCAATTATCTTACAGGTGTATTTGGGTCTCCAATTTGTTTACACTCCTTCATGTCAATTGACTTCTTGTTTTTGAACTTCTAAAACTTATGTATCAGTAATAAATCAACACCTATAGATAGATAGATAGATAGATAGATAGATAGATAGATAGATAGATAGATAGATAGATAGATAAAATATAGGTATATGTGTATATGTATGTATATACATACATGCACCTATTTTTTATATTTATGTATTTGCATATATACATATCTATATTTACACCTATATATAATTTTTACTTTCTTATTCTTTTCTATTTTTCTTTTTTCTTTTCCCCTGCCCCCTCTCATGTTTATCCATCGTTCACCTCTCAGCAATTCCTCCCGGATATATTTCAATTGATCAAACATGACCAGGAATGCTACATCCTTCCCACTATCAATTTTAGATTCCTCACTAGTCCTCTGTCCCTGTCATTATTGGCTTACTACTCTCCTCTCCTCGCCTCCTCTTCTCCCATGCTCACTCCCCACTCCCACCTCCAGGGATTGCTTATCCTGCCTATCTTATATAGCTAGACACCAAAAGAAAAAAGAAAAAAGGGAGACCATACAAATAGTTCCAAGTCTAACTGTTGTCCTGACCCAGTATAGATTAGTATCCCTCTGCTAAATAACGATCAGGTCCTGTTCTAATCCATCGGTCCAATCCCCTTTTCTTTCAGGGGTCCATATCCGAGGATCTGCTTACCTAACAGCTCTTATACCTTTTTAGTTCTCAGCATTCCTGACAAAGGGTCCAGCCTTCTACAAGACACCAATGCTCTTCCTGCAGTCAAGGATAAAGCAGTCTAGTGCCCTACCCCACCCCAGCCCATTACACCATTAAACTTTTGATGTGGCCAACTTGTGAATATCCTCTAATCACTTCAGATGAGGTGCCAAGCGCTGCCCCAATTGGGAAACATTTTATAACGATCCCTAGGTCCCTGGGGTGATTCTGCAGGACTGTTGCTTGCCTTTTGTGGTGAGAGTGGGGTTAGGGAGGAATTTGATGGAGAGGAGAAAGCCCTTTAATTCAAATGAGGTGTAATGGGAAGGGTGAATCCAATGTCTAAATCGCATTCCTATGCTTTCTGGAACATTTCTTCCTTTGATATGGAATCTCCCAACAATAATATATTTCACAACATCTTCCTTATCATAGATGAGATGGTTACTGATTATAGTATCCATGGAGAAGGTCCCTATGGAGGCCAGGTGTCACAGGGCTAGCTAGCCCACTGTCTCCCAAGGAAAGAGTTTATTTCCATGAGCAAGGCTGTTTTCCATGAGACTAGGCTGAGAACTTCAGACTTCGAGTTGGAGGGACTTGTCAGTGCCAGAGGGAGGATGAGGAATTATAAGTATACTGCCAGTGTGGTCATTAGGAGGCAAAGTGTCTTTTAAGAGGTGGGTGTTAGAATCAGACTGGCAAGTACGTTCTTAGACAAAGTGCAAGAAAATCAACTTAGGAGAAAGTTGCTTGGCAAGCAGCACGGGTGATGTTTAATGAGGTCAGGCCATGCAGATCTGTCTGCCTTTGGGACGGGAAAGCTTGTGTTTGGGGCCAGAACAACCTTCCTCTGAACAGCACCCGTATGCTCACTGCTAACTTTTGCCTCACTGCCTCTTTTCCTAAGTCACCTATCTCCAAACTTCAATGGCTGACTCATTACTTTCTAATTAACCATCATCTTTCCTTCAATGTTCTAATAGCTTCCCAAAGTCATCACCTGAACGTGGATTCCAATGCATGAGGACAATATAGCATAGAGCAGACCTTCCCCCAGAGAGGTTCTAGGGCTGTAATCTATATGGGAGAAACCCTGGGGGTGTAGCGCATGAAGCATCAGGCTGCTAACGATGAGGGTGGTTCAAACTCGCCAGCTGATCCCAGGAAGAAAGATGAGGCTGTCTGCTCTAATATGGATTTACAGCCTCGGAGACCCTCTGGCTCAGTTCTACTGCATCATACGGGGTCATTAGGAGTCCTATGGACTCAGAGACCAAAAAGAGAAGCAAACCAATGCCTTGCCTTTGAGTCAAGTCTGACTCATAGTAACCCTAGAGACTGGGTAGAACTGCCCCTATGGGCTTCTGGCTTCCACTGATGCTTTTGAAAACCGATATGAGAAATGTTTTCCCCCCTTTTAGTTGATATATATTTTATCTTTGGCTGTATTTAATATCCTTTCTTTGACCTCGGTGTTCTGCACTTTTACTATGATGTGCCTGAGATTAACTTTATTTTTATTTACAAAGTTTGGTGTTTGTTGAGATTCTTTCAACAATTCTGAAAAAAATTTCAGCCGTTATCCTTTGACTATTGCCCCTTGTTCTGTTCTTTCTATTTTCTCCTTTGAGAATTCCAGTTAGATACAAGATGTTCCTCATCCTCTCTTCTGTTTGCTTGACTTCGTTGTTTATCTATTTTAATGTTTGTCTCTCCATGATATGTCGTTTGAGTTTATCTTTCACTTCACTTATTGTCTATTAATTTTATCCAATCATCTCTCTAGCATATACTGCATTTTTAGTTTCAATGGTTATACTTTTTCATTCTTAGAAGTTCAATTTTAAATATATATATTTTTTAAAGTGTTTGTTGTTCCTGGTCTTTATTTTCATCTCTCTTCTTTTTATTAATTGTCTAGTATGTTTTCAATGAGATCCCTGGCAGTGTGGTGGTTACATGTTGGGCTGCGATCCACATGGTCAGCAGTTTGAAACCACCCACAGCTCCCTGGGGAAAGATGGGACTTTCTGCTCCTGTGAACAGTTATAGTCTCAGAAACCCACAGGCGCCCATGAGTTTTGGGGTGCTTTTTTTGTTGGAGGCAGTGTTTTCAGTACACCAGTACCAGAGTTCATTCGCTCTGTTTGATTTTGCTATCTATTGTTGCTTCTGGCTCTGTGTTATGATATCTTGTTTCCTTGTATACTTTGTCATTAGAAATATTTTTATTGTGGGCTCATACTATTTGGATGCTATATATGGAAATTTTTAGGAACTGTGTGAAAGTTGGCATTCTGTTGGTACCCAGAATTTAACTGTCTGTGAACTCTATTGGATATTTTCACACACTACAGTAGCATGAAGTTGAACTACAAAACTGTCAGAAGCTACATCAGGTACAAAATATGTTTGACAAAAAATCATAATCCACAAGTAATCATAAAAGACAATTAGCCAAATTCAAAATGTACAGTCTTCTACATGAAAGGAGGTATGGATTTAAAAAACAAAATGGTAAATAATTCTTCTACATTAAAAGAAACCACAAAGATAGAAAACAAATTGCAAAATGCAATGCATGCACTTTCACCTCTGCTGGATATATTTGTTTTGTGTTGCTTTTAGAGTCTAAAAGGCATCTGCCAGACAATAAAGGAAAATGGACCATTTTGAGGAATTTGAATCCTATGTTAAGTGACGTTATAGAATTAACAGCACTTTTCTTAGGTAAAGGAGCCCTGGTGGTGCAGAGAGTTAAATGTTGGTTTGTTAGCAGCAAGGTTGAGGGTTCAAATCCACTGGAAAAAGATGAGGCAATCTGCTCCCCTAAAGATGTGTAGCCTCCAAAGCCTTATGGGAAAGTTCTGCTCTGTCCTAGAGAGTTGCCATGAGATGGAACCAATTGATGGCAGTGGGCTACTAGTTTTCCTTATGTAAAACAGCGATAGTATAAGTATACCGGAGGTTATCTACTGTGTGTATTGTGTAAATATATAGGAGACACCTTCTGAAGTTTTTCAGGTTAAAGTGCCCTGTATTTATAACTTTATTTCAATTGGTTCACACCCAAACAAACCAGACACAGATATAGAGCTAGATGCATGAATGTATATGGAGAGAGAAAAACTCAGTAATCCGAGGAGAATTGATCAACTTTCCCATAGGCTTGTAATTGTCCAAAATATTCAATTTTTTTTAAAATTTGGACCAAAAGACACAAACAGAAAGCCACATGCACAATAACTTACACTTACAAAATTTTGAAGGGAACTATTTTCCCCTACACTAAGATCAAGTTTCCTTGCCCTGCCATTCTGATGAGAAAGCTTACAGTATTTGTAATTCACCTTCACATTAAAGCTGTGAAAGTGAGGCCCCAGCTTTGAACACTTAACCTTAGAAGGTCTTCAGCTTTATCTTTTCTCTAAAATCATGAAGCTGTTAAAAGAGAAGTTTAAGATCCAAGGCCTTATCACCTGCATGTTCAGTGAAAATTAGCTTCTCCTCTACTTCCCAGAAATCCTGTTTCCACTTTAGTTTTAGCCTCACTGAATTTCTTGCCCAGCTCCATAATTCATGTAATTTTTCAAATATTCCTTTCCAAAAATGTTAGTTGATTTTATTAGGAGGATCATTCAAAGTAGCAGGTCCTATTATTACTAACAACAGAAGTCTCAACAACACAACATTTTAAAAAATCATTTTATTGGTGGCTCTTACAGCTCTTATAACAAGCCATACATCCATTGTGTGAAGCACATTTGTACATATGTTGCCATCATCCTTTTCAGAAGGTCTTTTTTCACTGGAGCCTTTGATATCAGCTCCTCGTTTTTTTTCCCTCCGTCCACCACCCTCTCACCCTCATGAACCCTTGTTAAATTAGAAATTTTTTTTTCATATCTTACACCATCCACTGTCTCCCTTCACCCACATTTCTGTTGCTCGTCACCTGGGTTATATGCCCATCATTGCAATCAGTTTCCCCTTTCTCCTCTCATCTACTTTCTTCCCTCCACCTTCATGGTATCACAACTCCCATTGTGATTACTGAGGGATTTATGTGTCCTGGATTTTGTGTGTCAAGAGCTCTTATGGGTACCAGTGTACATGCTC
Organism: Echinops telfairi; assembly: GCF_000313985.2. Classification (NCBI taxonomy): domain Eukaryota; kingdom Metazoa; phylum Chordata; class Mammalia; order Afrosoricida; family Tenrecidae; genus Echinops; species Echinops telfairi. The sequence goes on along the minus strand of NW_022111373.1, from coordinate 70,889,068 downwards.
TGGTCTAACCAGATTTGCAAGGTAGAACTGAGGTCATGATAGTGGGGGGGAGGGGCGAGCATTAAAGAATCAGAGGAATGTTGTATGTTTTTTCAATGCTATAATGCACCCTGGCTGGCTTTTCCCTTCCTGTGGCCCTTCTGTGAGGGGATGTCCAATTGTCTACAGATGGGCTTTGGGTCTCCACTCCACCCCACCTTGTTCGTATTGATATGATTGTTTGTTTGGGGTTTTCTGATGCCTGATACCTGATCTACACCTCATGATCACAAAGGCTGTGTGCTGCTTCCATGTGAGGTTTTTTGCTTCCCAGCAAGATGGCCGCTTGTTTATCTTCAAGCTTTTAAGACCCCAGGTGCTATATCTTTTGATAGTCGGGCACCATCAGCTTTCTTCACCACATTTGCTTATGCACCCATTTTGTCTTCAGCGATCATGTCAGGAAGGTGAGTATCCCAGAATGCCATGTTATTAGAACAAGGTGTTCTTGCATTGAGGGAGGACTTGAGTAAAGGCCCCATGTCCGTCTGCTACCTTAATATTTAACCTATAAATATATGTACATAGATCTATATTTATATATGTACATACCTGTATATATACCTCTATAAATGTCCTTTGCTTCTTAATTCTTTCCTCTATTTCTCTTTACTTTCCTCTTGTCCCACTATCATATTCAGCTTTCATTTGTTTGTCAGTAATTCCTCTAGACTACATCGCGCTTGATCAAACCTCACCAGGCATTCTACACCCTCCTCACCATAGTTTTCAGATCACTTGTTGTTCCCTTGTCCCTGAGGTTTATCGGCTACCCCCCTTCCTTTCCCCCACCTCCCCCACTCCCATGTCCTTTTAAACCGTCAGTCCCATTGTTTGCTCCTCAGGATTGCTTATCCTGCCTATGTTATATAGATAGACATGTGGTTGGGGTGGGGGAGGGCTATAAATAGTACCAGGTCTGTCTGTTGACCTTTATGAATGCTTACTGATAGAGTGTGATGAAGTGTGAAGTCCTGCCCCTGAAGTCTATTTTTGGGATTCCTCCGGGACTTCATTGCTTTTCTCCCCTTGCTGCTCTGTTGCACTCCCCTTGTGTTTTGTACTGGTGTGGTGGGGGCCAGACTGGGCACAATTCCCACACTGTGTCTCCAGTGTTGTCCCACATAGCACTATGGGTCATGGAGGCGATGCTGTGTCTCATGGTGGGGCTGGCGCTATGGTCCTCTCTGTGCATTGGCTGCTCTGAGCAGGAATATCATCCTTGGGGCTTGATGGACCAGGATACAGTGCACTTTCTCTCTCTCTTCTTCCCTCTTAGTTTGTTCCTGCATACATTTTTTTAATGAAAGCTCACTCACAATTATTTTTCTTCTAATTCTATAGAGATTGAGATGGCAGTAATAGCTATAAGCAAATTTGAACAAACAAGCATAACAAAAGTAGTCCTTACCATACCACTATATATTAATAAATAAATAAATGCTTTGCCTCAATATATAAATCCAGTTTGCTTACCAATATATAAATCCAATTTGAACTGTCTGTTTGGAAATATGCACCTAAAGTGTTCTGTTATGCCAATCATTTTCTCCTACTTACGATATTTATTCAAATCAGTGTAAAGTCAAAGTTCTACATTCCAGAAAGAATATTTATAACAAGAAGCTAGATAGTGAAAGAACATTTTCTCAGTAAGTCATAAACACTGCTCAGAACAACAAATGAAATAGCCCTGTTGACAAGTGTAATAAATCCCCTTTGTCACACATTCATACATTTTTTTTCCTCAAATAAATTCTGTTTTGGATTTTCTTACATAAGGAGCCAACTAGTCAAGCCAATGTCTCTCACAATTTCTTCTTAAGTGATGAGTTTGTGTCTGCGATCCTCTGAACCCTAGATCACCATAACTCAAGCCTCCCTTTACGATTCAGGATAAGCCTTTCTTCTAGCAGAGTAGGTTGCCATCAACTTCTGATGTTACAAGAACACCATCCCACATCATAACTGCATAACTGCTACCCCACTGAGAATCATGGCCAGCTAAGTTTGTACGCAACCTTAGCCCAATCAACTCCAATGGAAATTCTGTTAGTGTTTGGGACACAAGCATCCTTCTTTCTTGTGAAGTTTATGTCATTAGAGAAGTGATGGTGCACGCACGCACACACACACACACACAAGCAAGTTTTACATCATAAGAACACTTATATATCAAATCCCATAGACTACCACATGATAATGGTCATATTTTTAGTGCCCCTTAATTAAGAAAAAACATATAGCAACTGTTTTCACATTAGTAGGGTTTTTTTCGCATCTTCTTTTACAATCTACATCGAATATGTTCCTATAACTCCCAGAAGTACAAAGGAGCTTCAAAAGGTTCATGGAGAAGTTTGATTATCTTTTACTTCCATTTTTCCTTGAGCTTTTTGAAGCCTCCTTGTTTATGGAGGAAAAACGACTTCCCTATGTCCAACTACTTTCACTTTACCAGCCAGCTTCTGGACTGTTATCGACCCTTACTTCCGATTCCAGCCTCCTCACCCTTCAAATAGCTGTGGTCTGCCTTTCTTCACCCACACTCCGTCATTAGCCTTCTCTCAACAGAGCCATCAATGACTTCCATGTTGATAAACCCAAGAGCAGCTTGTAGTGCTTATCTCGCTGGACCCTTCCACAGTTTTGGATAGCATTTCCCTGGCCTCCTTGACACTATCCTTTGCAAATTTTCTTCTACATCTTCCAATCATTATTGAATCCCATGCTCGGTGTTGGTATCCCTGGGGATTCGCTCTTGGCCCTGCTCTCCGTGTCAGCTCATAGTGATCCGATGCACAGCAGAAAGAAACAGTGTCCAGTCCGAGCCTTCCTCACAATCGTTGTCCTGTTTGAGCCCATTGCTGAAGCCATTGTGTCCATCCATCTGGTCCCGGGTCTTCATCTTTTCCCCTGCCCCTCTACTTGACCAAGTAAGCTGTCTGTTTCCCAGAATTGGTCTCTTTTGATAACCATATCCAAAGCACGTGATATGAAATCTCAATATCCTTGCTTCTTGGGAACATTCTGGCTGTACCTACGGTTGCAGTTGCTATCTGTAATTAATGTTTCCCACACCTATAAACCTACTTCCTGAGGTATAAACCCAGGTACTTCCTGAGGTATAAACCTAATGGCTAGCTCCTTTTGAATGTCTTCAAAGCTCCTTAAACTAAACCTGTCCAAGCCAACTGATCATCTATCTTTCATATTTCAGTGACTGGCATTGCAAACTGCCAAGTTTCTCAGGTTAGCGTCCCCAGGCACTGTCTTGTCATCTCCCTCCATGGCCTGGCACATAACCTCTATTGCCTCTGCTTACAATGCTTTGCCCTCATTATGTCACCTGGAGATGCCACATCATTCCTTAGGACACAAATGAAAAGCCACTTTTGCAAATCTTTTTCATCTCTCTTGTTTAAAGGTTGCCTTCTCCTCATCTCTTGTGACACACACCTACTTCCCTTATCATACTGTTTTCTACTTTTATTTGAGTAGACTATGAGCTAGAGAACAGAAACTGTGTTTCCTTCATCTTGTATGTCCACAGCCTAAGGTTGTGTTTGTACATAGTTTTTAATATTTCATTTTTGAATGAATTATTGAATGGGCACATGGTAAACATTTGTTGGACAAATAAAATTAAATGAATTAAAAGGAACTATAATCAATATTTCATAACTTGAATTGAAATATTCTTTTGAAAACAACACTTTTGCTAATGACTGGGTATCAAAACCCACATAAGTTAAAGAATTTAGAAGAGGAACAGATCCATTTAGCATTTTTCCTTAATTAGTTAGATATTTTTTATAACTCATAGGCCCAATTTTCCTTTTAGCAATTCCCTACTAAAATTTGTCATATGTTATTTTTTTTAGTTAGGTTAAACATGCCCAGCAAAGTAAGTAATACGATTCATTTGTTTATATACTGTACACATACACACACATGGATGCTTCAAAAAAATTGTGAAACTGGAATTAAAAGATAATGGGATTTTTCCATGAACTTTTTGAAGCCCTTTCTTGTATGTGTGTGTTTTTACAAACTTCATCCCAAATCAAATTACACTAAATCCTAAACTAACTGGGTGCAATTTCAGTATATTTTGGGAGTTTTCTTTATATCCTATTATTTTATTATACATGACCCCATATTTTCTTAGCAAATATATTTAGACATCTGGCATTGGCTTGAGGTTTTCCTGGCGCAATAGTCATTGTTATCATTAGACACTACAGGATCCACCGTCGGACATATTATTTTACATTGTTTACAAAGGAAAGCAGTTGTTTTAAGAAATGCGAGTTGTCAGACTGCCTTTGGGCTTCAATTTGGATAGACGTAGGTATTGATTGCAATAAATGTCTTCATAATAGCATCTGTAGCTATACTCCTGAGGAATTTTACCCATTATTTAGAAATGTGTATTAAATTTTTTCCCTCAAAAGGTTTATTGGCATATAATTCACATATCATAAAATTTAGTAGTCTACTTTAAACCTAAACAAGGAAGAAGGAATTGGCAATCAAGTTCTAAGAAAACAGGCAGGTCAATTGCAGGTCAATGCAGAGCACTGTCTGATACCATGCAAGAAGAAAAAGAGTTTGAGACTCTCATTTGCTGATATAGCACAATTCAAAATGAGAAGAATAGTTGCCAATATCCATTAATAATCAGAATATGCATGAATCTAGGAAAACTGGAAGTTGTCAAAATGAAAGGGAATCCATAAAGACCAGTATCTTAGACTGAAATGGATTGGTATTGGCCATTTTGAATTTGACAATCACCTGGTTTGCTCTGATGAAAATGACAAACTGAAGAATAACTGTCCCACATTCGTCATCAACATGAACATTTCAAGATCTATCATGAGGTTGAATTGCTGCCAGGATACTATACGAAGAGCTTCCAAAAGTTCATGGGAAAAAGGGAATGAAAATATGGCATTTCTTCATAAATATTTTAAGTCACATCCGTCATCGCAGCTCTCATATGGAGGAGTTTATGTTGTGTTATGTTCCATTATGGGCAATCACTAACTTGTAAATGCCAAACCACTGGGAATAGTTGGAGCCATGTTGACACAAAACTTAACTATCACCAGCAATATTCCTGTTACTTATTCCTGCACCTCCCTTTATTATTAACTTCACTTGAAACTAGAGTCCAAAGTCGACATTTTTTATTTCTATGATATAACTGTCATCATTCAGAAGGATGTAAACTGTATCCCCTTTAAATCATCTTTTAATATCAACAAGTATCTTTCTAGTCCTTTCTATACTTCCAACAGAAAACGTTATGTATAGCTCAATTAAAAATCATATAAAAGTCTCTACTCAGTTGCACCACATAGTAGTATGTAACATGAGGACTTTTCCCATCTCTGGAGAACCGTGTTGTGGTCAACCTCATGGGACAAGATGAGCTTCCTGCACTCAAAATTTTATTCAAATATCAGCTGATGGCTTCACACACGCATCAGGATTTCAGAAGATTTATCGGTCACATGAGGAGGCTGTCTGGGGCAAACAGGAAGCCCCGAGCTAGTCTGAAAACAACTTGGGAGCGAAGGAAAAGAAGGGTGACTCTGGGTGTTTTGTGCTGGTTAGAGGTTGGGGGTGGCTGTGGATCTGCACATTCCTGCCTGAAACAAATACAGGAATTCCCGGACTTCCTTATCAGCTTGGCCTAATGTGGAGCAGAAAGGGAAAGAGAGCAGGGGGTCTTGAAAGCTGTCAGCAGGCAATGAAGTCAAGAGCTTTATTATGACCATTAGAAAAGACAAGCAAGACACTAAATGTATCCGTGATCTATTGTTCCAGTAAAGCTACATAAGGAGCAACCCCTACATTCCAATGGCATGCAAAAGCAGACATTGATGGCTCACATGTCTGGATCCAGCTGGGTCACCTTGCTGATCTTGCTCAAGCTCACTTACCTGTCTGAGTCAGATGCCTGCTGGCTTCAGCTGGCTTTGCCACTAGAGGTGGTGGTGGCCATTGTGCTCCATGACTTTTAATGCAGGCATGTTATGATGGCCAAGGCAGAGGTGCAAGAGTTAACAAGTTCGCTATAATACCGAGCTCCCTGACATTGAGTCAGTGCTGACTCAACCACCCGCTAGGATCGGGTAGTTTCTGAGACTGTAACTACTCACAGGAATAGAAAGTCCCATCTTTCTCACGTGGAGCAGCGAGTGCTTTCAAATTGTCCACCTTACATATGGCAGCAAGGTGAAACCTCTGATGGCACTTTTGCTAAAATCCTGTTGATTTAACCAATTACATGGCCAGCTGCAGTCATCTGCCTCACTGCCATCAAATAAATACCAACTCATAGCGACAAGAGACGTGGCTTGCGTATTGCCCCAGTGCAGAAAGCCAGGCCACTGCTCGTATAGATGAGGGCATACCTCAGAGATGCGTCACCATCGGGGCTCACCCCCTTGACCCTGTGTTATTTGTTTCTTTATTTTTCGATAAATGAAACCCAGGAACTCTGAGCCTACAGGGAAAAAAACTATAACAAGGGTTTCGGGAAAGGGGCAATATAGAAGGACATGGGAGATAAGAGAGAGATGATGTCAAGAAGTCCAGGAAGGAAAAGTATGTTTTGGAAAACACATGATTATGAAAGAAATTGTACAATTATATTTAACATGATTTAACTATGGAATGATATGCCATGTGTATTGGCTCCAAGTTACAGCATTTTTTTTAAAAAGGCATAAGTCCAGGAATGGGTTTGGGGCTCACACTAATTCCTAGCTCCAACTTAACAACAATAAGTTCTTCCATCATGGCCCTGCTCAATCCTCACCTTCACAAAAATTTTCACTGAAGATAATGGTGCTACAACAAAGTGTGGTGAAGAAAGCAGATAGTGCCTGTCTACCAATCAGAATAGTGTCTGGGGGCTTAAAGGCTTGTACTCAAACAAGCAGCCATCTAAGCGAGGAGTCAACAATGTCCACATAGAAGAAGCATACCAGCCTGTGTGATCCACAGATGACAACTACAAAATTTAAATATGGTGAGGGAAAAGCATCAGAGCTAAAATCATGAACAGCCAATCTGTGGAGGGCTGTGGGGGACGGTGGGAACCCAGAACCCATCTGCAAAGGATCTAGTCAGACTGAGTCACTGGCAGATCCACTCAAGCCACAGGCAAGAGTCTCAAACAGCCTTACTCTCAGACAGGGACCATTGTGATCTTGATTATGGTGGGTCAAATTCAGTACTTGGCCAGTTGACCCCTGTCTTAGAGCAGATTGGCTAGAGAAACAAATGTAGGGACACTCCTATATGTTTAAGAAAGAGCTTTATATCAAAGGGTGATTGCATATCAAGAAAACATGTCAGCCCAGTCCAAACTAAGTCCATAAGTCTAATACTACTCCATAAGTCCAATAAATCCCTCTCCAGACTCACACAGCACATGTAATGATGCAAAATGCAGGAGGACCAAGGCCAGTGGAGGCAAAGTCTTGTGGATCCAGTGGCTGTGGAAGCATCTCCAGGGCTCTCACAGGTTTCAGCATGGCTCCATATGGCTTGTCAACAGGAAGCTGAAAGCAGAGAGAGTGTGTGGCCCGTCTGCAGGGAGAAAGAGAGGAAGTTCCCAGAATCCTCCTAAGAAGGCCACACCCACAAGGGAGCATCATCAGTCTGTGATCTGATTGTCAGGCTAGACTCCATCCCTACACGTATTTATCAAGTTAACATGAAATTATGCAACTGCCACAACCACTTTATAAACATGACCTGAATTAGTTCTGGGTGTAAGTATTTCTTCCTGATTCCATGACAGAAATTTCCTCCCTGACATTTTTAATGTCGTTGAGAGTTTTCCCTCGTTATGCATTATTTGCATTTTTGTCTGTTTACTATTATGTTTCTATCCTTACCACCTTAGCACGATTTTGCTTTTTACTCTTTTCTGTTGAGTTTCCCATCTGTGAGGCACAGGAGGAGTGGATGCATAATGATAATAATGGATACAAGGGGATGTAGGGAGTCCAGGGGTGGGGGTAGATGATAGGGAGAGGAAGGAGATTGGGGAGTAGCTATTGAAGACAGGAGTGGAGTGGAAGCACTAGAACAGACTGTGATTGCATAACTCCTCTTCAAGGGGATTTTACCAGTGGGGGTGGGGGACATGCTGCAAAATTGATGTAGGGATGGTTACACAATTCTCTTTGATATGATCAACTGATTAAACTATCAAATCATATGATATGCAAATTATTTGCCAATAAAACTGTTGGGGGGGAAATATAGTCAGTTGTTCCCTGTGATGTCATCCCTGCTGGACAAGTCTCAGCAGAACTTCAAGACGAAGACACACTAAGAAGAGAGGTTTGGCGGTTTACATCTGGAAGGTAAACCAAACTCACTGTCCTCAAGTCGACTCCAAATCAGAGCAACCCTGCAGGCCAGGGTGGACCTACCCCTGTGGGTTTCCAAGACGACAACTCTCTACAGGAGGAGAAAGCTACCAATGTTAGGGAGGAAAAAACAAAACCCTTATGACTCACAAGAGAACATGATCTGACGTGCTGCTTTGGGTATGCCATCAGGTGAGACCCGATGCTGGAGGAGGACAACATGTTTGGTGAAGGAGAGGGCCAGCCAGAACAAGGGAGAGGCTCGGGGAGATGGATTCACACAGTAGCTGTAGTGAAGAACTCCAACCTCCTCGCCTTTGAGATGATGCAGCGGGACCCAGCAACGTCTGGTCCTGTGCTATATCCATAAGGTTGTCACAAGGTCACTCCGCAGCTGCCGTCTACCTCCCTCTACAGATCTATCTATCCTAGTAGGAATTAGAGGCCACACTGCACCTTGAGAGTAAGAATAGTGAGTCTGTCTTCCAGCTAGGAACAGATAGCTACTTAAACTTTAAAATGAAGTTCTTGGAAACATAAAAGATTGGAATAATCTTTTATGTTGCCATAAAAGAATAGAAACACTTTGCTGGATCATATCCACTCAACAGGACTGGTAAGTGGGGGAGGTTTTTTGGTTTTTGCCTTTTTCTTTAAATACTATTTCTTCTAGTTAAACCACCTCCTCTGAGGAGGAGGATTGTCTAAGAGGAAAATGATTTGTTTTTCCCCATCTTTCACATCCTACACCCCATATATTTCATGTGCTACACACAAACACTTTTGTGGAGTAGAGAATAAAGAGAACTGAATTATGACTCACGGAGACCTGTAGGACAGGGTCGAACCGTCCCTGTGAGTTCCGGTGACCGGAACACTATACCAGAGTGGACGTCCAGAAAGTAAGACAGAGAAGGAATTGTCCACCAAGCACCGATCCATCAGTCTATACCATTGGCTCTGCCTTGCTGCGCCCCTCGAGATATGTCTTCTTTCCCCTAAAACACAAGAGAGCTCTTGCTGTTCATGGCCCAACGCGTGATAGGAAAAATATGCAACTGTTGATGTCTTCAAAGAGCAAATGCACAAAAGAAGCGCAGGAAACCCAGGGCCTCCTGGTCACTTTGGGACGAAGAACGGCTCCTGGAGAGCGCGCCTTCAAAGCGGTGCTTCTTTGAAGAAAACAATCGAAGTACAAGGACTGATGGGGACCCAAGCTGGCTGAGCAATGGCGCTTTCTTCCTCGCTTTCCTTTGCTGCCCTTCTTCTCCACCAGGTCCTCCTGGCGTGCCTCTGCCGAGTGCTCCCGGGCTCATCCCACCTCCTCCCGCTCTGAGACCCCCGGGGGACGCACACCCCCAGGCCAGGCTCAGCCCAACCCCACCTTTCTCTCGGCCGCCCAGGCTCCAGGCTCGGGTCACCCCCACTCTTCCCGGCACGAGAAGATCCCCGCCAAGGGGGCCGCGCCAGCGTAGGTCCTCCCCCCGCCCAGGGGGCCGGTCGGACCATAAAGAGCCGGCCCGCGCAGCCCAGTCTCCAGCTGAGCGCCCCCCATTCCTCATCTGCCGCCAGGACCAGACAGCACCCCCTCCCCGCCCCCCGACAGCTGCCGGCTCCCCGGTCTGTGCACCCTACAGCTGCGCCGCCTGCAGACAGCCTGGGGACCCCGAGGCAGGACCGCAGCTGCTGTCACCCGCGCACAGCCCGCGGGCATCCCCAAGACCCAGCATGTTGCGCCGGCCAGGAGCTGCCTTCCTGCTGCTGCACCTGGTCCTGCAGCCTTGGCCCTGGGCCGACGCCCAAGCCACCCCGCAGGGTAAGTGGGTTCAGGAGTCTGTGCTCTGCTCGCGCCCGGGAGCACTCCACACGCGCTGCCGGGCCCTTTGCTCCTGGGCCCTTGCTCTGGGCCCTCCAAGTACCGAGTCAATGCTTATGGTGATTGGACTAAAGGAGCACCATTTCCCAGAGGCCCATGACCCAGGCTGAGATCAAGTCCCTTACCAACACTTTGGGGAAGGCACCACTTCTTTTCTGTCTATGCAAAGAAGTGAGAGTTGCTCCCAAGAGGACTAAAATGACTCGTCCCCTGAGGCCCTCTCTGGCCTGTCACTTTGGCCCCTGTCCCTAAATCCTTCAGACAGGACTGGAGGACGGAGGACATGGGAGGTGTTCACCCAGCTTGAGGTCCACATCTCACACTTCTGAGAAAGCCACTGCTGTTAACTCTGCGCCCTGATCCCGGCCTTTCTCCGTGCAGGCTTTCATTAACAGCGCTCCTCTCAAAGCAAACCCTCTTTCAAAAGCTGCCCTGATCTTGTGATTCTGGAGATTAAGAAGAAAAACAAAGGGCAGAGAAGCCCGTCTTTTTCTAAGTTATTTTTCCCCCTCTAAATTAAAAATTCAGTGCATAGTTTAAAAAGACATCTGGATAATCAATCCTTAAGCCCTCTGTGAGACGAGGTGGAAATAACGGTTGGGCAGAAGCATTTAACATTAAATAGTACTTTGGGAGGACAGACAGAGGAAGAAATGATTTAAGTAAACAAGAAAAGACTAACTGACTGGCCAACGTGGTGACCTTCATTCGTTTAAAATTCCTGCCAAAATTTGTTTATTTCTGACCAAGAAACAAAAACTGGCAAAGTTATAAAACTTGAAGTAAAGTAGTTCTCCGCGGTGCCCAGTGGAAGGATCCCGTGTAAGGAATCCTTAGAAGAGACTGTGATCTCTCTGCACCGCAGCATTGTAGGAATCACCCCTTCATCATGCCACAGGAAGCAAACAGAAATCTCTTCTGCTCGTCTTGGGGTTGGGTTGACATCTTTGAGAAGCTGTGTTCCATACCATTTATTCCTTGTGACCTCAGCTTGTGGCAAAGTCGGAAGGAAGCTTACTGCGCTGGTTATCTGCCATGCTTGAATGTCTGCGGGTAAGATCGGTGATGTGTAAATGCTTGGCTTTTGAGCACAACCTCAAGGTGTCTCTGGCGGGCTTCCTTAGAAGACGCTGTCCTCTTTTAAGGAAACGTGTGTAGTGGCTAGCCAGCCTCAGTTGTCAGGTTAATTGACTTGCTGGAGATGATCTGATTAAGTCAAGTTTCTGATAGGTTCTTTTATTAGGTTATTGGGATTGCAATCATCAGCTCAACTGGGTAATTTGCTTATCTCCCTTTTCCCTTCTGAGCTATATTGCTAAAGTCTCAAATTAGTTTGATTCCGATTTACATACCATGGTAGTTGGGCTCATTGATAGCAGTAATTTCTAACAATAGAAGGTTGTGCTTAGATCCTCTTACTAAAAAGGAGTAACATTAATAGAAAAGTGTAGCGTCTCATTGCCTTTTCAAAACACTCTCAAAAACCTATTACTAGCCTAACCCCTTGAGAGAGAAATGGATGAAGTTGGGGTACGTTTTGCCTGAGTGGAATTATTTGCATGATCATAAACAATGAAAGGATCAAGAATACCAAGAGATTACTTTTGAATGTGGTTCTCATACCTGAAATATACCTTTTTTTTTCTCTAGCAACTATTTTGTCCTGAGTAGAATTTCCAAACACCACTTTCTTTCCTTTTGCCCTTACTAGTAGAAACATTTCCAACATTGTGGAAATTTTAAAAAGCAAGTAAGGAACAGATGAGCTATTCTGCTTCCCAACAAACCCAATACTAATCTCATTGTTGTGGAAGTCCCCTGATACATACGAAAGGAACAGTATCGCTCCAGTTTGAAAGAGGTTGTCTTTTAAAAACAGTAGCTATTATTGAACAATTATTTTATGCATTTGTTTTCAAACATTTATTACAAAAGCAGCTCCTGTTCACTGGTGGTGGGTAGGAATTGGATAAGGAAAAATTAACTTAAAATAGTATGACTCTGAAATAACTAGTATTAATGTTAACATTGTCACAGAATATTTTTCCATTCTAATATTTCTTTCAAATGGGTTCAAGTTAAACATGTTTTATAACTTTTTTCCTTTCTCATGAATGCCTTTGTATATTGGTAAGCATTCAGTGGAATTATCCTTTTTCTTAGTGTCACATTTTAGAAGGCCCAACCTTTTTGCTCTCATATGTACCTAATATGAGAGTTAAGCTGCTTCCCATATTTTGATATTAGAAATAACATTTATTGAACAGCTCCAGTGCTTCCGGGTGCTTTGCGGTGCCCTAGCCATCCGCGTAGTCTCTGGTAAGGGCAGTTTGCATCTTCTTATGGATGCTAATCTTTTGGCCACCAGAGTGTGGCATTCAGGAAATAGTTCGATGTGTGAAAGTAACTTCAGGCTCCTATTGGATTTGTTCAAGTACCGTTCAAGTGAACTAACAGAAAGGCTAAGTAATTTCTAGTGGAATTCCCCACACTTGGCTTTGACCATTGAAGTGGCTCTGGACATATGCTCTCACAGCATTCTTGAGGAGTACAGCGTTTTGGAGAGGGAGTGCCGCTTGCTGAATCAAAGGGAAATTATGCAAATATGGATTCTAGTTACTCTACACCAACTCTGTTTGTCAAGATAAAGTAACACATGTATAAGCTCAGTGCTTGGGGTTTGTTTTGTGTCCACGTTGGTATTTCTTTATTAGAGAGCAACTGGAGAACTGTAATGACATAAAGGGAACATGGAGGTATTACGAAGTTAGCTAATAGTTTGGTTGACAGCATCTCTCCCACCATAATATCCATGCTTTCTACAGCATTCTATGCAGCATTTACCAATTACCAAGAAAATACAATTGACTCTGATCCCAGAATGTAGAAAGGATCTCAAAGCAGAAATTCATATTTGGGGGGTGGGGGGAGAAACACAAGGAAAATAAAGGCTCTCGGTGCTCTCGTCTGTTCCCTTGTAGTTAAGACTTCAGTGCTTCAGCGTCCCAGAGGGTGTTTTCAGAGCCATTTCTTGAGCCAAATCCGAGTTTGTGCTTGCAAATCTAGTGTTTTTTTTTAGAGCCATAACTCCGTAGTGAATAGTATGCTCTATTCCTTCTGGTTCAAGTGTCCAACCAGTGGAAGAGTGATAAGGGAGAACTGGTGAGTGTGGCAATTCACAAGAGGGATTCCAAAATTAGTTGGCATTCCTTTATCTATCATTAATTATCAATGGGTTTGTCCCAAAGTTGAATCCTTAACCGATTGTCCCTGTCTCTTCATCTCTCCCCACCCTTAGTCTTGGATCTTCTGCCCTCTTCCAGCCAGAGGCTGAACCCAGCCATTCTGCAGCCAATCCTGACTGACCCCACCCTGAACGAGCTCTATGTCACCTGCACCTTCCTGCTGCAGACAAAGAGCACAGCTACCATCTTTGGCCTTTACTCTGCAACTGACAACAGCAAATATTTTGAATTGACTGTGATGGGACGCTTAAACAAAGGTAAGCAAAATGTTCACATGCACACAGCCAATCAGTCTTGACAGGCTCCTTTTCCTGTGCCAGGATGTGAGCTCCGTGTTCTTGAATGGCTTCCTTGTCCGGTTTTGTTCTGACCTATAATTCATTTCCACTTTCAAGGCCACTTTCTTCTTACTCCGCATTGATGGATCTAAATGAGGAACTGGTAGTGTTGGGAAGAGAAATAAGAAATTGTTTGTGATCAAGATGCCCTCTGACATTGTTCCACCCGCATGTACCTTGGGAAGCAGTTCTGAAAAGGATGGGATCCAGGACCCTTGGGTCATCTATGGTGTGCTTCTTTCTGTCCCCTTGGAAGGACCTGTCCTAGTAGACTGAACTCCAAGCTCTAGAAACACTTCCTTGACCTCAATGGAGAAGGCCCACCTCACTGAGTAGAGGCGAGTGAGCAGCAATCCTTCCTCTGTGTTCCCTGACAGTCTACCCGGGTCTGTCACCTGTTTGACCTCTATGCTGTCATCGGCTTTACTGCCAAAGTGAGGTACTAAAACAGGAAGAAATGATTCCCAAATCTTTCATCCCCTTCCCCTCCACTTGTGCCCTGGGGACAACAACTGGTCTTGCTTACT
>NW_022111373.1:70864750-70873299 GCF_000313985.2 Echinops telfairi | reverse complement strand
GTACAAATGTGCTTTACACAATTGATGTATGTATGGATTGTGATAAGAGTTGTTTGAGCCCCTAATAAATGATTAAAAACAAAAAAAATTTTACGGAGGCTCTGAGGTGAATGATCTTCCTGGAGGATTAGTGTCAGACATGACTCAACCTGCCAAGGTTCAGTTGATCTCTTCTCTTGATCTGCATGGGGAACAAAGAAACAGCCAGGAAAAGAAAACCCATATGTGCCTCTGCTGACTCAAAAGACCTGGGTAGAAATAGAAAGCTTCTCCCCTCCATTAAAGACCCAGATTGGGGAGGGACAGGAGGGCGATGGCCCAGAAAACACCCGACAGCAAGCTTTGGTTGTCTGGGCCCTAGATGAGTTTTTGGAACGAAGTAAAACACCACTTCTGAAGACTGGGAAGAATGGGTTTGCCCTAGTTCTGCTCTCATCCTCTTCAAGTCATTCCATCTATGACTATCTCCTTATTACCAAAATTGGTACCAAAGCATAAGCTGGTCAAGTCACACTGCTACCAAAGACCCACCGTGACATCCAGTTCCAAAGTGGTTGAGGCATCAAAGCCTTATGTGGCATTCAGGGCTTTCCCATTGTATGACCCAACCAATATATCCCTCACCTAACTCTCCATGCAGTCTATTGTTCAGCACAATGGACTGCCGCTATTCCCTAGACCATCCATACGATCCCTCCTCTTCTGTCCTTTTGCTCTGATCCTCTGCTCTTCCCATTATGCCCTCTGGACCCCCATCCACAAACCCAAATCCTACACATTCAAGACTCATCTCAAACTCTTTTTAGAATCTTTTCTGTGTGGCTCTCAGGAAGGCACTAATCTTAGTTTACTAATGTAGGTCTTCTCTCCTGTAGACTGTAAATTCTCAGGGACTGGGCATACCTTAATTTATCATTATATCTCTTGAAGCATCTAGAAGTGCCTTGTGCTTAGAAATTATTCCTGGACAGATTGCATAGTGTAAATGGAGGTTGTGAAGGGTAGCCTTGCCTGTTAAAGAAGATGTACCATTGCAGAAGTACTGGAGATACAATGCCTGGCAGATATAGATGTGTGTTTTTAAAACATTTTTGAATGAGTGAATTTGGTCAGAACCTAATAACAGAAATGATTATTATTAACAATAATATATAATATTATTATATGTATAATATACATATACAATAATAATGTATAATCCTCATAGAAATGAGCATTCCTGAGAAACAACCTGGCTGGAGACAACACAGGATTGATGCTTTTCTGGCATCTGTGATACTCACGACTCACTGCCAAAGATTTGATTCCTACGCTAGCAACCCTGTAGGATGGAGTAGACCTGCCCTGTGGGTGTCTCAGATTGCAACTCTTTACCGTAGTAGAAGGGCTCCTCTTCCTCCCACAAAGCAGCTACATAAAGGTGACAGATCAGTTTGTATCCTAAATTTGAGTTATAGGCGAACAAACAAAACACTGTCCCCAGGAACACATCCTTGAGTTTGTCTCCGTCTCCGTTTCACCATCTCTAAAATGGGAGTGAGGAGTGTGGTGGCACTGTGGGTTAGATATTGGGTGGATGACCCCAAGGTTGGTGGTTCAAATTTAAGGTTAGTGACTCTGAGGGCCTGGGGGATGAAGTTATCTGCTACCGTAAAGGTTTACAGCCTGGGAAACCCTCCAGAGCAGTTCTATGCTGCCCTATAGAATTACTGAGTCAAAATTGTCTGGATGACAGTGAGCTGATGGGTATTTAACTCACTTTGATGACTGCTTCAAGATCTGTCAGAAGCAGGAAACAACGAGAAGCACTCATTTCGTCTTAATCTGTTCGTCATGGGAGAGCGACTTGGTATTGTAGAAAGAAAGGAACCCCTGGAATTTTCAGTCATGACTAAGCAGAGCCATTGGCCTAGGAATGTTGTTGTTGTGTGTGTGAACAAGTCAATTATGCCTCACAGCAACTCTGTAGGATGCAATAGAACTGCCCCATAGTGTTTCCTAGGCGGAAGTCTTTACAGAAGCCTATTGTTGTGTCTTTTGTATGAGACGGGGCATACTTCTGGCCTATCGGTTATTAGTGAAGTGCTTAATTGCTGCACTACCAGAGATTCTAACCTAAGACTCCCACCCACTGCCATCGAGTCGGTTATGGATTATGGCAGCCCTATGGGATAGAGTAGAATTGCCTGTTTGGGTTTCCAAGGCCATAATCCTTAAAGGAAGCAAAAAGCCTCCCTTTCTCCCATGGAGTGGCTGGTGGGTGCAGCCCAATGTTGAACTCACTACACCACCAGGGCTCCTTAAACCAAACACTCTGCTATTGAATCCGTTATGATCCAGCCACCTGGTAGAGGGTTTCAGAGACTGTATTTTAAGACAGGAGCATACAACTCACCTTCCTCCAGTGGAACAGCTGGTGTTTTGAACCAATGACTTTGTGGTTCGCAGCCCAATGCTGATCACACAGCACCACCAGCGCTAGGAGTAGGAGCTATCTAAAAGTCCAGGGTAGTGATCTGGAGCTCAGAGACTGACGAGAACTACAACTTGAGAGAGATGTTGTTGTTGTTGTTGTTGGGTGCTATCGAGTTATTTCCAACCCTTAGTGACCTTACGCACAACAGAAGGAAACACTGCCCAACCTTGTGCCATCCTCACACTTGTCCCTACGCCTGAGCCCAGTGCTGCAGCCACCGTGTCAACTCATTTCCTTGAGGACCTTCCTCCTTTTTTGCTGCCCCTCTGCTTTACCAAACATAATGTCCTTCTCCAGGGGCCAGTCTCTCCTGATACCATGTCCAAAGCAAGCATGTAAGACAACGTCTTGTCCTTCGTGCCTCTAAGGGGCACTCTACCCATACTTCTTCTGACCATCTGTGTCCTTTTAGTACTCCATGTACTTCGATATTCTTCTCCAGAACCACAATTAGAATGCATTAACTCTTCTTTGGTCTTCTTTATTCATTGTCCAACTTTCACATGCATATGAGGTGATGGAAAATGCCATGGCTTGGGCCAGGAGCACCTCAGTCCTCAAAGTAACACTCCTGATTGTCAACACTCTCAAGAGGTCTTGTGCAACATGTCTTTAGATCTCTTGACTGCTGTGTCCATGACCATGGACAGTAGATCCAAGTAAGAGATGAGTCTAAAGGCTGGAATTCTGGACCCTTCATGATAAAACGGGGTAGGGAAGCAGGTGCCTGCAAAGATAGTTAATAACAGTTATTGAGGAGCTTTAGTGACTCCATGATGAAGTGCTCAACTGCTAACCCAAAGAGTCAAAGTTCAAATCCCAACAGCTGATCCACAGGAAAAGGAAGTGGCAGTCTGCTTCCATAATGATTTAACGCCTTGGAAGTCTTGAGGCATTTCTACTCTGTCCTGTAGGGTTGCTTTGTGTTGGAATCAACTTAATGGTAGTGAGTACAGATAATAATTATAGAGCCCCTAAACAATGCAGCAGGATTATGCTACAGGCACAACACTTATTTTCTCATATTCCCGGGAGGTGCTCTTAGGTGAGCTTCTATTCAAAGATTCGTATGACACAAAACTGTAATACCTAGGACAGAAACCTAATTAAGTCAAAGTTAGTGATTCACACATCAAATAAGAAAAGCTCTATTTAGACAATGTTTGGGATAAGGAGGCGTAAATCCACTGCCTGGAATAAGTGATACAAGATTAACCGATGTTGAAAACAAGTCATAAATACTTACAAATGTGTGCATAAGCAAAGGTGGTGAAGAAAGCTGATGGTGCCTCGCTATCAAAAAGTATACTGTCTGGGGTCTTAAAGCTTGACAAGTGGCCATCTAGCTCAGAAGCAACAAAGCCCACATGGAAGAAGCACACCAGCCTGTGTGATCACGAGGTGTCGAAGGGATCAGGTATCAAGCATCAAAGAACAAAAACCATATCATTGTGAGGTGGGGGGAGTGCAGATTGGGAACACAAAGCCCATCTGTAGGCAACTGGACATCCCCTTACAGAAGGGTCGCGGGGAGGAGACGAGTCAGTCAAGGTGCAGTGTAGCAACATGAAACATACAACTTTCTTCTAGTTCTTAATTGCTTCCTCCCCTCACCCCCCTGACTCCCCACTATCATGATCCCAATTCTACCTTACAAATCTGGCTAGACCAAAGGATGTACACTGGTACAGATAGGAACTGGAAACACAGGGAATCCAGGACAGATGATCCCTTCAGAACCAGTGGTGAGAGTGGCGATACCGGGAGGGTGGAGAGAGGGTGGGATGGAAAGGGGGAACTGATTACAAGGATCTACATATAACCTCCTCCCTGGGGGGACAGACAACAGAAAAGTGGGGGAAGGGAGACATCAGACAGTGTAAGATATGATAAAATAATAATAATTTATAAATAATCAAGGGCTCATGAGGGAGCGGGGAGCAGGGAGGGAGGGGAAGAAATGAGGAACTGATACCAAGGGCTCAAGTAGAAAGCAAATATTTTGGGAATGATGAGGACAACAAATGTACAAATATGCTTGACACACAATGGATGGATGCATGGATTATGATAAGAGTTATATGAGCCCCCAATAAAATTATTTTTAAAATACTTAGCTCTTTTATCTCTATCTCACCCAGGAGGAAAATATCATTCAAGAGTGAACCAAGCATGGCTAAAAGAGAATAATAACCAAAGTTAGATGAGGAATTCGTGGGGAAAACCCCAGTTTCTTTCATGGGTTTAATTGTCGAGGCCCAGGTTACTCTGTGCATCTTGGGATACTCGGTGAAGAACTTGATAAAGGAGCCACTGTAGGTAACGTAGAAATCAGAGGAAACAGAAAGGTCTGAGGACTGAGGATGAGCAAGCATATCCATGTTACATCTAAAGAAGGGCAGTGGACCCTGAAACCACAGGCCAGCGAACTTTAGAACAAACACCCGATGAATTGTTTTATTATCCAGGCATTTGCGGACCCTCTGGAAAAGAAAGGTGTGGTTATTTGAAGGGAAAATAGGTTTACTAACAATAAGTCATACCACTTTTCCAGATTTCTCCATCACCATTTGCAGAAACTTGGGGTCCCCTATACAGCGACACTCTGTCTCTCCTCCCTCTGCCCGCCTCCATGGTCACTAAGAATGGATTCTCTGTGCATTTGCCTATTCCATATGGCCGGTTCATAGTTTTTGCCCTTATTTCACTCAGCATGATGTCTTGGGTCTCATCCTTGTTGTCCCATATGCCAGGGCTTAGTTTCTCTTTATTCTGAAACATTTGACTTTAATGAGAATTTCTTTACTGAAATTCCATCATCTCCCGATCACTAAGCAAGGCTCCCTAAGATACCCTGGACACAGATTTTTGTGGGAAGGGAGGGTGTAGAACTGAAATAATGGTGTTTCAAAATGAACTTACATTCTAGAGCCCTTGACTCATCAATAAATAAGTTTATTGTCCATTTAATAAATACTGATGGAATTTTCCCAGAAATAAATGTACTCTCATGCTCATAATAGGAGAGAAAAATATTGAATTGTGTCAATTTTTCCCCCAGTAAAGTTTGAAACTGATTGAGGAAAAGGATGCTGTGAGTATAATATATCTTGACTTTATGAAGTCATTTGTTTTACATTTATGAATAATATAAAAAGAATGAGATCATAATACTGTCACAGGTTGATAGATCACCTTATAGTCAAGTATCTGGTGACTTTTAATAAAGCACTGCTTGGGGCACAGAACTGTTCAACACATCAATGACAAAGGTGAGGACGTACACAATATTTTATTGTGTTTGCAATTGGCACAGAGCTGGAAAAGTGAATGGGACAGGTTGGATGCCAGCAGCAAGATTCACAGGACCTTCCAGGTTGACATAATGGGCCAATAGATGAAATTCAACAAGAATACATGTAGATATACCAGCTAGGAGCGACAATTCAGTTGAAGAAGTGTAGGGTGTTGGTGTCATCCAATATCCAAACTCATTGCTATCTAGTTCATTCTGAATCATAGAACTGCCCCTTTGGGTTTCTGAGACTAAATCTCTCAGGGAGCAGACAGCCTTCTCTCTCACGAGGAGCCACTGGTGGATACTAACTGCAGACCTTATGCTTAGCAACTCACTGAGTAGCCCACTGCTCCTCCGGGGCTCTGTGTGGATGTCCTCCAAAGTCACTGTCATCCAGTCAATTCTGACTCACAGGGACGTTATAGGACAGAGTAGAACTGCACCTGTGGGTTTCCACAACTAACTCTTTAAGGGAGTAGAAAGCCTCACCTTTCTCCAGAAGAGTGGCTAGTGGTTTTGAACTGCTAAACTCAGCAGCAGCAGCCCAAGGCGTAATACCACTATGCCCCCAGGGCTCCTCATTGGTGTCCTAGTTAACAAAAATAAGAACCCATCATGTTTCGCACAGGGCTCAAAACTGTTTGTTGAATGATTAAATGAATGAATGAATGAATGAATGAATGAATGAACAGGAATTCTGAGGCACCATTTTAAAAATCTCCTTAAATGTTAGGCTTCATTCATGCATACTTGGCTGGTTAAGGATGATAATACTCCCACTTTACGCTTAATTATCTGCACTATGTCTAGAATACCAGGGCTAGTCCTGGGGGCCAGAGATGATATCAAGAAGAATCCCTCCGGCAGCACACCCATCTGGCCACCTTTGGACACCCTCTTGTAAGTGAAGTTTAAAGGAACTGGACAAATAAAAGAGCCCGGCAGAGGGTAGAAGAGACGTGGAGAGTGGCTGCAGAGTGTTTGCTGATGATCATTGGAAATGAAGAACAGACGAAATCTGTCTAGAGCTCTGGAGGGTAAAGTTAGAACCCACTGGTGAAAACCAGAGGAGATAGATGTTGGCTCCGTGTTGGGAAAATCTTGCAGAGCTTTCCCGCGGCAAATGGGTTTCTGCTCAAAGCAGTGAGTTTCCTGTTAAGTGAAAGGTGCTGGGAGAGGCAGACCTTTGACGAGGGATTTGCCGCGTGAGGACGGAAACTGCAAGACGGATGCTAATCATCTGTGGCTCTACTAAAGGTAGAGAGGTTTGGTGGGTGCTTAAGAAATTCCTTTATAGCTTTCTTCTACACTGTGACCGTGGGAGTCTGTCCCTAGTCACAGCTTTCTCATCTGCCAGATTCACCAAATGTCAAACCCACTGCCATCATGTTGGTTCTGACTCGTAGGGACCCCATAGAAAGAGTAGAACAGATCGTTAGGATCGAGACTGGAAATCTTGACTGGTGTAACAGTCTCATCTTGCTCCTATACAGTGGCTTATGGGTTTGAACCACCAACCTTATGGTTAACAGCCTAATGCTTAACCTACTATGCCACCAGGTCTCCTTCACCTACCAGATTGTGTACAATGCAAACCTCATAATTTTTCAAAATACACATCTCTTCACATTTGTTTCAGAGAGCTCTGGAGACAGAGTCATTACACATTGGACTGCTAACTGCAGGGTCAGCAGTTTGAAACCAACAGCTTCTCTGAAGGAGAAAGATGAGGCTTTCTACTCCCCCAATGAGTTACAGCCTCAGAAATTCCCAGGGGATAGTTCTGCCCTGTCTTATCGGGTCTGTATGAGTCTATTCTACTTGATGGCAGAGAGTTTGAGAATTTTTTTGACATGTTCATTATTATGGTGTTTCCTTTCTGTGATTTCTTTGCATTATGTGTGTGTTGTAGTCTGTAGACTATACACTTGTTTAAATCAGCATAACAAACATTTTGAAATGCACAGAGTATATATTTATCACAGCTAGAAGTCACCCAGAGTACTTGCAGGAAAATCAATATGATGATTTGCCCTTTATATGTATTTCCAAAGCGCCAGAGCTACAAAGTCCTAGTGTACAGGGCATGCAGAAAATGAACAAAAGCAAACAAGAATATCCATCACAGGGGACTTTCATGACAACAAGGTGATTTTTAAAATATACAGTAATTTTAAAAGCAGAGGAAAGGTCCCTAGTGACAGCTTTCATTATGTATTTACAAATGCCAAAGAGCACGGTTGTGCCAAGCAAAGCTGAAGTCCCGGAATGCCATCATGGGTTTGTGGCCTGCACATCAATTCACACTGGACTCCATTTGCCAGCAATCAAACGATTCTTGTTCAAGTACTGTAGAGCTGGCACTCTGCTTCATTGGCTCAAAGCCAGCCTCTCCTATAGTCCACAGTTATCTGCAGCAGATACGTTCCAAGACACCCAGTGGATGCCTGAAACCTGGGATAGTGCTGCACCCAGTGTATCTTCTCCTCCGTGCATATCCAGGATAAAGTTTAATTTCTACGTTATCCAGACCTATGATAATGTTAATTTGTAAGTGATACATAGCGATAAATTACAACAGCAACTAATAACAATATAGAACAATCATTGCGCAAAATAAGGCTTACTTGAACACAAAATCTGCAACACATGACATTCCATCTGAAAACTCAGGCAGCTGCCCCTCCCCAGAGAAGAATTTATCTCAAAGGATGGCACTGAATCTGTAGCTTCCGGAGAAGGATATATCTGACCAGAGCACACAGGAGCAGATGA